>NC_053415.1:4615000-4928750 GCF_016859285.1 Xiphias gladius | reverse complement strand
ACTGAAGTAGATTTTGTTTGAGTTTCTCTTTAAACACCCTGAAACTACCATCCACATACTCTTTCATCCATTGGCCAGAAAGGACTGTAGTGGTCAAGCTGAGAATTTCAAATAAACTGGCTTTTTTCAGTTTTCCCTTGTGAAATCTAATTCGAGGCATACTGTAAGCCACAAGTGTCATCACCTGCAAAGCAGAACCTGGCCGTTATTTTAGTCTCCCCACTTGTGACCGAGAAGAGTTATTTAGAGGATCAAAATGAAGAATTCCAGTTAAGAAGAGCCAATCTAACATTAAGAAGATGGCAGTGTCAGTGAAGCACCAAGAGATAAACTTGAACCTTGAGCAGGTTCACCAGCAGCAGTAAGAATGGCACTTCAGGCTTTCAGAAGGAAAGTGGAACATTTTTAAGGTTTTACATAGGTAGTACCCTGATTTCACAAGCAGAATACTAATCTCAAAACAAAAAAGAAACCTGCTGGACCCTAAAGTCAGTCTTATTCTGTTCAATGGTAACATTATGAAAATAAATGTTGAGTTCAAACGGAAAGCAAAGTGAATTTTCACCCTGCATTTTTTGCACGTATTTGACTGCTGGACTGCAGTCTGTGCTTATTCACCCATAACAGGCAGTGTAACAAAATATGTACCAACCTTGTGTGTATACATTACATGGAGTATATGGACAACTCAGACTTTGACTGATCTCGGAACTCAACAGGAACTCCTTTCTTTTTTCAATTCTTATTTATTTTATTATCCGCAATAAAACACACAAAAATGAAATATAAAATTGGATTGCCTTTACGACTCTTTAGGTTAAGCAGGTTTCATAGACTATCCAACTCACCTCCAGTTCTTTCAGAAGGTCAGCAGTTAGGACCTCAATCTTTGGACAGGCAGTAAGAAATATCAGACTACAAGTAACTGTTCTCTGGACTTGTGTTGAAGGTCTGTTTTGCTCACACTGCTTTCAGCGAATAAAGTGTGTACAGCCAAGATTCAAAGCAAATTCTCACCTTATGTTAATCGCACAAATTTTATACCTGGTCTGTTGTGCAAGTGTGTTGATTCGCCCCAAATCAGCTGTAAACTAGTCAGCAACATACATCCCGCTGTGTTTATATTCTTGTGTTTATATATTCTGGTTGTCTGTGATCCGCTCTGTAAAAACCTTATTTTAGTACATGTGTCATTCAGAAGATCTCACAATCAGTTGCCCACCGTCTCCTAACCATTCTGGGAGCGTTGTCAGGGTTTTTTTTACCCATCTGAATTCACAGATTATTGCTTAATCTCCAACCAACAGGGAGTGACAACTTTGGACACGATGACATTATGTCCATATTCTGGTAATGCATCTTGGTCTTTATCTTGAAGGACTTTTTTTGCATGCACTCAGCTGCCTTTCTATGTTGATGCAGTTAGGGAAGTGACAAGATATCAGTTCATTATTACGTCTTTCAATAGCAGTAGGTGCAGTCTTTTACTAGGAGCTGTACTAGGAGACTATCAATGCACCTGTTTGGAGAGGATATGCAGTACACGAGCTATTGGCTGGTTGTAGGAATTTGTATTGGTAGAGTGAGTCTGGAGTCCTCTGTCACAGACAGGATAAACGTATTCTCATCCTTCAGGAAGCTGGTAATGTACTCCGGCAACACTGAGTCACCATCTACCACAAGCATTGGTGGAATATTTTAGTTAATCACATCTGGGATTAATCTTCTTCACATCCTCTGTGTGTCTTTGTGTGAGACCAGGAAAATGAAATCAGGTAATTACAGATTTAAATTTCTAAATGCAAAGTTTCCCCCCTAGAGAGCATGAAATATTTGTTGTTGTGAGGTCAGTTTTATGCTGTAACTCTCAGTGATGTGACAGTAACAGAGCTCTGGTTTGAATCACTGTCGTGGGAGTGGTTGGGGTCACTCTATGGACTGTTAATGCTGTCCAGATCTCCGCTTGACTTTACAGTGTGAATAGATGACATACAAAAAAAAAGGAAACAAATACGGTCCTCTCCTCTCTTTCGCTGTCAAAGTCGAAGCTGGCAGTGGTTCTGATTTATCAGATTCACACAGCAAACTCTCAAAGTTTGCATAAAGATTTCTGCAACTTTTATACATCAATTATGACATATTTAAATGTAACTTTTTTCATTACTTACCAGGAAAAATAAATAATATTATTTTATTCCCTTAGCTGACATGTGGTTTATGTTTGTCAGCAATTTTACATCAGATAGAAAACTTTACATTTTGTTATATCAACAACATATACATATTGTGATAATTTAAATATTTGGAATCATGAAAAACAATTTGATTTGTAGTTTTTGCAAAGCAATTTCAAAATCGGTCCCTGCTGTCATATGGAAATGATATTTCCAATTTGAACTCTTAAATCGTACTTTATTCTTATTTATTTTTGGATTTTTAAACTACAGTGTGTAAAGCTTTGACATGACATAACCCATTTGTGTCAAAAATTTTACACATAAGAATAAAATAATCTGGCTGTCTACAAAATCAGTTCCAAGTTGCCATATCAAACCACAAGAGAAACCATGTTGTGATTTAAAGGAGCCCTCCACCAGTTTTACACAGAAAGACCAGACTGCTCATCATGGGGAGTACTACCCCCATGATGTCATCAGGGTCATCTCAGATTAGGCTTTGACGCTAAAAAAAATCTTAACTGAAAGCCTGCGTTATACACTGGGGTCGTGAAACTTGAAAGACCTCAATGTTTACGAGGCAGGGAGGGTTGATAAAATACACTGTCAAGTTGCATTGTGGGAAATGTAGGACTGACGTTTTGTGGAGCTTACTAGGAACTAAAAGTCAGGATCTCTCAGCCTCTACTGCTTTAATTTTTGACTAGGATTATTAATCATTGTAGTATCCATTTAGTGTGATACTATATGTGATTAAGGTGTGGTTGACAAATGTCAGTGCAAGTGTTTATGTGGCTAAAGTGACAAGATTACACTCAAAATTGGACAGAACCGAACACATTAGAGGCCCCATTTGCAATAATGTGATTTCTTCAGCATACACTGGCAGTTTTGTCTGGGAATACTGAGTCATGGGAACTCTCTTTCTCATCTCCATGATTATCATACATAATATGAATGAAAAAATGCTGACTATGCTGAATATACCATCAATCACGTGCCAATTAAAGCCATTTCATAACAAGTGAAGTTACCTCTTTGATATTAATTTTATGCATGGCTTTAATGCTGTCAAACTGAAACAAACACTCATCCATCAATGCATTCCCTTCAGTGTGCATGGTATTGTTCTGTGTGGGAGACTAGGAGAAAACAAGATGAGAACCATAGAAATGACGATCAATGGCACACTAGGCTCCAACATATTCTTGCCAGTCAGCACATCAATGAGGTTGTGTGACCTCGTTCTGCATCAACTGTTGCAGAACGAGGTCTTTGCCAACTTGTCACTTGGCATCCTGCACAAGTCTTGGAAGCTTAGTCATTTTGCATTCAAGTTGTAATATCCACATATGCACTACACATGTGCCTTCCACAAATAGACACAAAAACACTCACAGATCTCTAATTAGTCATTAGAGCTACCAGGGGGGCCAAGCTGATTACCCACAGTGAAACTCTTGCCAAACTAACTTACTGGCATTACTGCACATAATATAGTTTGCTTTCAAAGTTTTTTTTGTTTTTGACCTGCTTGTCTAACAGAGAAGGAAAAATTCTAACTGAAAAAATCAACAGGATGATGTCTGGATCGTCCCTCAAGCCATAGTGGGAGATGTAAGTGAATTTCTGTCATTGACATGAAAATGTTGGATTACCTTCTGGGATGGGACACTTGGTTTGAGGGGAGACAGATCACTTGAAAGTGAGAGAATTTCATTTCTGATCAGCGGAACATACGCATCTGAGTTTATCATAATTTTCCTCAGAAAGTAGCTCAAGCTCGAGTGAAGTTCCGCACTACAAGACTTTGGTAAGACTTTCATGTATAAGTGTGCATAGCTGCGTCCAGCCCTGTGAAACGAACCTTAAAATCCACTTTCTTGTCCATTTCACAAGCTCCAAACAGCCACCACAGCAAACTATTACACTCACCAGCAACAGGTGTATCACTGTTCCAAAGCAGATGTCCGGACTGTTGCCAAGTCCATGCTCTGGTGCAAAATTCCACCCTAGTTACCAGCATACAACGACGGCAATGATGACAACATTGGTGCGTGAAGTTGCAGCTGCAAAGTTTCAATAATTCCTATACAGTGTCTTCATTGTTACACCATATTTACTTATTTTTACATATTTTTCCACTATTTCCATGTGATACACCACAATAGTAAAGGGAATCCGATTTTACACATCAAAATTTTGTGTCTTTTAGTCAGGTCTTGTTGAAGTACTACTGTATATTTGAATAAAGTAGTATAAAGCCGCTGCCACCTGCTTTGTGTTTTTGCCATCTCCATCACCTGACTTCTCCACCCACTAGGGTACCTGCTTCCCATTCCCTCATTATCTCCATACCAGCCCTCATTACCCGATCATTTGACAGATTGTCAGATTGTCTTAAAGGTCGAGTACTCATTCCTGTTTTGTCTGGCTGATCCTGACCTTGGTCTGTTTTCTGATTCGGGCTGCTTGCTCCGTGCCCCTGCCAGGACCAAGTAAAAGAACATTCTGCCTGTTAACTGCTCTGTCTTTGAGTTTTGCTCTTGAGTCCTCATTCACTGTGTTCAGTTGTTATAGAGTCAAATAATGTGATAGGAGTAAAATTCTAAATTGGTGGAATACTCACTTAGAATATGCACACTCCCACCCTAAAATAGGGTTGTGCACTGATCTAATTTTAGAACATGAGGCAGTCTCCATCTCATTACCAGGATGTTTTTCCTTGTTCTGTTGTAAAATTTTGTAGTGTTTCATAAAATTCGCTTTTGATGCTTTATAGTTTATGGAGAAGTATCAATACAACAGAGGGTCAACATGTTGACCATTATTATATCTGATCCGATACTACATACTTTGGATTTTAAGGTGATAAATTAAATCTGTGAATGATTTTGAAATTCACCGTGGCTTTAACAACTGGACATGTTTTTACTACATTTCTATTAGATTTCTAATCAGTGACACTATTAATGAAATCCTATCAGTCGTTCAGCACGACAAGCGTCTCTCTGTGACAACGTTGACAATGAGATGCTCCATTGTTACTGTTGGCTTGATCAGCTACCGGGCCACAACAGTTTGACACTGTCAGGTTGATGGAGAACTCTCCTGTCTGAGGTTTTGTCTATAACTATCAGAAACTTTGCTGACTGAGAACATGCTAATGATCAGTTGTTATCATAGGGCTTAGAGCCAGTAGCAGAGCCTGAAGGAGTTTGTGATGACTCACTCCGTTTACCAGTTGTTCCAGTTTGTGTCTAGTTTGAGTCTGTGCTGACTAATGAGCCAATATTAAGAGACCAAGGATGACTGGGTTGCTGCTTGCTCATCATTCCAAAAAAAACAGTTTGAAAGGATTAGGTTCACCGTGGCACAAAGTTATGTAACTGCAATGAAATGTATATTTTCATATGCACAAAGACTTTACTCTGGACTACGTATATATTTTGACCCAAAAAAATTGAATAATATGTACGGTATACACACAGTTGACAGTTTATTAGGAACACCTAGTGAAAACGACTGCAGTCTAATACAACAGTTCTGCAATAAATCCTTGGGTCATGAAGGTGATAGGGTTCAGTTTAGGTTGAATCTCTTTTAGAGAGGTGTTGATTCAACTGTATGATCACTGTAGACAATTTAGCTTGTGGCGCTGCTGAATTGTAATACATTATCCAGATAGGTGGTTTTAGTTATTTAGCCTACCCTCACTGATATGAATGGGGTAGACAAAATATCAGAAACACCTGTATGTATAAAGCAATACAGTTCAATAGCAGCAGAAAATACAGCCTTCAAAATGACAGTTCAATTGACACCTCTTTGAAAACACTTTCAGTACAAACTGAACATTATAACCTTTATGACGGGAGGATTTATTGCAGGGCTGTCGTATTAGACTGTATTTGTTTTCACTTTGTGTTCGTAATGAACTGCCAGCTCAGAGTATGTACATTTATAATGTATATAGATAACACCTCAGCCCAAGCAAACTCTATTTGATGAGGAGGACTGTGAAAAGTCTGAGAGAAGCTAGTGAGTAGACCTTGAGTTAAGATTTTTTTTTTTTAACGTCAAACTGCTGTTGCCAAGTTCAAGAATAAACTTTCACTCTAAATCCATTTTGGTTAGTTTGCCCATTTAATTTTAAGAGCCATGCTGTATGAAAATATTTTTGAAACCTTGGGTCAACACCAGCATTACCAATTACATTACTTCTATATACTGCTTAACCCATATACATTATATTTGTTTCATATAAATAAAAGTAATCTATTAAAATGAATACAGCAAATATTAGTAGGCCATTGTATACGTTTAGGAATTACTGACATTAGCTACTAATTCATTCAGGCAGTGACTAAGCTAACCAACATTATCTAGCTCAGGGAACCGATAAAACCTTTAACACTCACATATATATTAAGAGATTAAGTATAGCTCATGTGATACTCATGGTAATAACAGGCTTTACATACAGTACATTTTCACCACACCACAATTTCTTTTCCTTTCTTTAATCAATAAATAGCAGGAAAAGCCTATCAACAACATCTGAGTACCATCATGTCCTCCCAGGAGTGCCATGCTGTGTCATTGTGGGCTTGTAGTTGCAGCTGTGTCTAAGTTCCTACTGATGCTGTGTCATTGTTACCAGATGATGGCCACAATGCTGCATGCTGTGCCTTTGGCCTGAAAATAAAGCACCCCCTCCCAGAGTCCAAATCCTGGCCCAAGTGCAACCATTCTGATGCAGACCCCCTGGGTGTGTGAATCCTCTGGCAAGTGCCCATTTAGGGGCAGAAGGGGGTGAGGACATGGCCACAACCAGTGGGAACACCTGCAGTTCTGGGATGAGCCCGTGCTGCACTCTGCCAGGGGCCATTTGAGGGCACTTTGAGGGAGTCTGGCATGGAACCAAGGGAAGTTTTAGAAGAGGAACTGGCACGATATCAAGGCGAAAGCAACAAAAGTAAGAGTACAAGGAAGCAACCATGGTGTAGAGAATTGGACCCATTTTTTAGGTTGGTAATTATAACAGTGGAGGGTTGTCTCAGGTCAGTCAGTGATAAAATGAGCAGGCCTCAACACTTTTGGCTAACAGACAAAACAGTCACCCTGGGGCTCTAGTACAGCTTTTAACTCTGGAGACCATGAAATCCTACTCCAGACTAGAAAATTTATATCACGAGATATAGACAGACAAAACTTTGGTCATGCTGATGGAGTGTCATTAAAAATGGCTCTGCACACCCTCAATATTTAACATAATGCACACACTGGCTGGTGAATGAGTTTAACATTGACACCATAAGTGTTGATGAAGTACTTGTGGTTTTTATTGAACTGGTAGGTTAAATTTGTTTGAAATTTTGAAAAAATGTTTCTAGCTTACATGTTACAAACATTTCTTCAGTGCCTGCAGAAGAGAAATAATGTCACAGTGCCTTGGGATGATGAATCTAAGTTTGCAAGCTTACCTATTATAACACTGATGTGTGTGTGTGTGTGTGTGTGTGTGTGTGTGTGTGTGTGTGTGTGTGTGTATGTGTGTCTGTTTGTTGACAAGTGAATGAGACACAAGGTTGTCCACGTTCCTCCTTGTCCAGGCATATCAAAGGCAGGTGCCAACCCTTGTGTTCTTGCCAACCTGATACTGTGCCAGATTCCAAAGGTTAACAAGATTCTGTACTCTGCAACCAGCCGCAGACAATAGTGCCATTCTTCTCTTTGCGCATACCTTCTTTGGTGCTCCTTTCCAGAACCTCCTTGTTGTGCCGCACAAAACCAGGCTTGTGTGACTTGAACCCAGGAACGTGCTGAGGAAAGATGATCGTGACATTTACATGTAATAACACTTTTCACTGAATAAGGGGACGTTTCTTCTTCTGGATTATTTTTGAAAGCGGTATCATTTAAAATGCAACAAAGATTTTTCTATTCCTTCAAATATACATATATAAATATATAAATACTGCAAGTAAACATAAACTCACTCAACTGTTATATAAAACTGAGTGGATGTGTTTGTTTTAGAACTGCAAAGTGACGTACAGCGTCTGGAGCACACTGTCATAACTACAGCTTTTTAATAAGGTGCAGAGACTAATGTTTTGACCTAAAGCAAGAGTTTACTCATGCATTATGTTCCTATGTTGCACCTTAATAAAAAGCTTTAACTCTTAACTGTGTGCTCTGGACAACTTCGATCCAGATCCTGTCTAAGATGTCCCATCTGCGGAGGCACCAGCAAGGGCCAGTAATGTGCACAAATTCATTTTTTCCTCAGGTTAGGGTTAGCGAGTTCTTTGCTATGCATTCAGTGTCACAAGGAGTAATTCTGGATTGATTTGAAGTATGCCTGTAAAATGCCTGAAAAGAAATGACTTTCAAAGTGTATGATACAAGTTAAACACCTAAATTGACCTAATCAAAGTTGCCCAAAAGCATTAATTAGTTTTGCAAACTGCTCGCTTTCATGAAAATAGGTAAAGCTGCGTTAATTCATCTGTAACAAGCACTTGCTTATTGACACATCCAGCAGAAACAGAGAAACCAAACCATTTATTTGGGGTCATGTTACTGTCTACCCAACAAATGCAAGTCCAACATTCATTTATTTGGTCTCCACCAACTGAGGGAAATATGTATCTGACTTTTTGCCGTCAGATACTCCACTATATTTACCAGCTAGTTGCTTACTGTTTGGTGCAGGTAGTGTGCAGCTTTTTTACAGTTTTTTAAGACCTCACACCTTCCTAGAGCTTTTTCACTGAAAACAGCTTCCTACTGCTGCTAGAAATGAAGTTGATGAGGTCAACAGTAAGGAAAGCACCTGTTTCATATGAATGCATTCCATTCTGTAATTAGCCACACATGGCTTTCTTAGACAAGAGATACGCACTCATTGTGATTACCAATAAAAAGTAAAGATGATATATAACTACAGACAGAGTAACAAGATATTTAACAAATGTTAACGTAACCCACTCTTCACCACTACCACATTTCTGCCCCAGTTAGCCCATGTCTCCATCTTACCTATTTATTATTCATTCTGCAATGAAGTCATAGTCTATAAGCGGGGGACTATCTCTCAGTCTGAGTTAGACTGCACTCAGACAACCTGGGAAATATTTTTCTGTCTACTGGGTGATAAGTAGACTAGAAGGACGTCTATAGGGTCAAGCTGCAGTGCTTGAAAACATGTAAAGCCATTTAGCTAGCACTTGAAAACAATGTTCTGAACAATTCATTCAGTAACTGTCATGTATAAAACAACTGAAAAGAAAAAATAAAGATAGAAAACAAAAGAGTTACTATCCACAACAAAAGTGCAAAAGTACACAGTGTAGGTTATAAATGTATTTGTATAAGACATGCCTGGTTCAACCTTTCTTCTCACTGAAAACACCAGTCGCTGTGTTCCAGCCATAAACACCTAGCTGCTTTGCTGACATGAAGTATTGCAGTTTGGACTCGAGCTGTCTGAACATGTACGCGTGCTCACAAATACATTACATGTAGGCATAAACACAGAATGGGCTACCTTACAGTTGGGATTGAGTTTCACTACTGTTCTGTGTGAAAGCCTGCAGAGATTTGCAGCCAAGGCCATGGACGTAGCAGTGCAGTTTAATTGCCTGCTTATTTTGACCATTTTAACATTCAGCTACGACGGCCAAACAGCTTAATAGTATACATGCATCCATCTGTCCATGTCCCCTGTTTCTTCTTTTAAATCTGTCCTGAGAAAAAAAAGCAGTTTTTGTGTGGGAAAAAAGAGTAGAAGGGTTGGGGTTTACACACCAATAGACACTATAAAAGTAAGGATTGTTCAGAGCACTGAAGTGACTGGTTTGATTTTACATTCAGTGGTCACTCATTTCGCCTTTCAGAACAGGCTGAAATAAGCCTGGATTCACCAGGGTGTTGGAATTTTGGTCCATGCTGACTTGAGAAAGTAATTCAGGTTCTTCACACCACACATCCAAGCTGCAAAAAAACATTTTGAGTATTTTGTGACACAGCACTTGACCCTGAAAGAGTAGCATGTGACCATGAGGGGATGCACCTGGTCAGCAACAATGCTGAGGTACACAGTGGCATTCAAAGTATGTTGAGTTGATACATGAATCAGGAGCCACACATTACACCACAAGTAGTCCTGACCTTGACACAAGTCAGAATCGAAAAAATGGCATTAACTGAAATGCTACCATCTTCATGGTGAAACAGGAATCAATACACAAGACTGTGTTTTCAGCCAAAAACCTGAAGTGCCCCTCTTTCTAAGATACAGGGACCACAACAGTCATTTCACTTTCAAATTCAGACCGATCACGCACTTTGACCATTTCAAGTCAAACAGAGATTTACATTCTTTTTGTGTAAAGGCCAATCCACACAGAAAGTGTTTTTAAAAGCGTTTTTCTTTTACGTCTACTTGTCTCAGATATGTCTCCACTCGAACAGATATGTCTCCATGTTATCAAATGTATCAATGGACACTGCCTCCCAGACACGCGTCACCCCATGACACCCGTGACAGACCGCATTTTTTTACGCTGCAAGTCAATTTTTTTGGCACAGAAAGCTGTTTACATCACACAAATGTACTGCTGCTTATATGATATGAACTTACTAACAATATCTGTAATGGTTGATCAAGGCTCCCAATGTCACTATGGGCTTTAGGATTTTAATGAAGGCACATTCCCCCCTGCCATCTGTAGCATGAGGGGGAAATCCATAAAATCAATAAATCAATACATAAAAACAATGGTGATTTCTTCATGCTGAGCCTACATGAAGCCCTTTTTTGCCCAGTAACGTTTTCAAAAGAGGATTTCTCAAAAGAGTATCAAAATTGTTGTAAATCAAATTAAAATTTAATTCAAGCAATGTGATGTGTTTGTATTGTATTAAAAAACATTCCAAAGCAAGTGGCAACTGCAGTATAATTATGGTACAGTCATTTTTCTGAGTATGGTAATTGCTGGGGCAGGTGAAAATGAGAGAGTTATAGTAATCACATGCGATATCAATTCCCTTAAGACATGTACAAATTATTGCTTTAAATAGTGCAGGAACTATATTATTATGAGACTAAAAAGTTGGCATCTAGATTTTGACAGGCAGTGTAAGATTCTGATATCATGTTCACACACTTGATGAGCTGAAAGTTACCCATAAAGCTTTAATAAAGCTCTTAGGCTTTACGCCATAGTACTTGGTACCTGACTATGATGGCTGACAATACAGTACAACAAGATTTGGAAACATTCATAGCAGAATGTTTCAATTCATGGACACACAAGTAGGGTGAGGATTATGTGTTATTTGTCTTAGGTGGCTATTGCAAAGCCCAGGACAAGGTGAAAAGCTTAGCTCTTAGGAAATGTCGCTCACTCAGACATGAAGTCAGAGTCTAACCAATGAACTTGTAGCAATTCATCATGTGAAGCGTTTCTGTTACACCGCTCATGTATTTACTTCATGGTCTGCAGTGAAAGAGAAAGGACTCTTGTTCTGCCCTGCCAAGGTGTTTGTCAGTGGGAGTCCAGCTCAGGTAGGTACCCACAGCTGCTCTGACATGGAGCATTTCAAAAGGATTAGGAAAATGTCAAACAATGTAAAACTATCCCTATAGACAACCATCAGGATGAGGAAAAAAAAAACCAAAAGAAAAAATGTCATTTTAGATTGCTGTCATTGCAGTATAGATCACGTCCCCATATTCTGTAGTGAAGTACTAGCCTTGGTTGGAAATTAGCTGAAAAACAACTTCTCTTTATCATACTCAGCACAGCAGCTGATGTACTGCTCTGTTCTTTTAATTCCATTCTCTTCCCACGATGGTCAGCACCATCTCCTCACAGCAAGGAGGTCCTGGTTTTAATCCACTGACAGGTGGAATGGAGGAAGTAAAGTATAATGACTGGGTGTGAGGTTGGTCAGTGACTAAATCTGAAGTCTGAAGTTGGACCCTGATGCTAAACCAGCTTGGAGCCACTTGTTTAATGAGTGGTAAATACTCCCAGTGTTGCATACTGTACATTAGCAAAGTGACAAGCTAATTCACACCAGCCCATTTTGAGAAATTGTGCACTTTGTAGGATGGAAAATTGCACAATGGTAGAAAGTTTTTTTTTTTTTTCTATTGACGAACAAAGGTCCTTGTGAGCCAGAATTTTGAAAGTTTGAAATTACCACATGCTTGTCTACAATTAGCCACAGATGTACATGTCATTACTGCGGTGTTTGGAGTCTCATAAATATTGAAGTTATAATCTGAAGATGATCAGTCATATAATTTAATTTTCCCACTGAGGGTGAAATCACATATTGAAACAGGTGTTAAATTATTGCCTAAGTCATATCTCCTACAATGCACATTAAATATATTCCAGACTAGACCTACTTGGCACAACCTTTGTACTGTAAGCTATTTCACCAAAGAGGCAGTTTATATTCTGACAGTTAAAATATGGAATGCAATTACAGTAGGTTTATTTCTGGGTTTATATATACCGTATCTCTGTTTCATTTATTCTTTATACACAAAAACAGATCACCTTTTCCTCAGCCATATTTTGCCTTGACATACAGTACCTGTAGGACGTTAGACATTTGGCTGATAGAGTTTCTGTCCTTTCCCATGACAGCATGATGTGTACATATTTATTTCGAGTATGAGAAAGCTGTACTTCCAGGATTTGTGGGGAACTCCCTCTTTGGCTATATCGGGGTGTGTGTCTTCTGCATACAGACATACCAAGCATTGGGGCATTTAAACCTGTCTACCCATTCAAATAAGTATTGTTGTATGCCAAGCCACTCTCATGTGAGTCTGTTTTAATGGGTTGAGTGGGAAGTATCCAGTGATGAACTTTGGCTATCTGTTACTGAGTGAGTAGCTTCTGTTTGTTGCTACTGAAACGGACACCGGTTTATTACACACATGCACGCAAACATAAACACTGCCACACAACCAGCCTCGAAAACCCAGCGCCAAACACACAGATGCTGAACCGTCCATGCCCCTTGACCTTGTAATGCCCTGCAGCCTCACAACTGAAGCCAGTTTAACAGAGGTGAAAGCATTTTCACAACAAAAATGATTAGGATTAATTGCATATTGCTCTGAAACCTTAGAGAGTAGTGCGCAGCATTTCTGCCTCGTTTTTTGGCCTAAAGGTCTCTTTTACCAGGGTGGCTTCTCCAGTCTCCAGCACTCCCATTAAATGGTGTTGCTAAAATTAAACTGAAATCTCAAAGAGCCTGTCATCAGCTGTGTGATGTAGAGTTTATAATTTAAGCATGAAAAGAATCCAAGAGGAATTCCCTCTGGCTTTACTTTCAATATTACTTTCAATAATTATCGACACTTACCGTAAAACCCTGAAAACAATGCACCAGGCCGAACAGCAGTGTTCTTCCCCTTGTGGTTCAAACTTTTAATTTGGTCGCACCACTGACCACACCCAATGCTGATGTCATAGCATGCAGACATACGGTGGAGTACACCTGTGCATCAGTGCAGCGAGGTGAGAACTCTCAGAACTGAAGGTCAGCAAAAATAAGACTTCCAGCTGCTATTAAGTCGCTCTTCATTGAAATGAAAACTCAGCCGGAAAATATCCGTGGTTAGCACAGGCAAGTGTATTCTGTATTCAGGCAGTGTGACTCACAACTAATGTACTAGAAAACAATTGCACGAATCCAGACACACAGCATCATGGGATGCCCATCTTTTCTCTCACCTAACCCATGTAAGAGCAATATTCACTCCCCCTTGCTACAATTTTTACATTGTGACAACTAACTAGCCTTACCTTCCCATTATACAAATAAATTAGATCACCTGGCTATCCTGACTAGCTTATAAAGTTGCTACTACTGTTGACAAGCTGTTAGACAAGTCTAAATTAAGGTTCGCATTAACTGTGGTGTTGACTTTGTTTACTTTTGTTATGACAAGTCAATATTGAGAAAAGCTTTAGTAACTTTTGTAGCATATAGTTTGTAGGTGATTGCATGACGTGGCATTAGTTTTAACATACTGTTAAAAAAAAGATTTCAAATGAAATAGGTGAAACATAGTCAACAGTCATCTTTATTCCAAACTGCATTTTATGACAAGAAAAAAAAACAGCAAAACACACAGACAGCTCTACATTTCCTATAAGATGTTTAGCTGATATACTATACTTAAAGCTACTTTAAAAGAGGGACAGTGTTGGGCAAAGAAATACGGATAGACTGACATATGTACTATATCATCAAGTAACAGTTGTTGCCTTTTACTTCCTTACTGCGTGTCAGCCTTCTTTAATGTTCTGAGTAATCTCAGGTTGGGTATTGAATTGTATTGTCAGAAGAGCTGTTTGATGAAATCATTTTATCTCATCCATGTGTGTGGAGAGCCACGTGAAGCCTGTCTAGGTTTTTTTGCCATACAGTATGTGCCCAGTGAACTCTCATATGAATAAATGGCATGCACATCTTTGAACTTGGTCCCCAGTTCTCTTTTATACATGTCTATACAGTATTTTACCAAAATCCATCCAATATCTGTCAGGACAGACCTCCTGACCAACTAGAATTGACATCAGAGCCTTACTGCAAGTGAAGTAAAAAGTTTTTCTAAACGTCTTAAATTTTGGAAAGTTTTGGAAAAATAGCAATGGGTCACGCAAAGTTTGTCATCCCTTTTGCCACACAAATATACAGTATATACAGCACATGGTATACATACAGTATTTATACATGGCTTTGATTAGGGCCCAGCATGACACCACACATGCTGATCTGATTGGGAGTGTGCTGGTTGGCTTCAGTTGCATGTTGGAAGCCCCACAACCACTGGTTTGCCAAATCTCCGGGTTTCATTCCTACAAACAGGCGACTTGGGGGATTTGCTTCCCCAGTAATTGTTGTGTGTGTGATCATTGCTGGGATCTCCCCTGCTTTTTGCCATGCCCAAGTGGCCATTGTTGTAGTGTTTTTCCCAAGCTATAATCATAGGCAGATGGCTGCAGGCCTTGCTGCTTGAACTTGATGGGGCTTTCCCAATACAAATAAATGAGGTGTGCTCATGGAGAGAGGTGTGATGTAAGGTGTTTTCTAAGAAGGATGCTTATTTCTGAGTTCTCAGACATCTGAAATCTGCGATGCTGGGTTTGATACCTTGCCACTTGGCTATGAATAAATTTTTGGCAGTCTGGTCTTCCATGTGACAGCGGCCATTTTTTGCTGAGTTCCTGCTCTTCAAAAACAACAACATTTTTGATCTAGGTAGTTTGAATATGTACAAAAGCGGGAGATTAGTGGTACTCACGCCAGAATTGACAAAAAATCAAAGGAGTTTCGTTGTAAACAAAAAAAGTTATTTTTCCAATCACTGTTTCTCACCAAAATGCATTGTGTGTATCCTTGAAGCCTACTAATTGTATTAAATGCATTTCCTTCCTCGTAAAACATTTGCTAAGCCAGTTTTGCAAATTTTAAATCCTGCATTATTTACATCCATGTTTACACCAGCTAGCAGTCCTCTCCTTCCCTGCCTTTACTGGTGCATTGCCTTGTTTCTCGGCACATGATTTTCTCCAGCTGTCAATCAGTGGAGTAGCATGAAACTAGTTAGCCAGTCAAAGTTCACCTCATTGCGTGAATGTGTGTCATTGTGTACGTGACCATGGTACAAACAAAACAGGGACTCACACATGAAAACATTGCTCCCATAGCTCCACTTCAAGTCACAAAATCTGCACACTTAGCCCTTGACTGTCCAGGCCATATGCAATATTCCCAACTCCATAAAACACAGAAGCTGAATCCCTGTGACAAGTGTGTCATGTCAGCTGTTTGCATCCCTAATACTCTTTTGCCCACTGTCTTTTAGTCACCACGGACTCCAAACTGGCCTTTTCACTCCTGCAGCTGGTCCTGCAGTCATGTTTGTTAACTTTACTGGCCACAAAGCAGATCAGGTTAAGCTTTAACTGTCAAAACAATAAAATGCAATCAAAATTTGTGGCTTGTAACAATGTACGGCACATTGCATGTAAATGTGGATTATCACTCAAGCAGAGCTGGAGTTGCTCAAACAGTTATGGAGCCACACAATTCTTAGAAGTACACGAAACGTGTCCCACAGGCCTGAGGGAAATTAGTGGATTTTATCCCATGCTTGTAAATTAAACTCAGACTGAATGCAAAATTGCCATGTTTGTTTAATTACACCACACCACATGTGGGATGTTTTGATGGCCCAATCAAAATGTTTTTTCATGATATCTGTGTTGGCAATATGATTGTGGAGAGATTCCAGCACACGCGCAAAAAAAAAAACTAGTTGGAAGGCATCAGCGATTTCCCTGAAAATTATTGTGATCTGCCTGAGGAAAAACACACAAATTGCCAACTCATTGAACTCTTTCCCCATGAAAGTTTCAAAACACACTCAAAGCTCTCTCACTGTTACCCGGGATTTTTTTCTTACTCATCTCCTATTACAAAAGCACTCTTCTTTTCTTCTCTCAGTCCTGTATCTGGTCGTAAGAAAATATGGAATTTTTTTTTTTACACTAAGAAACAATACAATATGTTATTAGATGGTGATTTGACAAATAATTCGGCTTGAGGTGAGTGTTTTTCTCCTAAAACTGCACATATCTCAGCTCCTTATCAGCCTGGTTATTCCTTAGTGCTATATAATGTGTTCTCAACTCTTTCTGATGCTTTTCCAGTTCTCTCTATCATTTCTGGACAGGCAGAGAGACAATGTGCCAAGAGCTTAGGGCACTAAAGCCAACGAGCAGCTAAGGGGAGAGTGCACTAAAGTGCCTAAAATGAAACCATGTGAAGTCAGGTGTGGGAATCCCTCCCAGTATGAAGCAAATAGCGAGAGAGAACAGTGACAGAAGGAGGGTGGAGGCTGTGACATTCCATGAAAGGTGAAGTCAGAGTTACACAAGGATTTGCGGACGAGGGGAAAGTCAGAGAAAAACAGGGAAAAGAACACCAAAAACATCAAAAGCTATTAAACTGCTAAATTATTTTTCTAGAAGAGCAATAAAAAGGTATTCAACATTCCCACATTCCCACACATCAGAGAATGTGATTCCTGGAAAAGTCTTCAAACCCACACATCTATTTGGCCATGAGACACCTCAGTGTTACTTTACCAGCCTCTGCTTCACCTCCAAGAAAAAAAAACAACACTTGATATCATTTGTCTAATGAGCTATGACTCAGTTTGAAAATGTAAATGTGAAACCCATTTACACCCTAAAAGTCTTTTATTGCTGTTACTCTCTCCCCCATTTTCTCTTTGCACCCCCACTCATACTGTGCTGATTTGCACAAGAGAGAAAAAAGATGAGGACAAAGTCATGAGAAAATGAAGTGCTTCATGCTCCTTGAACATGGCCAGGCGGTGAATTTACTGCTGGGTGCTGAAGCCTGTTACTGTGTACGAGAGCAGCAGGGTTTCATTTGATTTAGGACAGGTAACTTAGCAGGCGTACAGAGTGTGACATACACATAAGCTTGCAAGCAGCATGGAAAGTTTTACGATTTAGATCCTACGGCACCATGCATGTTTTTCTCCTGCATCCCATGTATCTCACTCCACCTTACTCTGCTAAATACAAGCACACAGTAATCTAAGATATACACAAAATATAACGCGCACCTACGCAACACAGTACCAATTATAAAGGCATAAATAAAAAGCAATAGAGTGACTTTCTTTTTTTGAGAATTATACAAGAAGAAAACTGCATTGTTTTTATTTACTGATTATTTTAGCTTACCTACACACAATAGTGCTGTATACCCATAATGAAACCAGAAAGCTCATATTGAAGCTGCAGGCTTTAATCATTCATTGTAGATGACTGATTAATAACTAAAAGTGTAACAAGCCACATTCCTGTCTCTCACAGTCATTGTGGCTTACATTTGATAAAGTGGAAGCCTGTATGTGTTGTCTGAGGTGGATGAGTGACGGATGTCGAAAACATTTCAAATAACACTTCAAGTAAACTGATACTTGTTCATACTTGATCTAGAGGGCAAGGTATGTGTAACTATTGATGGGCCAGATAAAGTATACATAGCTTGCAAACTGTTTGAGTACAGAATAAGCTGTAGTATGTGTATAAGCTGCCCATTTATGTGTGTGTGTGTGTGTGTGTGTGTGTGTGTGTGTGTGTGTGTGTGTGTGTGTGTGTGTGTGTGTGTGTGTGTGTGTGTGTGTGTGTGTGTGTGTGTGTGTATTGTCAGGTCAGGTTTTCATCTGTGACTGTGGTTTAATGACCCTTACACACCAATGGCTCACCCACACAGGTGATTTTAATTGTTCAGACCTCTACTCAGTAATGTATGGGCGTCACAACACACCGTCACCCACCACTCACCTCCTGCACCTGTTAGGTCAGGACAAATTACACCTCTATTATTTCTTATTAGTGTGTTTTTTTAGTTTTGTCAAAGTACTGTTTCCAAGGACAAGGGTAAACTTTCACGCTGAATGAAGTATGGCTGACACAATGCAATTTTCCATTTCAGCATAGAGGTTGAAATGGCGTCATTCACACTTCTGCAACTTTTCTCCGCAACATTCTAACCTTCATTTGTTTCAGTGTTACCCTTTAGTCTGACCCGTCCTTAATAAAAAACTGTTCAAAAGAGATAAAAGGGCAACATTTTTGTAAGCAATATAGTTTGTTTAAGATAGGAGATAATAATCATCCATCATCATCATGTGATACCATACCATATAATATCAAAGAAGTCAATATTTCATCCTGGATTCAGTAAAAAACTTCACCTTCTTCCCTCTTGTCCTCTCTCACACACTCTCCTCATGGCTTTTGTCTTTTTCTCTCCCTTTCTGGACCATAAATTTTTTCTGTTTCTCTAAGTGGATCCTGGGCGTGTGTCCCAGCCCCAGTGCTTTTCTCCCAGTATATTTATGAAGTCTTTGTACTTGTTTATCACAACATGACACGGACTCCTTGACAAAGCAAATCAGTCCTTTATAAGTCTATGTATATGGCATCCATTTCTATGTCTAAACATACTGTATGACCTCCACTGGGAGAAAGAAGGAATTTATATCTAAGCACCTCTTATGAGCTGCTTTTAGACACAGAACTGCTAGCTGCATTTGTCTGTTAATGTAGCGGCTTTTTGGCATTCAAACATAAGCCACCATTACATTAATGTTCTGTAATTGCTGTACTTTGTTCTATTGTGCTGCAATGCATGTAGGATATTTGGCACCTGGTGCACCAGGTGCACAAGGCCCCCTTTCCTTCTCACTACGATGGCAGCACTGCTGGAGAACTGCTCTTATCGAGAACAGTTCCGTGTCATCGTTTGATAGTTACGAAAATTCTGCTGTCTGTTCTACACTACTCACGCATTGTTCAAGGTTGTGGCTCTCATTTAATTCATGCTTACTACATATTTGTGTTATGTATGTGATTTTTTTGTTTGATATGCCTGATATATGAATGCAGCATTAATTGATTTTTTTAGCCACTTGAGGGCAGCGGAAACAAACTGTGAACATAACAATGAAGTTTCAACTTGTAATGTTGTTATGGCTAACGTGCTAGCAAACGGTTGTCTTGTATCTGAACTAGACACAAAGAGCAACATTAGTATTCATCTGGACTCCAAATGGCCACCTGACATGTGTACATGTTCAATATTTATGCTACTTTTAGCTCTGTTTTGAACTCCTCAGGGAAATGGCTGCTTTGGCTGCTGAATGCTCCACTACATTCACAGCTAGTAGCTAACTTTGATGATTCTTCAGTTTGGTGTTGAGCACGTAAGGCACCCTTTGTTTATCAGGGCTTCTCTGGTGAAAGTAGCTGTGCTTGAAATGCTGATGAGATCAGTGAGAGTGAAACAAAATGGTAAAGTTACCACTTTAAATTCTAAATGCTGCTAAAACAGCTGCAGGGAACTGCAAAGCTTTTAGTTTTCCTTGAGTTCTTCTCTATGAGTGAGTCTAATTAACAAGTTTTGATTCCACTCATCATATATCTAGAAGTTTATTCTTAGTGGCTCAGGCCCACTCTCTCAGTGACTAAATGCCACTGGTGGTGGTGTAACTAAGGTAGTCCCAAGGTAGGTTGTCAAGTTGATCACTTCAGACAAATGTAGGAAATTTCATTTATATCCCTTGTATGGACATATTAGTGTTGTGACTTGTTGAAATGCTACTACAACATGTTTACTGGGCTAAATTGGTGTTATAATGTGATTTAGGGAACTAACAGCTATTTATGTAGTTGTTGTGCTAAAATAACACGTTGACCCTTTATAGTGTTCTAGATAGTGTTTGATTAATGCAACTTTAAGGTTATGGGTTCCATATGCCACAGTATTAACATTTATACCAAGTATAGTGAATATAGTATCTTAAGGGTTGGTCAAATGTTACACTCATTTTATTTGAGCCCAAATTTAACTTCTGTTTCAATAAAGTGAAATACACCACATGTAGGTTTCATATGTTCAATGTGGAGTTTAGACACAATTAAAAAAAAGTGTGAGTATACCCATGAAACAAATTAAAACAATAAATCAGTTTTGCAACAGCACAAAGGTGAGAGAACCATCAAACGATGTCATGAGTCAGTTTTCAGAATTGTTATTTTTGTCTTGAAACTCCACATCACATGCCCAGGTATGTATTTCTTCAAGCTGACAGATGAATAACAACCCACAGTTCTCTGCATGCTCTCTCTCTCTCTCTCTCTCTCTCACTCTTTCTCTCTTTTTCTGTCTCTCTCTCTCTCTCTTGCTTTTTTTTTTATTACCTCCATGGTACCTCCCTTTACATAATGCTAAGCAAAACACTTTTTATAGTCCTTGAAGTTAAATGCACACCAGCGTCACTGAAGATCATCTTCCGTGTCTAAGGCAAGGCAATGTCAGCAGAGCGCATGAGTTTATCAAACCAAAGGTATTTGCTCGATGAAAAGGCAGACAGAGCAAAAGATGAGGACGTTCTCTGAGTGACGTCTCTGAATGTCTTACCCCTCAGATTCAAATTAAGTATTGGCTGCACTTTTAAAAGTTGAATAATTAAAAAACAAAGAGGCTCTGATCTAAAGTCATTTTAGTGTGTGTGGAACATAACAGCATCTGAACAGCAAGCAGACATAAGGATAAATGTGCTGAGCTGGCGTTTTGGCAGGCCACCCGCTATCTGTTCTGGATTGAGTTTATATAAAAGGGGGGGTCAGGCGTCAGCCACTGTGTAAGTCTGGGTTTACACTGAGAGAGGCACAATGGAAACTGTCTCTCCCTGCATTCAGCATCTTCAGCGTGCAGATTGCAGTCTTTGCATATCCAAAGTGACCCCTGTACAGTGCAATTAAATCTTTGTTGGGCCGACTGCTTCATGCAAACACCCTGAAATACACTGTGTATTTTACAATGTTACACTCCACTTCTAAAAACCGATGAAATTGGCTCATCAAAAATGAATTGCCTTGTAGTTTCTGCACGAAGCCTCAAAAGTAAACACATGGCTTAGGAAAGTCAATATTTACTGCATCTGAGGCCTTTATTTCAACAGGCCGGGCACTGCGGGGCCAAGACTTGGCCCTTCACATTATCTGGAGCCTGTTTCTGTGTTGTTTAGCTCTTGAGTACTGTACTGCTCTCAACCCTTGAACTCAGGTCACACACATGCAGGCATCTTCTATTTACCTCTTTTGACAAATGCTGATCAAGATGAGAGATTGTCACTTAGCAACCACAGTCAACAGGGCCAGCATCAGAAGAGTAGAGTGTGACTGCCAGAAGTGGCTTTTTACGTTTGCCATTTACACTCACAGAACTTCCATCCAATAGCTTTGAATGTAATATGTTAGCTGTGTTATTATTGGCTCTGGGCACAAGCACCCCTGATGACAAATATTGTTGCACAATCAGATTGTAACAGGATGGATATAAACTGTATCCAAGTAAAGCATGAAAACTTGGAATCTATGGCACTGTGGAGATTTTTCCGATACGTCAGCGTGATTTCTGTCAGGGGATTTAACCATCTTAAAAGTCAATTAGAGATGCTGGCAGTTTTGTTTTCAATGAATCCAAATCTTTCAGTTTCATCAAAGTTTCCCATATGCTTGCTCAGCATTAGTAACAGATGTCACTAACCGAGATCACAGAGAGGCTGATGATGTGACCAGGGGCAGATGTAGCATGTTACAACTTCCTGAATATAATGACCTTGGCTTAAATGTCATTAGCTTAACTCTCTGTGGCATTTCACTAACATTGGTTTATGATATGAGGGCGGATTATTTACCTTGCATTGGCCTTTAACTGTTAGAGGGTGACAAGATTTTATTACCATTCTGTGACACTGAGGCTTTCAGTAGCCATACTGTGTTTCGTCAAGCCATGTCTACTGCCAGGAAGGGAAAGGAGAATCATTTGCCAGACAAAAAAGCAATCACATGCCTGTCAACTTAAAGGATAAGGCTGTTGTTATTCCATATTTTTCCTACTGCCAACAAATCCCATGAAAGGACCAAAACCAACATTGTGTTAGTCCGGATCTTTCCGACTTTCTAACCCTGCTTGTGGCCACAAGCCCATACGTTCCAACTGAAGACATAAATCTTTGAGAACAGATCACAAATATTTAGTTTCATTTTTTTTAAAAGGCTCAGTAATTTCTTACAACAAATGGGTATTGTAGTTACTCAATCAGGAGTAAATAGTGTATTTAGAAAAAAGATACAAACAGCAGCGCTTCTGGTGTCCCCCACAACCAATGGGGCTCTTGGAGGGGAAAATTTAAAAGAGGCAAAGGTATGCCAAACCAGGAGGTGCTGAAGTGGTTTGGGTTCATTGTGTGTCAAGAAAGCCTTAGGAAGGCAAGTGTGCAGAAACACTTTGATGTATTTCTAATGTATTAGTCCATATTTATTTAAGGCTTTTTATTTTGAACCATCCACTTGAGTGCCTGGAATTGGATTTTTTGATGTCGCACCTCACCCATGGATGAGGGCATATTTTTTCCTCTTTAAAATGAAATAGTGTGATTGTCAGGAACTATTTTCAGCAGCAGATTGATCCACATTGGTTGCGCTACTGACTGAATTAATTGTTGATCAAACAAACAAAAAATACAGAATATTCAGTTACCGTGATTGTGAGGGAACTGTTCATTGTCATTAATAAAAACAGGCATAGAAGAACAACTTTTTAGACATGCTATGGGTTTAGACACATTTGCAGCAGTCACAGCCTAAATCACAATCACTGCAGTTCTGCTTGTAAGAAGAAAAAATATTCTGTTGACTTCAGGCATAATATAATTTTTGGGTCGCAGTAATGCAAGTAAAGTTACAAATGAAACTTGAGCCTTAATGTGACGGATGTAGAGAGTTGTGTTGATTAAGACTGAAGCATATCTGTTCCTTATGTGAAACCTGTCTTATGTAGTTAGCCTGTTAGAACACATCAAATCCTGAGCCATATTGTGAGCTATGACAACCCTATCACTAGATAAAATATGGACATGGACATTGAATGATTCTGCAATACTCTGGATTGCGATGAGTGATGATGTTTTTTTTAAAACTTTTTATTTTCTGATCAAATTACTTTCTCTTAGTTTCTGTACATGACAACTGCATTGGTTAAGGTTAAAGCAAGATTTTGGATAGTTTTTTTTAAGTCGCCTATCTGTGGCTGAAAGCTCCAGTCTCACGCTTGAAAGCTGAAAGTGTTACATGCCCATCCACGACCATGCCCTACAAACCTGCACTTTCTACTGTTGCTACATGAAGAACACACCACTACCTGCACTGGCAGTTGACATGAAGGTAAACCGTGCACTGCGGTTTCATCCAGTATGAAAATAATTCATGGATACTGGGCTGGATATGAAGGCTGCCATAGGAACCGCACCACCACAGTCTTTTGTTCTTATTATAATACCAACCAAATCTGCTATGAAATACATTCATATGCAACTGGTGGCTTTTGTTTTGGATTTTAAGAAGGATGAATTAGTGGTTGGCAAGACAATAATACTTAAAATAAGTAATCCAGAACAACACATTTTTTGACAATAGCACAATTATATTTTTCAATTTATTAAATTAAATCAGTTGAAATGTAAATTATGCTAACTGGCATGCACCTTATATGACAGGCACCAGGAGTTTATCCATCCTACAGGTGTCATTTAATAGCTGGAGACCGATTATTAACTGACTCCTGGTTTTTATTTGAGCAAATACAGTAATTATTACATCCACTAACGGTCACTTAATAAAAATTTAAGTATGGGTCGTAATAAGACGACTTATGGGCTCATTTTTTACAGGACAGTCTCACAGTTTTTGAGTTTCATATTCTTAAAATATTTAATACAAACAAACAAGTCAATAAATACATTCCAGCACTGCAAACACTGGACTACTTGCAAAAAGAGGATATGTACTGTATGTGTAGTATAATTTATGTGTGTTGTATTTTGTTTCTATGGGTGGTGGGTTAATGTTTCATAAAAGTATTTTATATTTTTGTAATGGTTTTTTTGTGTATATATATATGTTTGGCCCCTTAGATAATTAAACGAATTAATAAATAACAAAGGTCAGTGCAAACAACTGAAAGGCAAATGTATCTCTATACTAACTCTTCATAACTATACATGTTTATTGGATTGGCACTATATTAGTCTGTGATTTTCAATGGGGAATTCTAATGTAGGTTACTGTATTTAGGAGGAATGGAGGATTGTTTTTTTTAATTTCGTTATCACTAGGACTGTGGTATCACCTTAGTGTACCACACTCTTTCTATCCAGTTTTCTCTTCCATTTCTTCCTTCTACCTTTTCAGTTCCTGCCCCTATCCTCTACTTGTCTCCTTCTCACTTCATTATAGACACAAGTGCGTTTCGTTTCACTCCTGTCTTCCCTCTCCTAGTATCTGTGTCTGCAAGGCAGAGTACATCCAGTTGGTCGTCTGCACTGCCTTGTGTAATTTTTGCCTCCCCGTGGATACAGAAATGCTCTACCTCATGAGAAAAGAAGTTTACACCTGGAGTTCTTTGTCTAAACATGTTCGATGTGCAATTATGCTGGATCATTGGTTCTTGTTACGTGGGTGGTAAGTAGGTGTGTCGTTAAGCTAATTATAGATGTGGGTGCTCATAGGTTGGGGGCATGTCAGGGTCTCTTGGCATGGGAGTCGAAAATGGAAAAAAATGATTAATGGATGCCAGGGGTGTATAGTATGTGTATCATGCATACATTCATGTGAGAGTGAGTTGTTTTTTTAGTAGGGATTATATGCAATCGCTCAGACTTAAAGAATCCAGTTCCAGTCTGTCTCTCCTATGTCCTAATTTCCCAATCTGTCATCGCTCTACATTGTTCCAGCTCTCAGCTTTCTTTCTCAGCAGTCTCTGTCTCCACTGGCCTTTTGGCCTGGTGTGTCTGTCACGTACAGCGGGAGTGACTATCTGGCCAAGAGGCTCCATCCTGAGGGATCTTAAACTTTTCTCAGCCCATCAAAGGCTGGGGGTGTCAGACAGTACTGTGGCTATTCAGTTTCTTGCTCACCCAGACTTTTATAGGGTACTGTTATGAAGGAGCTACTAAACAATGGCCACATCACAGCTTGTGTGGTAAAGTGTAGGTCAGGCCTAAAGCTAGAAAATCTGAGCTAGTCTCTGAGCTGTTCACTGACACTGACAAAGCTACACAAGCCAAGCTTTTATATTAAAACACATATCTTGTTAGCAGCAGTGAATACACTGCTCTCCTGAAGCAGGTGATCAGTAAAGCTCCTCAAAGGTGCACTTGGGATGTTCGGTTTCAAATAACTTAGTTAAGGTTATGGGGGGAGTAAACTGTGATCAAAGATAAATATTCAAATAGGCAACTGTGTTACACATGCTTAGTGTTAAGTAGCCTCCATCACAGTCCTCATGTGATACCTGTAATGATCCACACCCTCTTGGTAATATAAATTGTTGAACAGGTTAGACAAAAATGTCCAGTTCCCATATCGCCAAATAGATTGACCAAAAGTGTCACACTGTTTATCGCAATTACAAATCAATTTTAAAGGAATAGCTAAACATTTTTGTTGTTTTTGCCAATAGTTAGATGAGAAGATTTTTACTACTCTCATGTCTCTATGCTAAATATGAAGCAACAGCCAGCAACTGGTCATCTTAGCTCAGCATAAAGACTGGACACTGGTGAAACAGCTAGTCTGCCTCTGTCCAAAGGTAACAAAATCTGCCTACCAGCCTCTTCAAAGCTCACAAAGTACAATAACTGAAGTGTAAAAGCAAAAATGTTGCGGTTGTGGTACAGTCTAGACCTGCTCTATATGAAAAGTACCCTGAGATAACTTCAGTTATGATTTGGCGCTGTATAAATACACTTAACTTGACTTGACTTTCATGAGGGGTCTCTAACTGGGCTAATACCTGGTTGGGTATAGTGACTTTATGTCTATGCTGGTCGTTGGCAAGACCCTATGCTTTGAAAGTGCTGGTAGGCAGATTTTGTTAGCTTCCCTTACAGCCAAGCTAGCGGTTTCCCCCGTTTACTTCGTGCCAAGATAAGCTTTGCTAATCTTAGCTAAGCTTAGCTTCATATTTACCATAGAGACCTGAGAGCATTATTAATCTCAAAAGCGAATACTGATTGCACTATCCCAAACCAACAGCAGAAAAGTGAAAGCACAAAACTGAAATATTATCAACTTAACGGTTGAAGTGACTGTGTTGGCAAAGAATTGCCTATTTAAATATCTGGGTTATAAGAAGGAACATTATCATTCATTTAGAGTCATGTTTCTGTCTACATAATGCATATATATAATGTTCACCTCTCTGTTAGCTTTGTTTTGGTCTCCACCAATGCCTGCTCTATAACTGCTAAATGTTCCACTATCTTCCAGCATGTACCTAACTTTTTTTTTTTTTTTTGCATTTGGTGCCTGATATGTAGCATACAGTTGGTTTATCAGAGCTCTTTTTGCTGCCTGCAGGTTGTTAACAGTATAGTTGCTGCCGGTGAACCTAAATAGTTATCCAAAATATACTTAAAGGTTAGAGCTCAGGGGAACTACAGAGTTGGGCGTTAATTCTTTGTGAGTTTTTAACAATGAGTGACACCTTTCAAATTACACGTAGTCATTTGACTCATTATTAGCATAAAAAGTATTGCTGAGTGCAGCTGTAAATTGAGGGGTTGGTTTTCAGAACCAGTTACCTCCTGCTACCACTATTTTAGCAAAAACTTGCAAACTTGCTTTTAGCTTGCCCAGCCAGATTACAGATTTAAAACAGTTGTTTTTCTGACACAATAAATGAAAAAAGGTACCTTTGTTGCCGTAGGCATCATTCTGAGGCTCCAGACTTGCTCTCTATTCTCGAACCATCACTCATTATGATCCTATAAACCAAATACAACACTAGTATCAGGTTTGCGCCACTCTTGTTGCCATGGTGGCATTTAACAGCTAACCACTGACATGGTTCAGTGAGAGGAAACACAGCAGCACTCCTGTGGAGACTGGATAGCCCCGGACTACGACCACACCGTCTGCTGTGCCTGCAGTAAAATGCTAGGCAGCAAATTTAATTGCATGTCTGTCTACTTCTTGACAGTATCTTTATATGTCTGTAATAATAGGCTGTTTGTTATCATTAGGAATTGGAATGATGTGGAATGTTCTTTGTAGAATGCTGTTAAATTGGACCAGAATCCTTTTGAATAGCAAAAACTTTTACTAGAGCCTGATTGTTTTTTTGTTAAAGCTCTGCTGTGGACTGAAGGGTAGTTTTCTCCATACAGTAATACTTAGCTTTATCTTTGTCTTCAGAAACATGTATTTGTTGGATTAAACTTACATGTGTTCAGTAACATTTGTTGCACTTTTATCTATTTCAGAATCCTTGCAGACTGTATTTTTCCAGAAGAGATCATTATGTTTTCATCTTGTTTATGTTTTGACTTCATCAGATTAAAAAAGAAGATGAATATTTTTAACTATGTGTTACAACTGAAGAGTGCTGTCATCTTTAATTACTTGCCTAAACCAGTATGCACAGTGAGTCTGCAACCAGTGTATGATAACCAAGAGAACCATGGCAACAGCTTGTGGAAAATGACGTACAATGATGCGCAATCAAATGTCTGTCAGAGGTAATTCACCACAAGGCAGCAGGTAAAGTTTTTCAAGTTGTATTTCTGTGTAGACAAAACAGATGGGACACTGCACTTACCACTGGCCGATACTGTAATGGTTTAATCCTGAACACAACTACAAATCACCATCACTAACATCATCCCTGACGTCATTTTAAAATTAATTGGATGACATGTCCTTTCTACACCAGCAAGTTCTTTTCAGACCTGGATCAAGTAGCTGCTGCAAAGCATTCTTAGCATTTAGTTTAGTTTGCAAAGACTTTCAGATCATTTACGGCATAAGACCTCATATGTAAGTTACCAGACCCATAAAAATGATATATTTTGACTCCCAGACAGACTTAAAATAGTCTGACAGTGTTTTCATTACGTTCTCATGTGGCCAACTAATTGCGATTTGGCGTGAGAACATGATTACTTAAGTTTTTGATACAACTACGAACTTAATGCTCTCTGACACTGATATTCTCTGCAAGATGTGGTGCCAATTAAGTTCTAAGGCATACTGTGTAGAACACATAGATTGGCAAAAAGTCCCGTTTTGGAATTATTTAAGTAGTCAAAAACAGTTGACTATAGTCACTTTACTATTTTTGTATATCCTTTGTTGAAATTAATGTAATTACATTGCAAAAAAAACAAAACAAAACAAAAAAAAACTGTCAGATTGTGATTATGTAAATAAATATAACAGGCATTATAAAAGGTATGTGAGAACAGATTAATCTTAAAAAACAGCAAAGTGGTCTTTTACTTTAACTCAACACATTGTAGTCATAAATCACTGATGGAAGAAAAACAGGTGTAAACAATGTTGGCATGATAATCACAAGGTTTGGAACTTGCTGACTGACACAGTCATTATGGTATAGTTCTGTCTATTACTTAAGTACTTACATGATTTTCTACATGCTTTTCACACCTTTTCATGTTGATGAACAAAATTCAATTCAATCGGATCTATTTAAAATCAAACGAAGTGAGAAGTACTGTCACAGTGTTTTCACGTTTGATCTGAAGAAAAAAAAAAGAAAACTCACTGGATCAATGCAGACATGTCGGTCATGACTTAGAATAAAGGAATACAGCCGGTAATTACAAGCTAACATCTATTTAATGATATGCTAGCATTCTGAGCTACATGATGGCTGCCTTTTTGCTGGTTGGCCATCAATCTGTGAGAGTATGTATTACATGAGATGACCTTTGCAACATGCTAAAGGGGAAAGGGAAGACTGGCTAACGATCTGCATTTGCTGAGACCAAGTCTTGACCTGAATTTTTCAAATCTTTAAGATAGTTGATATGTTGTTTTATGTGGCAAATAATAATCCCCTTGATGTCTGCATTAAAACACATAATATCTAGAATTCATACTGTAAATAGTGCATGGCTAATGATCCATACTTTCAGGGAAATAATTTTAATTGTAACACTTCATTCCTTCCAAACCTTTGAATTTGGAGTTTAATCATTGATTTCCAACCAAGTGACTAATGATATCATGCTGTATTAAGGTAATGGATTAACACTAGTTGTAGGAAACTATTATTACAAATAATAATGAAAATTTTTATTTCAAACACACTATTCATATGTATAAGCATTTGTTAATTTTAAAGATAGGATAAGTCCTGCTGGGAATATTTTGTACGTTGTTAAAATGTATCTGATTTTAGGAGAAATCACAAGGATTCTGGATTTCTGACTATTTATGTGTGCATAATGAAAAACAGTTATTATGAAATTTGATAAAGGAAGATGGAGCAAATTGACAAGTGCAGGCTGCCACATGTATGCGTACATACAGATACATCCTTTTGACAATTAGATAACACCAGGGAAACACTGTCAGTATCGAGCTCCCTGGTTCTCAAGGTACAGTAATCTCTCTCCGATCGTCTGCATCTCTCTGTCAGGCTTTAAAACTAAGCATCCGATCGCTACAACTATTCACCCGAAGAAGGTGTAGAATGGGACAGTTACTCTGTGACTGCCAACCAACAATATGTAGTCAGCAGGGCTCTGGTGGTGAATAAAAGGGTGGGAACCCTAGAGATATGAATATGTTAGAAAATGACAGATATAGAACAAAGTATAAATAGAGTTAATAAAATAAATTTAGGATCAACAGCGTGATCTTGTTTTTCTGTAGGATACATGGATTTCACTGTTACTATGTTAAGGACCAAATGCATGTTAATCCAGTTGAAAACAGTCTCCGGCAAATGCACTATTTAGTCCTGTCTAAGTAATATTTATGCCCAGCTGTGTGCAGGAAAGTACTTAAAGGGCGAGTCCACACTTTTTTTTCACCACAAAGCGTGTCTACAGGGTCTTGGGGATTACTACTGCATACATAAAAAAGTGCTTTTTGTAGGTCCAGAGGGAGCTGTGTGAAGTCTGATAAACTGCCTTAAGAGTCACTTGAGTCAGCGTTGGATAGGTGTGATGACTACGAGTTTGAAAATGAGAAAAACCTGGTGGTTAGGGCTTAGATAGAAGTGAGTTTACCAGACCTCTGTAGCCTGCTCCTCATCTGTGAGGCTAGAGGTTACAATAACCGCTACTAGTATAACACACCCAAATCTCAGTCCAAACTGTCAGCAGTCAAGTTGCATTGTTGGCAGTGGATGTGCTAGGTTGTGACAATGAAGAGGGCTGCATGGACTAAAAAAATGTATGGTTCGGCTGCATCAGCTCTAATCCTTTTGTTTAAAAACTGCATCTTGTGATTACGACATTGTTGCATCACTGCACTGCTAAATTGATGGAGTACTCTTTTTACCTTTTAATAAAATGAAACTTCATATTTGGGAACACTGGGAACAAATGGGCTTAATGCAAGGAAGTTGGAAAGTACTGAGAGACAAATTCATGTATTCTTGGGTATGGTCTTTTCCTGGGATTTGCCAGTCTTACCCTTTAAAGTCTCTAGGTGTAGAATGAGAAAATTTCAGAAATTGGCCACGTGGCAGAAAGCAATACACTCTGCTATCCCAACCACCAAACCCCCACCCCCCTTGTTTTGACCATTAAAAAGATTTTAATGTTTTTTTCTTTTTTTAACTTTACTCTGCCAATTAGTTACGCACGTATCGCTGCATCAGAGGCTGAGTGCCCATTTTCTGTTCAGTGAGTCAACTCCCGAGCTACATTAAGACATGGAAATAACCGTTTCATGGTTGCATCTTTCACAGCGGCCAGTGGTTGAGGTGCTTTAGTGTATTTGTTGTTATAAGGCTGCTTTAGTGACACACCTGAAAAACCGTTCCTCACTCTTTTTTTCAACAGTCTCAACAATTAAGAAAGTGGGTGAAGGGGAGGGCAACTCTTGTGTTTACATCTGTGTCCTGGGTATCGCTTCAGCAGCCATAGGAGGTAGTGCATGGCAGAGAAGAATAAGCAGCGGGGGATTGGACATCACTCATCAACCACAGGTATTTTCTATAAATATCGTCCAATGATGTCGCCCTCAGCTGAGAGCAGTTGAGCAGTGGAGGCATGTCAGTCATTGTTTGGTCTGTCTTCCAGTGGGTTTCAGGGAATGCAGTGCACGAGGTGCACCTGGATGCACGACATGGATTTGTCTGACACTGTTTAGCTCAAGTAAAATTATCCGCACTGAACTGTGTGTGTTCTGGCTCAGATGCACAGCTCTCAGTAACTTACCGTAACTTCAACCAAGCAAACCAATCTCAACTAAACATGAACCTTAGGGGCTTTGAACTTCTGTGTAACTGGGTTGTGCATTTATTATTGTTATTAGTATTAAAGCAGATCAAAGAGATATCAAGTATGGAAAGAAATCCCTATTGAGACACAAGTGAAGGTTTGGTACACCCAGAAAGTTAGATTTGTTGTCAGACTGAGAGACAAACAAGGATGGATGCAGAGCCTCGGTTGACTGGATTATAAACCAAATGCTGGCAAAAAGTTTAAGCCAATATAGTGTTGTAGAATTTAGGGTACATATTTTTGCAGTGATTTAAAATTGCTACTTCCCACTAATATATCACAAAATAAAACAGTAATTTCTGTGACAAATATAGTAAAATCTTTTTTTATTCTCGTTTTTTGATGTTATCAGTTCTTACTCATTTGATTTGATCGGTATTAAATTTAGTAAAACCATTCTTTTTAAAAAAAAAAAAAAAAACATGCTAAATCTGACATGGAGAAAACATATCGCCAGCCATGCAAAATATAAGAATATAAGAATATTCTTTTACCAGTTTTAATAAACTCCAAATCGATATATGGAAGCATGTGACCATTTTTTCCCATTGCTGGCAATTTTGTCAAATGCAGTTATTTCAGCGTGTTGTTTCAGTGGTTTGAGACATAAGCATTGTTTTTGAAAGCAAAGTTGTAATGCTGAAACTATCTTCTATCAGTATTGATAATTTATGAAAAATAAATGAAAGACACTGCTGTAGTTGAATACAGTAAAATAGCCATCAGTGTGTAAATACACAGGAAGAAATAATGAATATCCTTTGAGCAGATTTTGAGGAGAATTCCAAGCCGATAATCATATCTCAGATCTGCTATTCAACCCTAGTAGAAAAAAAATATGTAAATAATAATTTCTTTTAAAATCTTTGAATTTACAAGAAAATTACCAAGCCCCTGAAAGGGTCACAAGATCAAGTCTGCTTTTCACCCTCTAAAGGAAGAATGAAACATTATGATCATTCAAATTCCATCTGCAGACATATGGCAAACATGTCAAATTGATGTTAGCTAATGACAGACTTACGCGGGAATGACAGACACTGCCTCAGGGCCAGTGAGTTTCATGGGCCTGATCACTGAGATGGTTGGAAGGTTGTTGGATGGATGATGGATGTTTCATGAGCCAAGTATCAACAGTCTTTGCTAATTTGCATTCTTTGGCTTTTGGCTGTACAGTGTGTTTAGTATTGCTGCAATTGTACAAACCCAATTATATGTTAATAAAAGTGACAAATTCACAAAAAACTTCTCCTCGCCTGTAGGTGTGAGAGGTTTAGGCTTCAGGAAACATCACAAATGGATTAAGAAAGAAATCATTTATATATAAACATCTTCATAACTCAGATTTATAGCGCTGTCCACATTGAGGTCTTCTCCTGAAACATTTATTGTGATGTATCGGGTTCTAGGAACTATGCCACTACACTCGTGCTGCATAGCTATAATATTCACAGTCGATAATGAAAATAATCGTTAGTAGCAGCCGTGAATATGACAATTGCTTTTATAACCATGAGACCATGGTAAATTATTACTATCCCTCTTAGTTAGCTCTTAAAATAAATTCAATGCAGAATACAACTTTAAACAATCAAATAAAACAACATACAATAAAAGGTATATAATGCAATTCACTCCATATATCCAATAAAGGACCAGTAATGTCAGAGGTGTCAGAGCAGAGTAGCAGACAGCTGCTGATGGTGTTTACAGATTGCCTGTGCATCTCATTCCGTAGTCAGTACCACTCTACAACACAGTTGGCATGCAGTATCAGTTCCGCTTCATGTGAATCATTTTCAACATTTCTTATTTGAATGAAAACAAATGTTGACAACAACAATTGAATATTGTCCATGATTAAATAATGGGGTTGTCCTATCCCATCATTAGCAAGTGTGCATTATGACACATATTAAATCTGTCCGTTACTTTTTCACCTGACCTGCACTGTTTGGTCATTACAATATTACCCCAAGTAGTCGAGAACTGAACTATGCTAGGAAAAAAAGACAGTGTGCACCAAAGAAACATGACCAAAAAATGCCACTAGCCCAAAGCTCTGCCATCTGTCATAACAAAAAGAGCCATGAGCCCAAATCAACTTTTGGAAAGCTGAGCCTGACCTATACTTCTCAAAACCATATGAAGGACTGGAACAGAATATAGCCCCTTTAGCTGGGCTCAAACCTGTGATGAAGACATGTTTTTAAAAGTTACCAATCACTTTGTAATTCATGTAAAAGGTGACAATTTGCAACACAGTTACTCCCCTGTAAAATAAAGAAATTGAAATCTTGTCGAAGCAATAGTTCTATCATACCACGTTTATTGCTTCACAGAAATAAAAGGCACTTTTATCAAACAGTAGACAAGGATAACCAAACATTTTACAACTAAACCTGTTAGAAACAAATATTTGGTGCAGTCTTACAAAAGGTAAAAAGTGATGCTGAATCCATCAATCTATCTTTCCGTCACCGAATAAGGCCCTGTATCCAGTCTTTTGATCTGACAGTACCCAAGGTTGGCCCTCCAGCTGGACTATAATGCATCTGGTAATAGAGACAATTCCAGTATCCCTCCAAAGTGAAAACAAAATCAAAGCGGCTAGGCATATGTCACACGGGCACAGTGTTGCAGGGAACCTACAACACAAGCAATAGCTTTATATTTAAAGCCAATAATGGTACAGCATCTTAAAGAAGTGGCTTCAGTGTCTCCACTCTGGCCTTCAACGTAAGTTTCACACCTGGGACACCAAGGGATTGCGATGACAGAACTTAGAGGATACCTGCAAGAGATAGAATGAACCTTTGTGTGGGTTCAGGCAAAAGCGTATTTAACTGATGATGAACATACATGCAATGCTGTAGAGGAAAGGTTTCTGGGTACTCTACAATAAAAGACTTATAAGGAGCCAGTGTGCAAGCCTCCAAAATATCATGACTTACTGTATTTAGGTCGTTAAGACTTAAAAAAACAAACACCATGGTAGATAACTACTAAGACAAATGTTTCTCGGTTACTGTGCATTCAGTGAGGCGTGAAGTAAGAATTCTAGCTTCAACAGGTGGTAAATCTGGGCTTCAACCAAGAGTCTTTGCAGATACACAAAACGAGAAGAAAGGAGAGGGAATGCCTTACATGCGATATGTGTTTGTGGTAGATGTGTGGGTGTGAGTCTGAAAGAGAGAGACAAGTAGGAATAGAGAAGGGAAGAGTTAATATACACTGGGTATGGCCCAAATCACTGCGCAGCTATAGTTACAGTGTGCCTCAGGCTGTTACTTGGCTGAATCCATATTGTTAGAGCTGTCAGTCACAGAGTGAATGTGCATGCCAAGAGGCAAAAGCCAGGCCTTCTAAATAAAGATGGATTTTTTCTTGGCGTCTGTCCCAACAGAGGCTTTACGCTGGTGTATTCTCTCTTACCTGGCGACAGACAGGCTTATGTCCATATCAAACCAGCTTTATATGATGTGTTTGGAAAATACTGCGAAAAATAGGTACCAGGTATACATCGGAGGTGTTTTCATATAGCGAGTTGGTTATCTGCTGCATTGCAATAATCTTCATTTTAGGATTTCATGAGGTCTTGCAAATATATTCTTCCCAAATGTAAAGGCATTCGTACGAAATATACTTTGTCAGCTCGTCAAAATATCCCAGTGTTTGTGTGTGTGAAACTTTAAGTTGCGCTGGACAAAAATTCATGTAAATTAATTATGATAAATGTTAAATAATAACAAAAGTCCCTAAGTATAGCACTCACATGGCTGAAGTTTGGGACTTGAAGTGCTGATAATTTGCACTCATTGGTATCAAAAAACAACAAATGGTCATTGTTTTGACAAAGGCCATTTTGGAATAGTTCTTCCAGAAAGCTCTCAATTTTTAGAAACCTCACTTACAAATGTTTTGACACGCATAAGCTCTACCCAAGAGTTTCGTGGAATATTCACCTCACTTCGCCATGAAAGCACTACATCACAACTTGTTAATGCCTGTCTAATATTGACAGCCCCTCTCTCTCTCTCTCCCTGTCTCTTTGTCTTTCTCTCCATTTCTCTCCTGCCAGCAAAACATGAAAGGCACATGCTGCAGGTGCTGTTTGACAAGTGCAACTAGTCCGAGCCATTCGTCTCTCAATGTGTTTTTACAAGATCACAAATCTCCCCTAAGCTCTTTGACTGTGTGTGTGTCTGTTTAAGTCAATGTGCAGCCATGGGTGTACGTGTGTGCGCTCACATGCATGCATGACTGATGAGGACTGCTCACTGACTTTCAAATGAAAACCTTTATTGAGTTTGATCAGCAAATCAGCAGTTTCTAATCCAGGAGTCACAGGGTTCATAGGGATAAAACATCATAGGTTCAGGTTGACATTCATTATAAATATGTTTTTAATTGCATCTTTATGTGTATTGACAAGGCTTTAAATGCTGGACACGCTGAACCCACAACTGCAGGTACACCGCTCAGCCACAACATTAGAACCAGTTAATGGTTTTAATGTTGTGGCTGAGCGGTGTATAACACCGTGGCTAATACGAAGTCAGCAGAATATGCTCCGCCAGGTGGTGTTTGCACATGATGCAGCACATCTCCAGTGGCATACAGCAAGCAGTAATGTCTTCATCTACTGCTGCAAAAGTACACTGTTACTTTGTAACTTTGTATTCCCTACACAGAGTTGCATTTTTAGAGAGGAGCATGAAACATAGTAACTGACCTTTTTGTGTCATGTACTGTATGTGGGCTAATTTAGTACTACTGCTCCCCTACTCTACTAGATTAGCCATGAATGTTTATAGTAATGCTGCAGTGTGCACAGTATATGCATTATTACATTACATACACTGGCTTGACAGAAGGTTAGTTAGTAGACAATAGTCAAGCAAATGGTCCTCTTGTATTAGCTTTGTTTTTTCAGCTGGACAACTGCAGTGTAACTTTACCTCGATGCACCGATTTAAAGATCCCTAGAGTGCAACTATTTCGTCCTATAGGAGCCCAGGCACTTGTGGGATACGCATTGCTACGTCAGGATCCACACTGGGCATCTGAAATTTAAACTTTTTTTAACAAAATTCCACCACTGGCCACGAGTTTGCATTTTTGCATTTTGCCCCTGAATCACCTGGTCTGAAAAATGACCACATTTGATAATAAATATTTCCCAGGAAAAGACACTGTTTATAGAGTTGCTCTGATTTACATGAATGTTGCGTGTGGGTCATGTGTCAGATACCATCAACTATAAACACAGCATCTATACAACAGACCCAGTCGGAAACATTCTCGTCATACGATAGTTCAGTATTATCTCATTACTGGTTCCATGACCGGTGAGAAAGCCATCCTTTACTTTATTTGATTGAGCAAACAATTAAATGCTGATGTGTGAATAAACAAAAAACAAAAATACTCATTAGCAGTGGCAATTAGCAACAGAAGGGAGTTAGCACAATCCAGGTGTCTTAGTATCTTAAATTTGATAACAGACGGTTTGTGGGTAGTGGACTAGGGGCTGCCATATCTTCTCCAGATTGAGAAGGGTCTTTTGACTTGTAAAACACCCGACAATGCATGGGCCCTGGTGCTGTACGTGCTGGCACGGTGGCATAGCTTCCTGGGACACCCAAATGGAAGAGAGCCACCATTAACATTATCAGTAAACCCTGTGCTTTATTAGCTACAACAAGTCAAAATGTGAAAAAGACCCAAGTATAAGATTAACCCTGTTTCTCTGATGCTCATTCGGTCAATGTGTGAAGAAAACAAAAGAACGTCCAACAGTCTGAAATAAAATAAACCTCAGCCAGCTGTACAGAATGTTGTCATTACAGCACACAAATATATTTCTGTATTCATGATTGGATCGTACTGGCCAGCCTCAGCTTTTTAATCACCTTTGTGAAGAAGCATTTGCAGTATCTGGCTAAACTGTTTCGCTCTCTGCCTCTGTCGCCTCCCTTTAGAGGACATTTTCACTGCAAATGAAATTTCCAGTATGAACCTCTATTTATAAAGCTACAGTAACCCTAGCTAACCACAGTTAAAGTTTTTTCAGCCATGACGTGATGATGAGATTTAGCATGGCTGTGAAAATTCAGCACTGGTGACAAACTTTCATATTAAGTTCCCTGTTTTAAAAGGAAACTACAGTTGCTGTCCAGCTAGAAGAACAGTAACATTTTTCAGGTTCGAAAATAGGTTATTTAGGGGAGATAGCATGGGTCGCTTTAGTCCACTCAACATAACAGAGAAAATTTCATATAATGAACACATTTGATTTTCTTTTTTAATGGTGTCATATAGCAATCAAGCATACGGCTCGTATGAACATGACCTCTAATCATCTGATAAACTGTGTTTGTAATAGAAATGACAAGCTTAATGAGGCTTTTGTCAAATTGTCTTCCTCCCTCGAGCCATAATTGCTGGCGTAATGTGTTGTTTCTCACAGCAGGGAATGTTGTAACCAAAAACAAGACTGTCTACAGACCTGTGAAGAGCAGAAATAGAAAACTGGCCTGTCAGTCTCAGAGTTATAAGAGTGAAAGGACTGTCTTCTGCAAAACTCATGACTGAAATTCTGTGTACGCACAAAGACAGATTTATACATACACTTCCTTTTCATCAGATTTATGAAGCTGTGCGAACGCCTGGTTCTGCTTTATAAACATCAATGATTATGTAACTGGGCACACATGCACAAGCCTAATTTCCACTCCCACAGTTAGCCATAAATAGATGTAGGCGCGCCATTAATCAGTATTTGCATGTCAGTATTTCCACCATTCATTTGATGTGGAAGTGAAAAGAACAGAAAAGTGGAATTTTACTAATTGTGCCACATCAACAAGGTTCTCCAACAATAACAGGGCAGTTGTCATTATGCATGATCATTACCCAGGGATGTGGCTATTCCCATCACCTGAGTCATTCACTCATCACGTGTACCTGAGAGCCATCATCAGCATTGATATTTCAGTCAACATTATTACACACAAGGAGAGGTAACAAGTTTTGCTCATGGTGTTCATATTGAAACAGACTTTACAAGGTCCGTCACAAATACAGATGAAATTAAAAGGAAAATAAATGAAATGTAAATAAAGAGAATAATAAAATTGTTCACACATACTGAGAGTAATTATTCAAAATTAGACAGAGCTGCAGACTTCCCAAACAACCAATGCCTTTACAGTATACATCAGAGTTTATGCAGTCACAAGATATTTTGTATTTTGAGAGCCAGCACTCAATATCATTGCTGTCTTGAAAATACATGAAACAACCGTGCCAAAAACATCTGTGTTGGTCACTTTGGGAAATGTAATTTGATAGCTGAAGCAGAAGTAGTTATTCTGAGAAAAAGTGAACACAAATAGGTACATCATTGCACTTGCAGTGCAAAATATTTCCAGGAACAGACATCAGAGGCTTATTGTATATGACAGTGAAGGGAGTGTAACTTTCCTGTAAGCACTCCCATAAGGCCTGCCTCAGTGTAAATGTATTTTAAAACTATCTCTGCCCTCTTGGGAACACACAAGGTGCTGTATACTTGTCAGATAATCCACGATTTTTTGTCAAGCCCATTTACCTCAGTTTGTCATCTGAGATAGTATCTGTGGAGAGATGGGTTTTGAGGGGCAGGGGGATGGAGTTGCATCGGTCACCCTACCACCACCACCATCACCACCCTTTTCCATAATGACAGGTGCACAGCTGACCCTTCTCTGTACAATTTGGGATCAGATTGCGCTGTTCCAGCTTGCCGTATCTTTACACTTTGTGTTTAACCCTGTTAAACAGTTCCATCATGTTCATGGCAATCCAGGTTTTGCATTACACCAACTGCAGCAGATATACAATGGTGTCCTTTACTCGGAGATTAGGAAGTGGTTTTAGCAATTACCTCAAGCTCATTTTATTCATACTACACAAGGCTTTTCTGTGCAATGTAGCAAAGAATGACTGTGGTTCACTATGATTAGGTGACTTGATCTTTATACTGTAGACAAATTGTAAACTTACAGTAAGTGCTCTGTATTTCTAATACTAATTGGATGTTTCTCTTTCTTCAAAAAGTCTACTTAAAAACACAGTATTTCCTAAAATTAGAAGTAAAAATCACAAACTAAACTCTGCCAATATGAGCTCACTAAAGATATCCTAGAACCATGTATTAATAGCTTCCAATGCCCGTCTCTCTGAGACTTTATGGCTGTTTATTCCTAACTGTTTACGAAAGTGGTGTGCGGCAACAGCCAAGCACTGCCATTTAATTAGGAGTCCATTTCATGACCGTCTGACATGCTGATAAAACTCTCCAAACAAATAGCCAGAGTGTCTCCAGGAGCCTGACTGTGTAATTGAGGGTTTTTTGAATGCAACCCCACTTGGCAAAAGGAACCATAGTCTCTCTCTCTCTCTCTCTCTCTCTCACACACACACACACACACACACTCACACACACACACACACACACACACACACACACACACACACACACACACACACACACACACACACACACACACACACACACACACACACACACACACACACAGGAGTAGAGACAGAGATCAGGGAGTCTCTCTCTCTCTCTCTCTCTCACACACACACACGTGCGAAAACACACACACACACACACACACACACACACACACACACACACACACACACACACACACACACACACACACACACACACACACAGGAGTAGAGACAGAGATCAGGGAGACTACCCTATATATCTCTGAGTTAACACAAATATTCATATATTTTGCTAGAATCTACAGGATCAAATTGAGGAAGCAGAGCATCCAGCTGATTCAGTTTAGAGAACATTTGTTTCAGCTTCTGTTTTTCTCATCAAAGATTCTTGCACCATGTTTGTGGAAGAAACTCAATCTCCAAATGTCCTCTGACGTGGGGTTTATATTAGCCAAGGTTTTTCTTTTCAACGTTAAAGTCATGAATTTCACCACTGTGAGTTCTGGCAAAACTCTCAAGGACTTCTGCCTTGACCTTAGTCATTTGTTGGATACTGTCTGACTGACTGTCAAAAGCTGATGTGCCATTGATTTGCTTGGGAATACTGCTAGAACTCAATCGATAAGTAAACTCGCAAGTGCTGATTTGCGTAAATAATTTTATGGGCCAGCTGTACAGCTTAAGGTGAACAGCATGAGTCCTTTTTAGGGTTCATACCAAGTGGGATAGCCATACTAAAAAGAATAAATATGAATCTTTGAGGTTTTTGGAGAATCCGCTAAATGCTGCGGTCTTACTCAACACATTCTCATATACATACACCATTTTTGCACCACTGTGACTTCTGTACCTTTCACCAGTATACAGCTGGATAGATTCTCCAACGAGTGCCGGTGAACGGCAGTTAATAACAGTTGCAGTAGCTGAAGTGGCAGTGATTCTTCTGAGATGCTACTTACATTTCCTGAAGATCAACACATTTACATTTAGACACAAGACAAAAAAGAAACTATTTCAAGACAAAACCAAAATATGAATACTTATAATTATTACATCATTATTATTTTCATTTACATCCTACACCCACACAGGTGTTTTCACTTATTTTAGCTCGGAATTTCCAGTTTCAGCATGTAAGGGTGGTAGAAGTGGAACCTTTATGATTCTTATTGGTTCATCAAGTTTGGTGACCTCACAAAATTCCAGCATATTTCTGCCCATATTCAACCTGAGCAGAAGTCTTATTTGCCAGAATAAGTGAGCACACCTGTGTTGGTGTGCAGTGCATTTTCTAATAATTATAGAAACTCTTCTCATTATTTATTAGAAACCATAATTTATCGTGAGAATCTTTCTCACAATTATGACTTTATTACCACATGAGAGAGGTTTAGAGGATATATTCTCACAGGTTGTCATTAGTCATTTTTGATCAAGTTTCAATAGGCCGGGTCTTACCTAATATGAGCCAGCCAAAAGCCAGACCTGGAGACGAGAGTAGCTACAGTGTATGGACACATAAAAGTGGCGTGCTGCAGATGAATGCAAAGAGCAACTTCTTGCTGAGACCATGATGGATGGTGAATGATAACCCACATCCCTTTGGCATTTTGCTTTAGTTTCCATTTGGTAACCTAAATGACATGGCCTCAAGGGTACATGCAATGTGTTTTGCTGAATCTACATAACTTTGTTTATTTATAAAGAAAAATTCACAAGGTACCTTAAACAACGGTAAAAAAAAAAAAAAAAGAAAGAAAGAAAAAAACAAACCAAAAGAAAGCTGTCATGTGGATTTCTTTTTTCAATTGGCAGAGATGGTCTCTCAAATAGAGCAAGTGGAGAGTGACTCAGAGTAAGACAAGTGGAAATCGCCCTGGACATCATTTAAAATTGCACTAAAAGAGAAAGATGACAAAAAATATAATGGGTAGGTGAGAGTACTAAATAAGTGCTGCATTCTGCACCATGGACTTATTTTTCCTTCTTAAAATCTTCAGCATGTACAAATTTCTCTACTAGCAGTATGGAATAGTCCTTCAGTACAAGTTTATAAACTTTACTAAGAGTGAAACTGAATAACATAATTTTAAGTTGGCAGTTTTAGCCAAGTTTTTAAAAAATCAGCACCCGACGAACTCAAAACAAATGAGACACCAAAAACCCTTAATAACATGAAATATAATACAGTAATACATTAAACCAAAATGGCTTCCGTGGAAACACAGACGATGTTCACTTAGACATGTGAACAATGACATGTGATATCTTGTAAAAAAATGTACACGAGAGTATTGTGTGTTTCAAGTTCTTTGTGTAACTTTTTCACGTATTTGTTTCTGTAGGCTAACATCCTAGGAAGCAGAAAAGAGAAAGGGTAGAAAGCAAAGACTCAGAAAGGCAAAGGGAAACAGAGAGAGAGAAGGGGATCATGGGGATAGCTACAGTAGTCAGAGTAAAAAACAGTGAGTGTGAAATAAAGAGGGACTGCAGTCCTGAATAAGGGGTATCGTATTCAGCCTAGTCTTGACAGAGACTCCTCTCCAAGTTGAATAGGCCCATTGTTTGGACAAGGCCTCCATGACACAGGCCATTTCATTACAGAATGAGCCCAGGCACAGGGAGTAGATGGTGGTTGCAATGTAACCCCCCCCCCCCCACACACACACACACACACACACACACACCACCACCAACAACCCCCCCCCACCCCACCCCCCCACCCCCCTCTCTCCTGTCAAAGAGCTCCATTCTCTCCCCCTCAGGGCTACCTGCATGAGTAGGAAGACAGACATAGGGGCAACGCACTCTCAAAAACAAACAGGCACCCTCCATCACAGCAACAGACAGAGAGAATCTGTCTTTCAGTGAAAAGACGTAGGTAACTTAATAGTCTCTGATGCAATATGCCATGTCTCTCATGTGACTCAGGAATATGTCACACTGTCACCATTTCTTTGTCTCTGTTACTTTTTCACTCATGGACAAACATATGTGCACACCATACCCTTTGAATTAGAACTTGTGAGAATGGCAGCATGAAATTAATAAAAGATGGGTTCTGATATTTCAGTCAAGTCTATCTTAATATAATGCTATACAGTTTATACATTGGAAGAGTTACTGGTCGCTGGCCCCTAAACATCAATGATTCGAATCATCAGTCAAGAAGCCCCCTACTCCAGTCACATTCGGACTCAGCTTAACAGCAGGTTAACAGCATGGCTGGCTGTCAACTTTTAGAAACCAAGTCTCAAAATTGCGTAACTACGAAACTAACTATAATGGAAAGAGAGGACAGAACAATACAAAGCAGTGTGACCCGCCCATGTTCAGTATTAGCCAGCGAAACCCCTTCTGAGCCAGTCATTGGTACAACCTCCTTTACTGCCATCCCATGTGATTGACTTTTCGGCTGACAGCACTATCAGGAGCCAGGCAGGAGGGATGCTCTTTGGTAGGCTTGGATTTTATAAAGGATCTATGACCAGGACGCACACTTTTTATTTCACTGTGTGGAAATGCAATGTTCCACAACACAGATGATGAATTCATTATTAAAACATGAATCTTACAGGTAAAACATGATACTAATATAGGCTGTTATAGGAGTTGAGCATAGGGCGGCTGCTCTTTAGGTGTGTGGGACTGTACGGTCACTGGGCAGAGGAGTGAATAATATATTTCTCATAACTGTAGTTGAGGGATATTAGTATTAGTATAGAGATGGTTAGGATAGATATTGATCAGTAATAATGTTGAGTGTTTACAGAAATGAAAAAAAATCTCTAGATGCGAAAAAGTATGAAACACAAGCACAAAACAAAATAATATACAGAAGCCAAATCAGGATATTCGACTGAAAATCCTGTCCTTGGGTACAGCCCTACTGTAATCATTCCTCCTCTCCATATGGGTCACGAAGCAATCACTTCTTAGCAAGACTGTTCTGTAAACGCCCTGTCATACCAGCATCTAAAACAGCGAGTTTTCATGGCAAAATCAATCAATTTAATCGCCACGGTCAATGAACTTACTCAGAGGGACTTTCCCAGTGAGTTTAAATTTGGTGAGCTGTGACACTCTAATTAATTAAATGAATGAAAGGTACTGACCTTTGAGGGAAGGGAGGATTGGAGAGTCCAGAGTGGAAGCTATTATATCTGTGTTGCACCATCCATTTTTATTTAACCCTCTCCTGTCAGAGTATAAACAGCTCCACAAAAGAGGCATGATTTGCACAATAATGAGATTGGAATTAATGGTACAGGTACATCTCTTTAATAAACTTTGTGAACTCAATAATTAGGAAGCTGACAAGCTTCCATAACTATTAGCTGGCAAGCTAGCTAGTTTGCGGAGCTTTTTTTTTCTTTCCTCAATAACTCTAGTTATTTAATCAAAATTATGTGTAGTCCTGAGAACAAAATACCAGGGAGAATAAACAGCACCATACAGAGAAAACAGAAAGAAGCCCAAAGACTGACTGTCTTGTGACTGACTAGCACCAGCATATTACCAGCTTGCTTGCATATTAGCCATCAGATAGCTGCGAGCTGCAGTAATTTATCAGCTAGCTTTGCAAGTATCCCTGCGTCACCAAATCTGAAGCAGCACCTACATTTGGGACATGTGGATTAATGTAGAAAGGAATCATTAAGACTGTAGATTTTTGGAAGACAAAATCTACAGTCCTTGTTCTGTGCAAAAATGCATTCCTAAGTTCAGTTAAAGCTAATATAAGGGCTTTAGCAGTATATGTGAATCAAATCAAGTGGGTGTCTTCTAAAGTTATGGTCTTTTTATCTTTATATAAAATTCACTTTTTATGTTCCCACGGTCACTGTTTCCTTGCTGTGCTGCAGCAGAAAGATTCGTCCTGATAGCCACATGTGGGTTAATTGCTGGGACACAACACTGGCAGGAAGCTCGACAAACATGACAGCCAGGACACAGATACACATTTGATTTGACTAACTCCTTATATTTTTATATGAATCGAATCCAATGTAGTTGTGTTACTTCATGGCCAGCATGGACAGGGGGAATGATTACAGCAACCGACAACTCATTCAAAGTACACATGGCATGTGAGTATTGTATGAAGTAAAATCAAGAACTATCCCTTAAACCCTGTTGACTGATTATTTGGGGTTAAAACTCACAGTTGTCCTAAACTTGTTAATACCAGAGAAAAAAAACCTTTGCTTGCACTATTAGCTGGTATAACCTACTTCTCTCTATAATGAGCAATTTGGGTTATTAATGACAAACACTGCATGCTCCTGCTGGGTTCCTTGGCTATTTTCTTCTCATTAAGTGCTGCTGCTCTGGAGATTCTCAGTTACAGCACTGCGGTCATTGACACAGGGGTCCACACACTCTTTTTCCTCTGTGTTAAGTTGCGGTTATGAGGTTCCAGCCTCCAACTTTCACTTGCAATTAAAGTATTATCTCCCAGTTTTGAAGAAGCAGCTCTCGTGTAGGTTTGTCCTGTCTACCCCTCCTCTAACTTTCTCCTTATTTCTCTTTTTTCACTCTCTGCTTCTCTCTCCTGCTCATCCCCTCCCTTCCCCATGCGGTCTCTCCGACCTCCCAGTGAACTCCAGTGGCTACTCAGAGCTGTGCCTGTGTTATTGGAAACACCCCTCCAATACTCCTATTAGCCACGATGCAAAGATGATAGATTGTGCTTTGTTTGGATATCCATTTCCAATTGCAGGTCATGATTGGTGTAAGCAGCCTGAGATGATAGGTTTGCTGCGTGATACTGCCAAAAATGACCTAAAAAAAGTATGAAGTGGGAGGGAATAAATGAAGAAGGCAAACAAGGAAAGACAGAAAGAAAGAAATAAAGTACTGCCTCAAACAGAATAAATAATGCCTTGCACAATACCTGAAACTGTAAAGTAACCAAAAAGGGGAGGTTTGTTTAAAAAAAAGACAAACTAATACTGAAAAAGTGTCAAGTAAGTGGAAACTGGAAGGAAAATTTGGATGGATTAAAGGTGAGGACCACTAGAGGCCCAATCAGTCAGTAGGAGTGTGAAAAAAGAAAAGGAATATACTATAAATTTCGGACCTGAGAGGCAAGCATGAAAGGGGGATAAAAATACCAACAGGTATTTTACAAATAAAAGCAACGAAGTGATCTAAAGTTGCCTGCCAGAGGTCTATGTAAATGTTCTAGTTCCCTGTCAACAATCTGTTAAATTTGTTTTTATCTCGCCTTGTAGAGAACACAACGTCACAGGCCAAATAATTTTAAAGAGTGCCTCTGTGAAATGTATGCTTTATCTGCTTATATTTATGGCTAGTGACAAAAACACAGATGACAAAAAGGGAAAACGAAGATGCCAAATCAGATTCAAATCCAGTTTTTCACACTTATATTGAGTGCCAGCAGTACAGCCATTAGGATGATTAATCCAGTTACTGCATGTACCCAGACATGACCTACAATGATACTGCGATGGTGAAAAGCAGTGTGAGGCTTTATGGCTGGACCAGATGGAGGAGTGGAAAAGTTGGCCAGGTTGACAACATTACCCAGTGAGCACCAGGGACTTGCCCAACTGCTGCTCCAATGTGTTTCCATGGCAATCTTAAGTAGAATAATGGCCTGGTTTCCTCAGGTTCAAGAATTATACGTAGGTCTTGGCTTGAGAGGATGTGAAAGCAAAATGTAACAAAGGGAAGACACAAATGAGTCGAGACCTTCACCACTGAAGATTTTTTTTTTCACAGCATTCCTGATTCCAAAGGTGTTTTCAGGTCTCTTGATGCTCCTGGCTAACACCAAAGCCAAGCCTCCTCATCAAGTCCAAATTGTGAGATTACAACAATCCAGACTAAAGCCATCTTTGTCTCTACTGTTGCCTTACCACTTCTTGCACGAGACAATGCCTTTTCAAAGTCTGACACTGTGGCCCCCCATCAGACAAATTTGAGAGAACTGTGCCCCCCCGACCCCCAAACACTTAAACCCTGTTTTTCAGTCTATATGTATTGGATATACAGACACCTTACACTGGATTACTTTGATACTAAAGAAAAATTTATTCAGATTTTTTGTGATGGACATCAGACATAATCATATCCTTAGAAAGTGTGAGTCACATTTAATCTAAAAATATGCGTATCAAATCTGTGTGTTTGACTCTGAGAAGGAGAACAATTTTTTAAGCTGCAAGAATCAGGCTTTAAGGGTTTTGAAGTACCTTCATTGTCTCCGTGAGCTGTGTGTCACAATTGCTGCTGCTGCTCCAACTGCTGACCGTGTCAAAATCAAACTTCACTCTGCATGAAATATGCAGGTGGACAGCAGGGGTAATAATACTGGTTGTTGCTGCCAGCTGAAGAATGAGAATGATGTGTTATGGAGTACAGTGTGTACTGTCAGTGAAGAAATCAGAACGTCTTTCTGTCCAACAGAGGATTTATACCAGTATGGGTGTCATGTGAGTAAGAAAGAGTGAGAACAGAGAGAATTGCCTGGAAGCTGAAATATAGACACGAAAACCTGACATTTTGTAGTTTTGGTTCAAATGTTTTTCCCATTACACTCCATTTTGGCTGCACTGGAAATGCCTTGACATGAAATCATATAATTTAGGAATACAAACTGTATGAAAAATGCATTGCACTACAGTTTTAAGTGTTAAAGTGTGATATTCCCTTTATGAATTAAAGGTCTGGGCCCTTGATACGAAACATTTTGGGAAGCCAAAATGTACCTAGTTTGGTGAGTACTTGATTGTGTCTAAGTGCTAGACAACATGACAGAAACTATATACATCTAGTTTGAAGTGCCTGAGTGACAACTAAAGGTTTAGCAGTGCCATTATCATGCTTGCAGTGAGCTGCAAGGTCAAAGGTAAAAACCAGGGTTTGAAGGCAAGTTTAAAACATCGTAAAGACAGTGGAGGGGCACACATAAAGTATCTCTCAATAGGTTTGAAATTACAAAGGGTCCTGGTCATGTATCACTAAGATAAGGACCACCCACAGTATCAAATGAGGGATGAATAGCTCAAACCACCATGTGCAAGAGGCAGCCAGCCCATCACGCCCTGAAACATATGAGCTACACTGTTTGATCAGGGGACCGTAGCCAATCGAGATGAATGATGCAGAACTGGATGGAGAATGAACATGAACATCCATCGCTGTGAACAGTACATGCCTTGTGTTAAGGACTCCAAATCACATTCATTTGCCAAAGACATTTTATAGCTAAAGGCTTTACTAAATGCAGTATCTGTTTATTAGATGTACTTGGACTGGATCTCATCCGTAATGCCAAAAGTGGAGAGATCTGGTGAGTTCTGAGAAAAATAAAAGTATTCTATCACTGGAATGTAAGATTGGTGGGCTGAGGCTACAGGGATGACGTGATGTACTTTATCCAAGGGTCATTTACTTAGATTCCCCCCTGACTCACTGAGGATACAATACGAGTATTCTCATTTTGGGATAAAGAGATACATCACAATTCAAGCAGCGAAGCATTATGAATGATGCGTCATGTTGTATGTCATTGAATTTCTTTTGGAAAACCCTCCCCAGACCCTTTGCCAGGATTTTGTGTAGACACTCAAGTTTCATGGTATTTTTCACCTCTCTATCTCAAAAGTGCTGTATATCATGTTTGAAAGCCAAATAACAGATACCAAAAGTAGTTTACTAGGTAACCATTTCAGGGTTTGTAAGGTCGATTTGATTTTTGGTTTTTTGAGTGAAATCTGTACAGGGAAAGTGAACAACCATAAAGTGCCTGTGAGGAGAGCACTTGACTTGTGTTTCAAAATACTTTTTATTCAGATGGTCTTCACACCTGCCCAGTACATAAAAGCATACAGCCTACTGCCACTGATTTATACTTTTTGTAGAACACTTCAAAAAAACATGTTTTGGAAATAATGGGTACCAAGGGAGGTTTTCCAGTACCACATAATTCAGGGTAGGAATAACTTTTCAGCATATTTCACTTCAATTCTCCGGGGTCCAGTATTTTATTTGAATCATAATATATCTTGAAATATTTTGGAGTAAGTTAAGAATTCTAAACCCTAAAAAACAAGTTATGAGAAAACACAAATGAGAATGAATAATTGCAGAAGAGTTCATAAGCATCCAGCACTGACTCAGACTTTACTTCATATCCAGTGATTTCCTTCCCATGTTTTGAGAGCCTTCACATGCATGTCATGCCGTGAATTAAAAGAAAAGTCAATCTGAAAATATGCAGAGGTCTATGTCCCAATAAAATGTAAGGTACTTCTGATAGAAACTGTATTTCCATTTTGCTATTGGGATGGAACAATTGTAATAGCACTGCATTGTACACACCATGAAGAGATTACTCAGGATTCACCTGTTGCTAGTTAATTAAAACAGAGAGTGCAGCCAAAACCAGAACTCTATTAAAGTTGTCTCACTCTTTTTTGACTCCTGGTTGCCAGGGTGGGGATCAATCTAATGGTTAGAGATTCTTAAAGCGCCGGTCATTCCCTGAGGCTGTCCCAACATCAGTCCTGAATATTCCTTGTGGAAACCTGTTGCTGAGGTAATCAGCTGGCTTACGCTGTGTTTGATAGGATTTTGCTTGGGCTGAGATGAGGGCAAGGACTAAATCATCGCACTAAATCTCTCAAGTGCAAGTCCCCGGAAAGAGCCAGGCTGTAAGAATGGGGGAGCAAATTTTGCATGCACAATTTGTCTTTGTAACAGGAGAATTGGCACAGCCCTCAGCTTAAGGATGTCATGACCGGACCAACTTAGCACGCAGCAGAAGTGCTTATTACGCATTGTATACTCATTCCTGACACAGGGGAGCCTGGCGTGGCTCACATCCCGGTGATCAGACTCAAGCTTTTTCTCACCACAACAGTTTGTAAGAGACCTGGTGAATTTCCACAAACCTCGCCATGAACTCTACCACTTAACCATGAGAGACTCCTCATTTTGGGAGAGGCCAGAGTCTGATAAACATTGGGGAAGAAAGAAGGAAGAAAAAAAGGACGACAGGAAAATGGAAAACAGGGCTGGCACTTCCAGCAGGTTTATTTGAGGCCGTGACAGTGAGCCCTTGGAAAAGGGATGGCGTCTAAAGCCGGGACCACAGATGGGCGGAGGGTACACAAAAGGGGTCGTGACAAGTAGACATGGCATTTCAAAGCCCCCTCGCTTCTTCTTTGGTGTCTGGGAGATAAAGGAAGGAAAAATCGGATTATTTTACTCCCCGGATCCCTGAACTCAGTGGGGCAGAGTGAAGACAGTGCCTGGGAACAATTTGTCCAGCCATTATCTCAATCCATTAAGGATGAGAACTGCAGGCCACGCTCCGCGTCCGATGTTCCATCGTGAAAATGAAAAGAGGATTTCTGAAGTGCTTTACTTCTAGATTATCGTCTCTTTTTCTCTCTTTCTGTATTTAACTTGCTGATAGAAGGAATCAACTGCATAGTAAAACACTCATTATTGACCTTAGAACTAGATTTCACCCATGTTCCACCTGCCTCTACCTTTGTGATGTATGTGTACAAGCATGCAAACCCTTTTAGTGTCAGTTCCACACAATAAAAACATCAAGCCGCAATAAAGTCATAGGTCTTTAACTGCTGTTGTTGACAATTTAGAAAATGTTAATTTAGATAGATATGGTTAACAATCATACTGTAAAGACAGGATTATTCTCCAGGAAGTACAGTAATGTGGATTCTCTGATATGAAACATGATCATATCATGATCATCATAATTAAGGAAGAAGCTAAAATGCAAAAGAAACCTTATATGAAACATTATATTCTTCAGCTTTGATTTTTTTTAAAAAAGGTTTTTTGTTTCACACTACATGAACTGATTTTAACCTGCAGGTCGTTTGATTTCAGATCATTGTCACCCTTTGTTTTATTTTGCTAAATCTGACTTCACATCAACATACTGAGAGAATACCACAGAAAGCTACAGCATTAGCTGTGAAGGCCATGCAAAGTAGCTGTTTCACTTGGGTTTGGTGTTCCACCAAATCAAATTGATGGTGATACATGGTGGAAACACAAAAAAGCCTGAATGAGGTTCCTTACGTCGTTGTTTGACACTTTCTGCCTTGGCTCTTGCTGAGAATCAAGCTGACCTGTGTCTTCATGAGTTCAGTGTGGCTTTGTAAAATCTCAGCAGTTTCCTGGTCAATATGGCAATGACTGAGGAGGAAACTTGCTGGCAGTGGTGCTGGGTTTCATCAAAGGATAAATCCAGAACTTGAAAGTACAATCTTTATTTTTAGCTCTGCCAAGAAGGTTATATTTTAGGCTCTGTTTGTCTGTTTATTGTCTATTAACAGTGGGTTATATCTGTAGGGCTAAGATCAGTCTATTTCCACTTTAGCTGCTCCGTGGGGCTATTCAAAGGCACAGTGCCTAACATCAACATGCTCACAACGACAATGCTAACCTACTGCCAACCCTAGGTCTACACCTCTATCATGGCAAAAAACTACTGAACAGAATTCAGTGACATGTAGTGAAAGTTTAAGCAATAGGGCTAGGAAGAGCTAATTATTATTTGATTCAGATAGCGCCACCATGTGGCCAATTAAGAGGCACTTTACATTTCTGCACAGAGCTCCTTGGTCAAACACTTTTTATAGACTGTGTAAATTTTTGCTTTTTGCTTCTCAGCTTCCCTCAATCTTCACCAATTTGATACCTAACAGATTTGAACAGTCCTGAAAACATACAGTTGTTTTAAAAATAACACACTAAACTCTATAACTGGAGGCCAATTTTTTGAAGGCAAGCTCTGTTTGATATATTTGTAATTTGGCGTATTTTTTACTTGCATTATACAACAACAACTCTAATCAATCCTGCAATCCTGCAAAGGTTGATGGTATGTCACCTGCAGGTGCTGCTACAGCTACACAGTAGTAATAGTTAATTGTAGTTAATGAAGAAAAACATGGTTAGGTCAAAGGGTGGTACAGACCACTAGTATATTAATATTATATTGGTAGCAACCTAAAGCCAGGGGTTTTAGCTCAAAGATAGTCAACAGTATATAAACTGCCTGAATGGTGCTTGTGCTACTCTAAGCCAAACCATATGCATTACACATATTGGCAACCGGCCTCCCCTAAAAAACAGTATGAACACGCAGAATTTTTAAAATTTCTATCTACCAAATGCACTCCTGAATTAGAAACAGGAGTTTGGAAGGTCCCAAAAGATCTGTTCTGGTAGAATTGACGAATGGAAATCTCATCCCACAGCAACACAACCCACCTGCAATGCCAAACTATCCCACAGAGAGAGCCAATGGACATGATGACATTTATAGAGTCAAATTCAGCTCCACTTCCTTTCTCAGGATAGGAGTCGGTGAGTTTGTAGACCTGGAAGGCCCATTTCAGTCCAACTTGGCAGCAGAAGGGCAAGACTTTCATGTGTTGAAAGTTAACTTGACCTGTGTTTACGGTTTAATAAATATAGGATGGAAAGCTGTGGAAAGGACAGACTGATGAAGGGAGGGAATGGATAGTCATCTTCCCCCCCGATTTTGGCCACAGCAGAGCATGTGCTTTACATTATATGAATACGAGGATAAAAATGTATTTCAACATCAACACACATCAGTGGTGAACTGTAGCTCCACAGAACACGTCTGATAACTGGCACAGTGGCTGGTGGACATGAGGACACGCTCATTTGTTGTGTAAGAAAGTGCAGTCCACATAAGACTGGACCGCCACTTGGTAATGCTGTTTGAGTTTGACAGACCCAAAGTATGGGTCCTAAAAAATATACCAATGTAAGCTCTATGAAATCCACATTACAAGAGGTTGTATTTATAGAGTATGGTGTTTGAGTGTGTTGGCCAGTGTCTGAAGTACATTAAATGTCTGGTCTGTGATGTCATTGGCACTGAAATAAGCTTATGGCTTCTAAAGCCACCTTAGATCCATAATTTATGTGTTTAGAACAATTAGTCTTATGTTACAGGGAGGGAAAAACATCTCATGAAATATTTGTAGTCGGCCTGGGTAAAACTGATTTAAGGCGTGCGAAATGGGGTCTTGTAGGACTGGTCATTTCTACATCAGACAAAATCATGAGTCATTTCTGCTCTCCAGGAAACACTCTGTGTTTAATATTCATTGCTGTCAGTAATGACTCTACTTCTCTTTACTCAAAATAAGCCTGTTTTCAATATTCAGCGCCAATTCCTGTAAAAGCCGTGTATATTTGACAGAAGCCCCGAAAAAAATTTAAGTATCAGGTGTTTGCTTTTCAAAGTCTCTGATATAGAGTTTAAATACAAATCTGCCTTTTCAAGCGCTCTGTTGGTCAGATAGCCACAAACCATGATCATGCAAAATCAAAAGATTACTTTAGCTGTTAGCTTAAGAAAGTCCCTGAAAACATTAACACATACAAAACCTTACCCAAGATCCCAAGAGTCACTTTACTGTATCCAAGTAAAACCCACTTTTTACAGTTATGATGCCCTATAAAAATGAACATTGTATTCATTGGAGTTGTGCTTAATGATATGTAAAATAATATGTTTTTAACTCATTAAACAACCAAAAAATTACAAAAAAAAGCCTCAAATACTGAGATCTGCAATTTTATTTGCTATTTTATTCTGTGTTGTATGGACCGTGATGGTTATTTTACAAAAAAATGGATTATAGCTTTATTTAATCCATGTGGACATCAGGTCAGAAGAGCTTCTTTGATTTTTTTGTGACCTGGGGGCTTGCTTTGGAGAGAGGGTTACACAAAAAATGCATCCCTGAATTCAAGATTTGGTTAAAAAACATTGGTCTTACCCACTTCTGATATTTAATTATGTATCATGCAGTTTGGAATACTGCTTGGCTTTGCTATTGCAAAAATACTAGACATTCTACTTCTCAAAGAATGGTTTTTGACCTCACTGCCACAGCATAACATTGGACGATGGGTATTCTATGTTATATTCTCAATTATTTACAACTAAGATTTAGATTGTTACTATCTTTAACTTGCATTACCTTTGGCTTGTTTTGACAAAACATTGATATCAATATATTTATGCTCATGACTCTTACAGTAACCCTCCCTGCTTTCTATATTCAAATGGTTGAATGGCTTGTTTTTGTTGGTAAACAGATTATGACATATCAGTCAGAACCAATGAGAAAAAATCCTCAGCCTTTATCATGTGGGGTCTTTTTACCCACCATTAGAACTGATAAAACATTGAAGAGCTGTGAAACACCTTCAGCTTCATTGAATTAAGTGGATATACTTTGATTTCAACTTAAAGGATAGGTTCATACTTTTTAAGGTCCATTTTAAAGGGGTATGCCACCTATTTGGTACATGAAGGCGAGTTTACTCATAATGAGAAGTATAACTCAGCTTGTGAAAACAGATGTATGTCCCCTGTGGCTTTTGAGGGAGATTTCCATATTCTGTGAAAAAAAAAATCCCGATGATGTCATAGGGATGTACAAGCTTGAGGCTGTAGGCACCAGGCAGGGAAGGTCTAACAAGAGATGCTAATGAGTTGCACTATGGGCATTGTAGGATCTTTATTCTTCTTTTGGACCTTTGAAAGTCAAGATATCTCAGCCTCTTCTGCATCAATTTTGACCGTTCTTTTGTAATGTGTCTCGTGGGTTTTATTAGAGAGCAATACTAAGTTGCTGGAGTATTTGTTGTTGTTGTTCTGGGTTCACATTTCCTGTACAGCTGTTTACCTTCCTACTCTCGGGTGTGTAAAAGTTCTACTGTTCAATTTTAAACCCCAAAAATATGAGGAAAGATGTGTTTATATTAATTAGATTTCCAGTATATAGGAAGGATGCTGAAACTGTGTGCACACATACACACACTGACACACACACACTACTTATTGTGGCCAATTCTTCATCAGGCCAAGCCAGGCAGGGAAAGGAGCCAGCTTGGGTTGGTTTCTTCTCCCTGCAACGTGGGCCGAGTGTCACTCACTGACATATCCTGCAAAATGTTTCCACAATACAAAGAGATCCCACAAGATTTTGCGTATAATTCTATTGCATTTGTTTAAGAAAAAAAGTACTGCATTAAAATTCATAACACCGCATCTCCGAAACAGCATTTGCAAGACCTTCCACATACAGTACTGTAAGTGACAGCTTTTTACCTCTGCTCCAGTTGGCAGCCAAGGCTCACATGGTTCTGCTGAGCTTCACCATGTGGACTCATGCACTTACTTGGGATGTCTGTGACAGTTGTTTAGAAAACATTAAAAATAATATTCACTGATGCCTCATGACAGCTGCTTGAGTCACAGCCATTTTCTTCAACTTGCATCTGTCATCCAATCTTTTACAGTACTTTCTTGGAAAAGGTACCATGGGATCTCTTTTCTGGATGTAAGAACTGACCTTGTGGGGAACATTTGGCTCAATCAATCTTGTTATTAATTAATCATAATATTTTCTCCAGTCACCACAGATGGAAGCCCTTACGTGGGGCTGGAACATCCATTATCAAATGATGATAGCTGCATTGACCTATTAGGGTGCATACTGTACACATGTGCACACTTTTGCTTGTGTGTGTGTGTGTGTGTGTGTGTGTGTGTGTGTGTGTGTGTGTGTGTGTGTGTGTGTGTGTGTGTGTGTGTGTGTGTGTGTGTGTGTGCGTGCACGTGCGTGTGTGTGTGCTTCTGAGTTTATTCTTCACAGATTGCAAAAGAAATGAATCACTCATGGAAGACTTTTTTTTTTTCAAAACAATGACTTGTGTGGTACCAATGTGAATTATTTGACATTTCATCGCAACAAGTTCAAAACACAGTGAATGAGCAGAGGGTGAAACCATTAAGGTAGGGCCTTGAAAGCTCTTTTCAAGAGAATGGATTAACACCTATTGCACTTTTACCATGCAATAAGTCCCTTTTTAGCCCTTATTTAGTGTCTTGCTGTTGTAACTCGTTCAGACGTCAAGACTAAGACTCAGCTGACAGATACATGGGACAATGCTCAGCTCTGTGCTGGTAAGGTTATATTTCCCTGGGGTGCAGTGACAGAACAGATCAGGTCAACAGCGCACAGATACTCCCAAGTTTTATGCTATTGTTTCTGAAAATACTGGTCCCAACCCAAACTGGGTCAAGGATCCTTCATGGGTGGGTCTCGTCGTAATATCCTGATATAATATTGTTTTCCTTTTCAATTATTTTTCCATAGGTCAAAATACTCAAAAAGTTCAAAATGCCAGAGTGGCCCCTCCTTACACTGGTACTGCTGTGTCAAGGGACTTTTTTCACGTTTTTCTCTTTGTGTGAATTGTGTGCCTCATCAAAATCCCTCCACAACCTGGTAAAGTGAACAATGGTGGTGTGCCGTCAGTTTGAGGAGTATTCAGGCCCTCCACAACCAAGTATCATGTTTTTAAAAAAAAATGAAGTGATGTCAAAACATAAATATAAAGGCAGATGTTTTTATATGGTTTTGTCAGAGCACTTAGAGACAATGACAAGTGCCTGCAGTGTGTTTTAACTAGAAAGATGGAGCAAAGTGTTAGTTGAGACAGAGCACTGAGGTCATGCTTGCAATAGCTGATTGGCATCAGTTGTTTCATTCATGCCTCACAATCACTGGCTCTTTCTTCAGCAGTGTGGCTACCAGCTGACTAGTAACATCTAATCATATTCATGCAGGTGTACAGCACGGATACTTATCACTATTACTCCGTTGATTCGCTCATGTCAGCGCTATTTGCATGCCAGTGTTGTGAACTACAACGCACTTCACCGCAAAGTCCTTGTGGACTATTTTTGCTATTGTCTATTTAAGTTTTAATAATCAACTATCTAAACCAAATCCCAGTTGCTGCTCGGATTCTTTGAGAGCTCTCCCAAACAGCAGAGCCATTTCCACCCAACCTTACTCTGTAAACATTTTTTATAAATGTACAATTCCTTAATGTAAGTGTTTACTCTAGTAATGAAAAGTTCACAGTGGGCCATCTCGAAATCTAGGGAGTTCTTCCAGAAGAAAACAGAAAACGGCAAATGACAGTGTTTCAACAGCAGAAGAATGAGTTAAGTCTTCTCCAGAGGCATTCTTATGCTCAGGAAACAGTGTGTATTGTTTTCTTCTGTATTTGGCTAGTTAACCTTCTCATAAGTCAGTAAGTGGTAATTCTAAAACAAGACTTTGAGATGATTTAATTTCTATAAAGTTGAGTATTTTTGATGTTTTAGCCTCCATTGATCATAAGTAAACGTAGAATATAATGGTAGTAAATGTAAGCATCTATGAACTTGGGCCTCTGGAACACATAAAAATTTCAATTTGGGTCTCAAACGGAAATAAGTTTTAGAGCCTTTCTTTTATGCTATGTTTATCATGATGGGTGGTAGAGGCGCCTGCAGTTAAGAGACCTCTGTAGTACCTTACAAATCCTTTTATGTATATATAATATGCTTGTCTGTTTATGAATCCTCCAAGCTGGAAAAAATATTACACCACAGTTTTTATGATTTCTAACCCACATGTGGCAGTGGTTAAGTAATTGTTTCCAACAAAATTGATGTGTGTAATGATGCGTGGACAACACTGAGGGCATATCTCCAGTAAGCTTCTCTTTCCTTAAAGTCTACTGTAACTTGACTGAGAGAGAGAGAGAGAGAGAAAGAGAGAAAGAGGTAAAACTGTGCCATATGAGAGAGATAGAGGTGATAGGCTGAGTTCACAGGAGCAGCAGGGCCTGCTGGTAAAACATATGGCTTCAAGTTCAGAGTAAACACAAATACAAGGCAGGGTTATACTGCTTCTATAAATTTAAAACACCAAGATCAAAATTGTTAGATTTTCAAATTTTACAAATCGCTCATTAAAAACGCCTGCCTTTTCAACTGGGAGAAAGTGTAGTTTGTGAATAACAATTTAACAGATAGTGAGCATGCTTCTTAATGTCTTCAGACAGAGCATACAAAGTCAATGGAAAGAATTAATTAGACGCACATTTTCCTTAAGTAGAACATCAATCGATGCAAACGCACAACCACGCAAGTTGAATGTGTTTGAATTTGAGTGAAAAATGTGTGCATATCCTGGGACTCAACGAGTCTGCTTCATAAAGGTATAGAGACGAGAGAAGAAAGAATACATGCTGGAGGGAAATAACAAAGGAGAACAGGATTTCTGGTGATTTCCGAGTTCTGTCAGAGGCCAAGCTAATAATGTATCTATATCGACCATGGTATGCACGCATTTATGTGATAAAAGTCAACGACACAAACCCTTTTCTTGAATAAACTGTGAAATTATTGTTCCGTTAGCAAACAACTGAAAGCTACCAAGCTAGTCCTGTATGTTCCAAACTGGCTAGCATGTTCTCGGGTAAGTAGAATGTTAGCTGCCACAGTCCAACTAGCTCTACGAGAAGTTACTGTCAGCAACTTTTAGCACCATACCCTTAACATACCCCTTTTTTTGTGACAGTCTATTCTCTCACCAAATTTCTTCTTGATGTTCCATCGATGCGAAACTGCCTGGCTCATCTTCTTATTGACAAACTGCAGAAAAAATTTCTGCTCTTTAAGACTCTTCCTTTTTTTACAGTACAAATAGACACAAAGAAAGACAAACACAACACACTCACATTCACACCTACAGGCAATCCAACCTCCAAGTCACCTGATCTGCATGTCTCTGGATTCGGGGAAGGAATATGAGCAAGCTCCACACGGAAAGGCTCCAGCCGGCTGGTGAACTGAGGCGGCAGTGCTAACCACTGAGCCAGTGTGCCGCCTCATATACTGTAACAATACAGTTTATATTTTTCATTTGAAATTGGTGTCTCCTTTGTTATTTTAACGTTCCAAATGTGAAGTGAACCAAGATATCTTTGACCCACAATATTTAGAAACAAAAACAATGAAAAACTTCTGTACAAGCAAACACAGCCTCCTATGTGAATAACCATGCAAACAGAGTATGGTTGTTGCTTTCTTTACACTTCAGCCTTGGTGCAAAATGGGTCTAAAGTAGTTCCTCAAGATTATGTGTCATACGTTAGATTATTTACAAAATTCCTTTTGAATTCACTCATTATTCACAGTTTAAGACAAATAAAGAACTGAATGAAAATCTTCCTTCAGCCTTTCCGTTTAAGGAAATATTAATACAAACACTCTTAAGACTCATGCAAGAGAGGTCAGCTGGGGTGGTATTTCTTAATGGTTTATTTCCTTAAAACCTGCCAAAAAAAAAAAAAACCCAGAATGCTGTCTTTATAGTAAATTGCAATAATAATTTGTTTCTACTGTGCCAACAGAACATATTGCTCATCTTGCATCTTGCTCCAGTGTTCCATGTTGCCTTTGAAGTGCCAGTGAAACTAATCACATTCCTTTCACTATTTTTCGCTTCCTATTTCCTCCATTCATTGACTGAAAATAGCCTCTGAATCATTCCATGGCACCCACATTTATGTTTACACTTTGCCTTCTTCCGTACTGGAATATTATAACATACTTCACACCAAGTGTTCAAAAATGTTCCGGTAAAATCAACAAGACAAACCAGAATATGGTTTTTAAAAGATTTTAGGGGAAGTTGCTCAAGTACATGTTGTGTTTTATTTCAAAAACAAGAGCTAAAGATATCTTTCTGTACTAGAACCTGCCAGAAAAAACTTTTATGCCATAGTGTGTGGTTTCCTGGAGTAGTGTGATAGATTTTAAGGAAAGACCAGGGCTCAGTACAAAGATCGGTACAGAAAAAATATGCTACTGAGGTTTTCTCTGAAGTCAGACTGAAACACAATGTTCTTGTTATAAAGTGGGATTATGTGACACAGATAATGATGCTTCCTCCATGTTGAACTCTCCAGCTCTTTTTTCTTAAAGGTCAGCCCACTATTGCCAACCATTTTCAACAGAAAGTAGCTAAGAATGCCAACATCAAATTGGTATACATCTTAATCAACCTTAGATTTCAAAAGCTTTTTTATGTTGGTTCTCATGCAGACTGTGGAAGTATCATGAATATAGAGCCTCCAAACACTTTAATGAACTCACTCTGGTAAACTATGTGTATTTTGATTAAAAATACAGTTAAAAAGTTAAAACTTATATAGTCAAGTTATATTTAACTTTAATTTAACTGTAACAAAAAAAACAAAAACAAACGAAAAGTACTTTACCCAGACAAACAATGGGGATCAGCATTTGATTGTCCGGTGGCAAATTTACAGCTTATTTGCACTTCTCTCTGGCTGCTTATTTTTTGTCTGGTGGTGTGCTGCCTTCCTGCACTCACTGAACAACACCAGTCCAGAGAGCCACAGCCACATGACAGCACATACACTGCGAAATATTAGCAAATCTCCTAAAAGAAAAAAGGGTTAAGGTCTGCCAAAAAAGGTGGTGGATTTTTCATTTGTCACTTTATTGAAAAAAACTTGTTAAAGGGGTCTTAAAAGTCCCCAAATCTGGTAAGAAAATCACTAAGTCAGCAACACTGGGTCATCCCTGTCAAGCTGGTTTGCAATGGGTCACTGGCATGAATTTGTGTCTCAAGAGTCTGCGGATTTGAATCCACTGGTGGCTGTAATTCTGTTACAGTGATTTAACTTTTGCTGTTATAAATTCTGGTGTGACCAGTACGGTGGAAAATTGAGCCACCAGTATTCTGCTTTTCATTTCTTTCCGCTAAGGCACTGTAATAAAAGACCGTAAAGAAAACTGCTGAGACTAATTGTGATCATTTGTGGATTCTACAAAATATCCATGGGCCATTTAAGCACAAAACACACGAAAAAAAAAGATTACATCTACACAATTCTGGCTGACAGGACAAACTGTGATTTCAAAAAAATGTTTTATTTTTCTACTCACCTCATTGACAAACATTACCCATTGCTTTGCAACGCTCTATGGCACCTTTATAATGCCATAACAGTCTTTCCTTCCTCAGCAACTGCATTTTCAGTGCCCTCGAGCAAGGCACAGACCTCACGCTTGAATTGTACAGTACTTTGGTCACTACCAGATCTGTACTGTAAGTGTCAGTGTATCAGATCCTCCCTTCCTCTGCAATTACTCCGTCCTGTTGGAGCTGCAACTATGATTGTCCTTTTAGTTCATATCCAGTCGAATAAGGTTTAAGGTTTCTTTTCTTAGTTCTCATCTTAGTTCTCATCATGAGAAATGTCTGAATGTTTTGGCAGTGTGTGTTTCCTTCCTACTTAAACTTAAATGTCACAAAACCCACTTAAGTCTTCACTGCTTCACAAGCAGCCATAATTTTGTTGAGTGTATGCAAAGTTTTTCAACCCAACATGTAATATAGGTGAAAGTCTTACTTTAAAGGAGCTATCTGTAAGTTTTTGCTATCACCACATAGCCAACGTTAGCATTAACAGCTGTTTACTTACCAGTCTAGAAGGAACGTTGCAATTTCAGCATCAAACTTCCCTCCTTTACTTGCCAAGAGCTGTCTCCAGCAGTGGAAAAGCAACGTCGATGTTAACTCTTGTTTTGCTTCTTTTTCTATCACTTTCTTTCTTCTGATCAAGTTAGCATGCTAACCAGCTAGCCCCGTCTCGTCACTTTCCGACAACGAGTCACTGTAGCATGCAGTTTGCCCTGAGGAAGTAGCTCTGCTCAGAGGGCGTATTATAACCTCTAGTCTTGTAAACGCAACGATAGCTGAAGTTCTTGGCAAACGACCACCACCACCGCCCACTCATGGCAAGAAATCACACTCAACGGCAGAGAAAACTTAAATATATAGCACCTTTAACTGTTTGGCGATGGGTGTATGTGTGTGCTAAACTGTGTATCTTCCTTCAGGGTTTACTATGTCAGAACTTATAAATTTAGGCTCCACTGCTTCAATTAGTCAGTCAGTTTTCTGGCTCAGAGCTTGTCAATTAAACACATGACCACATCCTAATTGAGCTTGTAGTTCAAAATGTTCTGCTCTGATAAATGAGACACTGAGTAATACAACGTCTGTGTTCAGAGGATGCAAATTCTGGAGCAGAATTTAACAAGGTGTTGCATACATAAAAGCCTTTTTTTTTTTTTTTGTATAATTTCGACAAGAGCTTAAGAAAAACAGCAGTGCTTCCAGACAGCACTTTGTGGTAGGGGCATGTTTTTAATGAGAAATGCCTTTTAAACAAGCAACTTTCTTTTTCATAAGCATCACTGAGAGAGTTTTTATAAGCAATGACAGTGTCATTATGTTGCATAACCCCTACTTTTCAAGTTTCTGCACTTCAATTAAAACTCAGCACAGTGACAGATTTAATTAGAAAAATACATGTCTTGAAAATAAAAATGTGTGGATCAGCTTAGTGCATCTGGAGGTCTGCTCGCTTCTGCTCAGAAAGTAAAACGTTTAATCGATTTGAAACAGTTTCTGTTTTTACAAGCTGACAATTACACGACACTATTCAGATCCCAAAATATCTGAACTTTTTGAAATAGGAGATTTTAATATATGGACAAGCTGGAGAATGATGCAGTAGTTTTAGTCATCACATAGCAACTGATCATTTACTATATGTCTTTATTGAACCAACAGGGGTCATTGAGTACATGGAGTAAATATTTCGAATGTGTGTTATTACAGAGATGTGTTTTATAGCAGCACAAGAAGAAATTATTTTGGCAAATGTGGCCCTTTTATTTGAATTTTATTTAAGAGTTGCAGCCCTGAGATTAATGTAATCAGAATGTCATTACTTGTATAAAAAATTTAGTTAGATTTCATTACTTTACATCAGCACTGAATGGAACATATTTAAAAAATGTATAGACACATAACCTAACAATTTTATTTCTCAGAACACAGGACTGAAATCTAAGGACAAGCTAGCCGCAAGCATTTGTGCATTTTGACCAACAACAAAATGATAACCTGGTTGCACTACATTGATTCAGTTTAGAGACAAGAGAATCAGTAAACATCAGATCATCCTCCAGCCTGTTACATTGAAAAACACCAGTCCAGATGTGTTCATTAACAAGAGCAGAAAAGCACTGGTTTATATTTAACATGTACATCGGTGATGCTGCCATTCAAACAGACAGTGTTTTTTCTGCGTAGAATGATAAACTTGCGTAGATCCGAAATTTTGATTGAATCCGACAGAGGATACAGAGCAGACCAAAAACTTTGCTTCTGAACTATGCGTGGAGCCCTTCTGTGCACCACTACACCATAATGAAGCATGGGGAGTCAAGCACTAAGCTTCCAGTGCATTTTGGAATCCTTTTAACAGAACACTGAGGGGAACAAATTCGCTTTTTCTCCACTTTGGGATCTGGTAAATAGTCTGGTCAATTACAAATATTTTCATAGTTCATTTATTGTGTGGGGGCGTGTTACCCAGCAATATGAGGGATGGGGTTAACATGCTTGCCAAAAGGCCTGGTTTTCAGAAAAGTTTATGTACTATTGTGTAAAATTCCCAACAAGGAAGAGCACTGTGGTATTTATTCACATACATATTTTATCGCTACATGCTGCTACACACATTCATTTCACTCTGCTCAAATCCCACAATTTTTCTGGAGGTATGTGTAAGACTGTTTTCCTTTCACTCTTTTTTTTTTGTTTTGTTTTGTTTTTGGAATAACAGTCATGTTATGTTATCAGTGCAATGTACGTGGATATATGTGCATTAAAATGACACTGAGTAGTTAGGCAATTCAAAAACATAACTCCTGATTACCCTCCAACCTTCTGGCTAAGCTGCTGTTGACACCTGAATCTGTGCTACAATGAGCATTCTCAAGAGTCCCCGTCTTCTCTCTGTCTAGACTGCTGTAATAACTGAAAGTAATCACCTAGAATAGGTGCACGTGCAAGTGTGTCGGTGTGTATTAACAGAATGGCACTTATTTGAATAGAGGAGGTGTGAAAGTGCATAAATACCTTGTAAAAACCCCAGGAACAAAAGGCACTATTGTCATTGCAGTATTTCTATGTAGTTCTGTCTCTTTCTTGAATTTGTCTGAGTCTATATTTAGAACAAGTTTCCAGAAATGTCATCTTTAAAATCTGCAAGTGTAACTTAGTTTCATGCACCGTAACTCAACAGTTTAGACTGAATTCATGAATCTTAATATTAAAAATCTGTTTTTGAAACAAGAAACAAGACAGCCAATAGTCATAAATCTTGAGGGGAACTTGTTTATTTTTTTCTTTCTTGTAGATTGTAGAAACATCTGCCAAAAAAGATACAAATGAGTTGACTTCAGAAATTACGTAATTGAAAAATTCCCCCTTACAAATAGCTAAAATGACTCCGAATGGTTTAACATCAACAGCTCATGGGAATAAGCACGAATAACCTTAAACAGATTGGAGATGGGAGGAATTCTTTGATGAATGAGTTTTTCATGGCAACACAAGGGGGGGTCAAAATATTACATCATAAAGCTAATTTGGGCACTGCATGTTCTGGTTTGGTCTGCTGGGCCCAAGGGACCAGATTTATGTTGTCCAGATGGGGAATAATAGCCCACACCTGGGCCTTGGCCCAGACCCTAAACACAACTCCAGCATGGTCCCAAAGTCTGACTCAGCTAAACATCCACTGAGACCTGTCCCATCCCTGCTGTGGCCTGACCCAAGTCTGCCAACACACAATTAACAAGACTAACTGAAATCTTACACCAGTGGACATCATTTCTAGGCCTCAGCATTGTGCTTGAGGCAGTGTTTGCTTCACACACTCGAGGACGAAAATTTGAGTGTAAAAGAAAAGAACAGACAGTGACCAAACCTCACAAAACAGTAATCGGTTCCAGGAGCAGTTTGATTCTGGTTAGCACTTTAACATTTTATCAGACAATGAGAAATATGAAACTCAAAGGTAGTGCTCTCTGGATTTCAACAACTTTAATCTCAGCCAACATACATCTATCTTTTTGGTGATGTGTTTTTTCCAGACTGCTGAGAACCATTATGGTGTGTTTAGAGTAAACACCATTTCTGAACATCACATTATTTGCACAAATTTAACTGGACTGGTTAGTTCAGTCTGCTCTGCTAATGTACTGTAAGTTAGCTATCAATGTATGCATCAACTGTGTGTGGGTGGCATGTGTTTGTATTCAGACTAGGCGATATATCAAATTCATTCAATTAATTCAATTAATTTGCATGTGTAAAATTTCTACACAGACACAAAATAAGTTATTACAATATGCACAAAAAGGTTACTTATAGTCAAAAGAAACAAAGAGGATAGCTGACTACATTCGATGTCGTGAATCATGACACTCCTATACACTGTGAGATGAAGTGTTCCAGTATATTTCAATATATTACTGTTTATTACTGACTTTTTAACTAGTTTTAACTGTTTTTTAAGCTACAATTTCTATGAATCACTCTTTAGATCTTGGCCATTTTAACTTTGCCTCTTAACCATTTAAAGGTTTTTAGTCATTTGAGCTCAGGATTGTATAAGATAGAGGACTGAGTAGGGGACAGCCTGCCGAGTTTAACATTACTGGCTTGTTTTTAGCTTTTGGGAGCTAAATAACACAACAGGGACCACAGACACCGGATGGTAAGACGGCAGTACCACCAGTAGCAACTGGGATAAAATGGCAGAAAAGAAGAATGGCGGCACAGTAAGCAGCTCCCTTATTACATCTATGATTCCAAGTGTGTACCAGTTCATGGTTTGTGTTTGGTAATGAGATATTACCTTGAGACATGAAGCTATGAGAGTCAACGGCCGTTTTTCAAATTCTATACTGTTCAGTTTGTCTCTACCTGCCGGATTAACTAACACTAGCTAGCCAGATATCAGCAGATTTCAGGCTGATGTCAGGAAACACAAACCACAGGAGCAGAATTAGCACGCTAACTTTTCAGCTCTGTCTTTGTTGAAACTGACTGTTAACACGGAAATCCATGCTCAATCTAAGGGATTTGGTACTCGCAGTCCAAAACTGTATGGGATAACCTGCATTTTTTTCAAATACGCGTAACAATGTATTTTGTTTTCTTGCTCAACTGTTTTGCATAAGAAGCCATAAAAATATGTTGCTTGATGATGCTTTAGTCTGCCTACATTTTGCAGGAAAAAGGGAAAAAAATTAAAATTATGAATCGTCTCCAAAAAAATCTATCACCCACCTCTACCCAGAGCAAATTTGTGTCAACTGTGTCAAAAATTTAGTTTGGACACATCTTCAACACTCAGTGCCAACCTGTGACCTGACAGTTTCAGCAGAAAGGACTAGTAGATGAGCACCAGGTCAGTTATCTTACCTGACGAGAATTCATTTTCTTTGTTCCACATGAAAAACAGTGTTAAACATGAAGCAAAACAGAAAACGTTAGAGAAAATCAGCAAACTTACATGAACTGTCATTTGAGCACAGTTATAGCAAAAGTGGATAGGTATGAGGGAAGGGAAGTTCTTTATGTTTCATTTCTTCCCACAGAAGCTTCACCTTAGGTTTGTCTTGTGGCATATAATTGTTTTCTCCTTCATAAGTGTATCATCGATCAAAATGTTTATGATCCATTCACTTACACAGATTAATCAGCTGTTCAGCAGTACAGTTAGGTTTATTGACCCCAGCGCAGCTGGATGTCCACCAACGCCTGCTGTTTTTGTTTTTCTTTCTGTGGTGATTGGATGGGGGGAGTGTGACAAAACTACTGCCTTGCCATTCGTAGCTTTCCTGACAGCAAATTGAAACACAGTGTAACGTCAGTGGCCTTAGAGATAGTTATGTATGTGTTTACGTTCTCATGTTCATTTCTGTGTATTTCTCAATTCCACTAAAGCCATGAACTATGACAGTGTCAGTGTAACACTGTACCGGTGTTCTAAAGTTCAAAGACTGTTTTTTCCTCCACCCTTTCCCCATTTTTACACTTCCCCTTCCTTTTGAAATCACTCTGCCTCCACTGTGGCTCTCCAACTCAAACAAGTCAGCACAGATAGTTTGGCTCTCCCCTTGAAACCGGAGCATAGGTACTCTGGTCGGACAGGGAGAACAAACAGCTCACATGTGGCTTCTTGATGGCATGCTTTTCAGCACTCAGGTTTTGGAGGGGTATTCGGAGAGTGCATTCCTGGTAATTAATAAGGCAAGTGCAGGTTTCCATTTGGAGTATCTGAGCATACCATGATAACAGAGCATGCACAGTGGGATTGTGCTGAGTGTTACAAAAAGTCCTGTCTTGTTTTCAGTTTCCAAACTGTGGAAACATTGAGGGAATGAGTGTAGCAGAAATTTCATGGGTTGAGGTGTTTTTTTGTCTTTCTTTCTTCAATACATATTATTGCATAATGAACAAATCAAGAAATATTTTTTAATAGTTATTTAACATCATTTCATGTTGATAATATTGATAATATCATTTTATATAGATGTTCACTTCCTATGGTCAGAGCTCTGGATTTCATTGAAGCACAGTTTTCCCAAACTAGTGCATTTCTTTAAAATCACACAAATTATACAGAAATTGACTGAATAATATGAATGAACGTATTTTGGCTGATCGTTGTCCTTTATTCGTTAAATAATAATCATTATTTAATAAATAATAATGATATATAAATGATACACTGTTGCCTGAGTGAGTGTGTGTCAACATGTGACCCAAAATAGGGACTATGCAGAAAAATAACTCGCCACACTTCTGTCTCACCCCAAAATGAGTACTGGTCCCAGCCCAACCACCCCAATAAAAATTGTGTGGCTCCATAAATGGTCCCACTAGGAAGCTGTTTATGTTACATATAACCTTACACTTCACTAAGGCTGTCATCATTATTGTAGCCAGTATTGTTTTCAAATGTACAGATAGCATCCTACAGTATGCGTCTAACTTTACTGTAATAAATGATGCCTTATGTTTTGCACATCCTTGACAAATGAACATTTTTCTTGCAGGCAAATGCTTAACAACTATGATAAGAAAAGAGTGTGGATAACCTCTTTCTTTTTTTAACATATAAATATATATATATATATAATATTATATATTATATATATATATATATAATGATGATGGCCTTGCAAGTAGTGCCAGCCATAAGTTTTCCCTTAACCTTAACCATCAAGTATTTTTTTTTTTTTGCCATATCACCCAGCACTACCCAGAGTGACTTTTTTTGTCCATTGCATCTAAAAATTATGTTAGAACACATAATTACACAGCATGCCTATAGTAACCAAGCTGGTTTTGTTTTAGCAGGTTTTGTCCCACTTTCTGCCCCGTGAAATCATAACTTTAAACTATTACTGGATAAACTGTCATATCAGTATTGTAATAGCCCAGTATCCCTAGGAATTAAACTGGATGATTTCGCATCTGGCAATTTACGTCCAGTCCTCAGGGACTTGGTATCCAGTCCCAGTTTTGTTTGTATTTTGTACGCACACAAGGATGCACTTGCACGTAATTCATATTCCTGCCAACCCTTTCAAATTATCCCACTGATCTTCAGGAAAAAGAAATGTAGCAATGCGCCAACAAATGCAGGGAAGAAGAGGACTGCTTACTTTTGAAGATGAATGTCAACAATACAGATTCCAAAATATTGAAAAAATCCGCTTTGCAAATGTTTTATGAGGAAAGAAATGCATTAAATACATTTGTGAGACCAGAATAATACACACAGTTTATTTGAGTGAGTAACACTGGACACAGGACTCCTTTAATGTGCCTTTTTATTAACCATTACAGCAGTCTTTCCTTAACCCTGGGTGCCAGCCATGAACTCTAGCACCCCTAGTTAGAATCTGGCTGGGCACCTTTCAAGCCCCCCCCCAATTTGTCTCTCCCTTTATTTCCTGTCATCTGTACTGTCAGCTATCTAATGCAGGCCTACAAAGACATTTAAAAAACATTTAAAATATATAATATATATTTATATATATTTAAAATATATTACCATAACCATAAATTATCCCCTTCCCTTAACCATCCATACTGTAGCTGCATTATCAGACACTGTAAAGAGTGAGAATTATAAAACTGTTGGTTCTGGACGTAAAGAAAAAAATGGGGTTTTACAGAAACGCATCAATATCACAATCTTGTCTAGTCAACAGGTTTATAAAATCCTCTCATCCTTAAAGTTGCTTGTCTTCACTGAAACAGTAAGACATTAATCTTAGACTGGAGTTTTTCTACAAGACATACAGTAGGATAATGACACTCTGTTCCTACTTCTCAGCTGTGCCTTGTTCTCATCTTTGTGTGTCTAGAACAAACACAGAAAAGATTACTGGGTATCATCTGCTAGTCTGGAAACATCTACTTCTGTTCAAAGAACAGTTATTATTTCTACAGTAAGATGCTCCAAAAGTGAATAAAGCTCAACCTCCTCTTTTTTGGGAAATTAAGCTTTTAATGCATAAGTATACATATTTGATTTTAGCTCCACCACTGTATCAGAGTGAAGTCAGTGGAAGAAGCTGTGCTGTAGTTTTGTTTGGAGTAGCTTCTGTGGCTGCCGTGGTTTGGCACTTTGTAGGAAAGGCATACTTAGTGTAGGGGAATTTATCAAACCAACAAAACAGAACACATTCAACCCAGTGAAACAGTTGTCTCTTCTTCCATCTGTGTGACTTTTCGCTCACTGCTGCTGTGCTGAGTCAGCTCCCTGATCATCTGCAGACCACTGAAACCAGTGACCCATCTGGCCTCACTTGTACAATGGAAATCAAATGCAGTGTAAAAAGGTAAACCCACCCAGCCACCATCTCACACACACACACACACACACACACACACACACACACACACACACACACACACACACACACACACACACACACACACACACACACACACACACACACACACACACACACACACATAGACACTGTTGTGAAACAAACTTTTTTGACCTCACGCTAAACAAATACAACAAGTTATGGCAAAGTGTGTTCACTTCCTTGTGCTCACACACAGAGAAAAGGAAACACAACAGTTCTGGCCACAGTTTGTGTCAGAGTATTTTTGTTGGGGAAGTGTTTGTTTGCCAGACAAATGAGGAAAAATAATTTTGCATGCATTACAGTGCACAGAAACCAAATAATGGTTACTTTGTATGCAGTGGGGAAGTTGAAGCAGTGGTTATCCCCATTATAGGTCTAGCTAAGCTATGCACTTTCACCAACCATAACCACAACAAATGATATATTATTATGTTAGGAAAATAGAGTCAGTTTACTCAAATACCCGCTATTACTGATGATCCTGGTTTGCAATCTGAGAGCCAACAGTGATAGAAGAATATTTATGTTAAGTATCCAGACAATATCCTCATATACTTTCTTTCAAGGTGAACATTCATTTCAACACAAATTGCATTAAATATTTTTCTGTTTGAAGGGTAACTTAATACAAAGTTGTGTGTTGCACCTCTGACCATACTCTGAATCCACACACACACACCCTGACACACCCTGAAGTGCACTTTTACATCACTGCAGCAAAGTGACAACTTTAAACTCTGGAAGTCAACAAAAAACAAGATTCCCAGCTGATGTTATTTTTTAATCAGTTTGATGCTTTTGGTAGAAATAGAGGGTGGAAATTCCACTTGCACCAGCTTCTGAGGGTGAATATGTTAGTCTTTTCTTTGTCTTCTATGTCAGTAAACTGAATACTTTCTAATGCAGGACTGTTGTCCAGACAAAACAACACATCTGAAGACGTCACAATGGGCTCTGGGAACATGTGATGGTCATTTTTCACTATTTGCTGACTTTTTTTTTTTTTTTTTGAGACCAAAGGACTAATCAGTTGATCAAGAAAATAACCAGTAGATTAATGTACAATGAAAATAATCGTTAGTTGCAGCCCTGCACACAAATTCATCTTCAGGGGCTCAGCCCCAGTTGGATGTAGCCACCAAGGAGCAACAAGGGTAGTTATGCACACAGATAACTTTCGGTTTGTGCACACATTTTGCCAGTCCTGCATTTATTTTAGCAACCTGAGTGTCTTCTTTTTTTCAACTCTGCAACTCAGTGTCAGATACTACTTATCCACAACAGTGAGTACTCTACAATGAAAAGGGGCAGGGAGGGGAGAGTATGTATCATTAACTGAGGCCATCAACCTCATCGACTTCAATTTAACAGCTTAACCTTGACCAAAGCATTTTGATCATGCAAGATGTGATATGTACGTTATGTAAAGGATGGTTAGTCAATGCTGCAGCAGCACTGATATTCTGCGTGTATGACACAATATATATATGCATAAAATAACGACAACACTAATAATAATAATAATATGTATCTCTGCATCATTCTTAACTGATGTACAATACCGAGACACTGGTAATGTTTATGTTTTTTCAAAGTCCAATGAAAGCATATCTATTCACTTAAGAGCCAGCCACTGTGGAGGATAAGTAAAACACCCTCCCTGCGATGTACTTTAAACTCGTCCTGGATATGAATCATAAAGTTGTGCTGTGTTGATAAGCAGAAGCAGGGTCTTACTCACAGACACACACATAGACCATCTCTGTGATATGCAGACGTGGAGTTGGAACCAGCTGGCCTGTCAGCAGGGTGTGTGATGGGTTACACACCTAGCCAAGTCATCCCCCATTCCCCCCAGAGAAGTTTGAAGGGAGTGCTCTTTTGTCTGTAACACTGTTGGATACACTTGCAGTGCACCCATCCCTCTATCACAGCAGCACAGCTGGAGGAGACCACAGCTCCTGCAGGGAAGAGGAGAACTGCGTGTGATTCATCTTTGAACTTTCTGGCAGGATTCTGCGCAGCTGCTACTTCCCCTCTGAGCTGCAGAGGTAATACTAAGATGCAACAACAGTATATATTACCTCTCCCCCTACACTTAATTCATGCATTTCTTTGAGAGAGTGAGTTATTAAGCATGATATGGTGACAGGGTGGGGAACAAAGTGAGGGGCGCACCCAGTTAGGGATTCCGGACGTGTCAGTTAGCAGTGGGGTGATATTTGACTTTGGAAAAATCCTGAGTGTAATTTGTCAAAGCTGACACCACAATTAGGCCTAATCTAAAACTGTGAAACCATTAAGCCTTTGGCAAAACACTGGAACTCCCAATGAGATCAAATTCTTTCCTAAAACCAGTATTAGTCCAGATCAGCTTGGAAAACTTGGGTGGGAAAAGAGACTGAGTAATGTTCTCCCACTCAGAGAGAACATGAGAGGAAGAATTTTCAAAACTCTACGTTTCTCCACCTTCTACACCCTTTTTTTCTTTAGTTTGACATTTTGGAAAATGGGTTTATTTGCGTTCTTGCCAAGTGTTCAATGGGAAGATCGATACCACCCTCATATCTGTATGCAGCTAGAGTCAGCAGGTTACGAGCTTAGCTTAGCATAAAGACTGGAAATTTGGAAACAGTTAGTCTGGCCAAAGTAAAAAGAAAAAAAAAGAAAAGAAAATAACATGTACATGTACAGACATGAGAGTGGTATCAGTCTTCTCATCTAATTTTCAAAATTCAAGCAAAATAGCAAATAAGCGTATTTCCCAAAATCTTGAACTACCTCTTTAAATTGTGAGAAAACCATCTCAGCACTGAAATCAGAGAAAAATAAAGCTGTGGAACAATAATATTCTCGCTTGATAATTCATTGACAGTCATAAGAGTGGTATTGATTTTCTCATCTACCATTCAGGAAGACCATATTTCCCAAAATGATGAACTATTCCTTTACTGTGTTTTTATAATAAACTTAATTGTTCATATGCTTACTTGGTAACAAAGTGCCAGTGTATTTCAGTTTACTTACGTGGTGATATGGTTGCTTTGTTTCCAGGCCTATTACAGTGTTCAAATGGACAATGGAGAGCATGTTCTCACAGACCGAAAGTAAGAAAGTGTGTAAATGACGTACCCCTGTTGCAAGTCTTTCAAACATGTGCCAAGATCAATTTCCATCAGAGATCTACAGGGAATGGAATCCCACCATCTCTTGGAGATGAGTCAAGTGTATGTTGGAGGAAAAACCACTAAGCAGCAAATGTTTTATCTACAACAGTAGACATCACACAGCCCCTGTGTCAAGTTTACAGAAAGGTTCTCAAGGTCTTTTCACCCCGAGGGCAACAAAAAGTGAAGGTTTCTTTGTTTCAAGATCCAAAGCATACAATTAAAAGTTTTAAATTCATAATATTACAAAACTTTGGCTACTATTCTGGCATTGTATACCCTTTTTCTCCAGTCCAAGTCTGATTGTTCTTTTGCAGAAAATGTACACCCAAAAACAATATAAAAACACATACTTAATAGACGAGTCATTACTTAATAAATTCATTTTTTTTACAACCTTACTTCAATAGTTTTGTCCATCTTTTCTATGATTTGTGATAGTAACATACTAACTGGTTTCACTGAGTTGGTTTACATTTTCAAATATATGGTTTAGATAACCAGACCGTCTTCTGCTGTAGATCTGTGTGTGGCAGTATTGCTACATTGCCTGGTGAATAAATTTTATGATAACTGATGGAAATGAATGCCATCACATGAACTTTAAATACATAATCAAATAGGCTTTTCTTTTAATCATCCTGACACATGCATCTGCCTACATGCTCACACCGTGAGGTGAGAACCATGTCAGCAAGCCACGGCTGTGTTGATCGCTGGAAACACTCAGTATTTCCAGCAGAATAGACTATAGAATGGCAGTTAGAATCATGCCATGGGATTTTCTTTACTTGCTCCCATTAATAGTGTCTTTTAATACATGCTGCAGCTTATCTAAGTCACCTAGAAACTGCACCTGACATTAATAAGCTGGTTACTTTGCTAGAAAGTAGAGAAGTGCCATATACTGGATTAACTATATAACGTGGTGAAACATTCTGATGGTAACAACAATGCCAACAATTTCATTTACTATCAATAATCATACGATTATCAGTATTTTCAAAGAACATGTGCACTTATATTTTCATTAGCCTCAAGGGAGCAACCAGAGAACAAGGCTGTTTGTATTCTAGCTCTGACTGCTCTGGCCATGACTTGCTAAGCTAACAGTAGCCAGTCAACCTACTGACCAACCAACCAATACAATGTATTACTTAATGATTTTCAGAGGTGCTTATAGGTGGTTTTTGTTGCCTTTGGACAGGGCCAGGCTAACTGTTTCCTCCTGTTTTTAGTCTTTATGCTAAGCTAAGTTAGCTTGCTGCTGGTGGTGGGTTCATATTTTGTGTATAGACATGAGGTCGGTAACAGTCCTTTCATGTAACCCTCAGCGAGAACGCAAGTAAGAGTATTTTCAAACTTTTTCTAAAAGCTTTTGTTTATGGTGTGTTTGATGTACTTTGACAGAGTCCAACAAACCTGCAATATACAGTTCACTGTTCAGTTTGTTAGGTTTAATAAAATATAAGGCAATCATGGTGTAAAGGAAATCTACAATATATAAGCACTTATAGTAGTATTTCAGAAAGGTTTACTGTGATATTTTTGTTCACAATAAAAGTATCATGAAATTTTGATACCAGCACATCCATACTAGTAAGTTATGGGCCTAGGTACTGTACCTAATACTTGCTATAAAGACCTCATCTATAATACCTTTTATATTCCTACATGAGACATTATAACACAAGCTTAAGGCATCATAAAAGTTGCTATAAGACTACCTAATGTAACATAGCTACAGGGACATGCCCATTGCATGAAAGTTTATAAAGTATTAAGAGCATTATGGTTGTTTCCGTAGCTCAGTTAGCAGTAGATTAGTGTACAATAATCATGAAGTGCCATACTGCCCTCATGACTACAACCAACGAAGGCTGTATTGGTTTCGATATCGAGAGGCCGGATATCGGCATTATACAGTTTTACACACATCATACTTCATAAGGACTGAACTGACATTTAGAGTAAAAGAGAGGTAGCAAAGATGTAACAGCCTTGTTGAAAGAATATCTCTCACAGTCTTGGACACCATGTAAATGATCTCAGAAAACAGCATCAGTGTTTTACAGAATTCCCCGTTCCTTGGATTCTGTCTGCCTCTCTGTTTTAGACACATTGTATTTGAGTATTTTTAAGAGAAGGGGATTCATATTTATCAGGATATGTCTGGACTATGTGTTAGTGCCCTGACACACCAAGCAGACATTGCGCAGTGTGTGGCCAACCATTGTCTGCAGTCTTTGCGATGTGTCCAGCACTTCTGGCTGTAGTCAGTTACTTATCATACATTATATCAGAGAACAGAGGTTGAATTACTAATTCTTTCATTTTTTTGGCAGCCTGTATGTCCTTTTTTGCATCATTTTTGTTTAATTGAAGTTTGAACTCTCTGATTGTGAGCCTCACACCTGTCAGTAAGTCTTTATTTTACTGATCTAATAATATCTTGAAATTTTCCTTCAAACTACTTTGTCATTTGGTTCCAATCATAGAAAAAATAGAAACTGTTATTTTTTTAGCTGTGGTGAGTTTAAAAGCAGTTTTTAATTTCCAGAGGAATTTATGTGAAAAACTGCTCCATTCGAACCCAAGTAAATATGTTTTCATCCTTAATTAAATATCTTAAACTTTACGTGTCAGATATGTTCAATTGTTTTCCTTCCTGTAGACAAATTGCCAATTTTTGCATGTTCAGGTGACCTGCTATGTCCTGACTTACAGACTCCTGGTTACCCTAGCTTAGCATTTAATTTGAATTAATTTACTGGAAGTGTACCAAAATAGCACTATCATAAAATAAAGTGATACCCTTGTCAATGCAACTGTACATTAAGTCAGCAGTTTGCACTGATTCAAGTTGTCTCTATTCACATCCTGGCACTGCCATCAGTGAGGAGGCTGATATTTCAGTCACAGTCATTCTCTCTCAGATACTTCTCTCATTCAAGAAGTTGTGCTGTCTCTTTTTTCCCCTCAAGGTCCATCAACACTGTTCCGGGCACCTTGAATCCATGTGTTAACCCATAGTGTCTCAGAGGGTGCATTTAAGAATTCTAAATTTTATCGCTATATCAAGCACTGGCTGTCAGTAATGTTTTTTGGTACCACTCATCATAATAGAAAAAAGATAAAAGGAGGGCAGGAACAGTGCCATGTTTCACCATTCAGCTGTACCTTGGCACCATTATCATTCAACTACACTAAATTGAAACTGTTTTTTCAGCTGCAAGACACAGTAGGTATTTTTTCTGGCCAGTAAGCAAAATCTTCATTATTATGCTTTACTCACCCTTTGTTCAGAATAGAGGGATGTTCCCGAGATGAATAAATCGAAAAAGAAGTAGTTTCACTACATAGCCTACACAAATGTGCAAGTTTTCACTTGAGAAATGGATTATGTTTTTGCCCATTAGCATTGTCATTCATTTCATCCAAACCCAAATGAACTAGCACATTTAAAAAATGGCAGTTTTGAAGCCTTGAATCTTGTTGAAGGTTTCTGCTGGTAGATGCCAGGGGTCAAAACATTGCTGCGCTTTGGACATAGGGACCCAGATGTTGTCACAATTGCCATTACTTCCAATTAAGATAAAAATAGTGGTTGGACAGTTCAGGAAATACACTTATTTGCCTTCTTGCCAATAGTTAGATGCATATTGATACCATTCCCATGTCCCAAAAGACTAAACTTTGCTATAACATCAGAACAGGTACCAGTTGTAAACCTCATCACAGCCAGAGAATCAGCCATCAGACACAACAATTTGACTAATGCATAGGCTGAACAACTCAGACTGAAGGTATCAGCCACTCTCGCCAGTGTGAAAGCACCCCCTTCCAACCCCACCAACCAAGAAAGGAAGGCACTGCCATTGCTCCAAAGAGACTGAAACATCACCATCCTTCGAGCCGACAAAGGAAGATGCAAAGTGGTGCTAAACACAGCGGATTATCACGCCAAGGTGAACAGTCTCCTCAGCGACACAGCCACCTATGGGGCACTAAGGCAATACCCTACCAGTGGCTACAAAAAGAGAGAAGTTAGCTGCCTAAAGCAGTTGGAGAAGTCCATGCTATCAACCGATCTCTATATTACAGATTGTACCCTGGGGAATTTATTTAAAGCATTTATGGACTCCCAAACATACACAAGAAGGAGTCCCACTCAGACCCATCATCAACAGTATTAACTCGATAACTTACAACATTGCTAAACATCTGGCCACCATCCTGGCTCCTCTGGTCGGAAACACTCCACAGGACATCAAGAACTCCCTGGAATCTGCCAATAAATTTGGAAATATAAAACTGGACTCAGATGAAACCATGGTATCCTATGATGTCACATCACTCTTCACATGCATTCCTACCACAGAAGCAGTTAAAACAGTTAGAAAACGACTGCTACAGGACAGCACTTTACCCAACAGAACCAACCTCACCCTTTACCACACATGCGCCCTGTTTGACCTCTGCCTGACTACCACCTATTTCCGATTCAATTAAAGTTTCTACAGACAAAACAGCGCTTGGCACAACACAGGAGACCCAGTTCCTCAGGTCAGGGCTCAGCCGTCCAACTGCATTTTAAGGACAAAGGACACTCTTTTCAGGACAGTGATGTACACATTTTGGCCAGACAAGACCGATGGTTTCAAAGAGGTGTGAAAGAAGCCATCTTTGTGAATCTGGAACAACTGTCACTAAACAGAAGAGTTGGTCTGAGACACCACCTGTCCGCCTCCTACAATGAAGTTCTAAATTCACTCCGCCGACAACTGAACACCCATCCACAACGGGACTCATGTGACCTCAACGACTCACACGATTGCAGGGTGGGTCAATGACTCACTGGTCACCCTAACGACCCTCAAGGTGTCAGCATCCATTCCACACCTTGACCCATGTGATTCTAATGACTCACATGATGTCCAGGAGGGTCAACAACTCATGTGACCTCAGCGACGCACAAGGGCTGCTGATCTCACCAGAGGATAAATACCTGGAACTCCCAACTAGTCAGATAGAACTGAAGAAGCATTTTGGATGAGAGGTGGAACGTCTTCAAGAACTTCAAGCACTTATAGTATGCTCATTTTAGCTAATGTTAGTATACTACTGGCATTGTAAACTAATTTAAAATAATCCACAACTAATGGATTATTTTAAATTACAACAATACAAGTCCTCCTGGTGGGATAGGTCTGTACTTAAAACAGAGATGAGAATGGCATCAATCTTCAAGCAAGAAAGGAAATACCCACAATATATAACTATTTCTTTTAACTATATATCATCCTAAAATACATATTCTTTTATTTTTTTAATGATTTGTTTGAAATTACTTGTTTTTTTTTTCAATATAATATACGTTGTAATATAGCAGTTGTCTAGCACAATATAGTGTATGTTGTACAGTACGTGTTTTTTTTTTAAAAAACCATTTTCAACCATTGCAAGTTTACATTGCCCATAGCCTATGGAAGGAAAAAGATTGTTTGACTGCGCAGATCTCCCTGTAGTTCACTGATTGGTCCCGACACGATCTCTGCTATACTCAGTCATTCAGAGCTGTTAAATATAGTATTCCCTTTTAATGTTTTCTTGTATTTTATGATGTTTTCTTGGACTTAAATTTGTTGCATTCAACAAACAATTTGTGAACTTTGGGGAAAATTACAGTGAGTTAAAATGTAATACCTCTCACTCCACAGTGAGGACCTTGGATTAGTTTCTCAGCCATTTACTGCAAACCAATATATTCCTTTTTCATTAGCCTCATCATGATACTTTATGGCAATAAACTTGATTGACTAAAGTGGAGCAAGCCAAGCCCATTTATTACAAGCTTAACTGAGAAGGATTAAAAGTAAGTAGTGTAGGTTACTTCAATAAGTGCAGCGTGTCCACAGGAATTGAATTACAAAACCCCTTCTCACCTTGTCTGGTAACACGAAACCCAAACTTAACATTGAGAAATGTGGAGCTGGCACAAACAGATACTCTCCCTCCTCAGAGTTACCACAAACCACATGCTGCCTGCTCTCAGAAACACATGCTCCCTTCCTTTACTTTTAGCCAACTGAACATTTATTACCACCTCTGCATCTGCTGAACAAGATGAGCATTTACACAAACCCCTTAATGTGACAGTAGAGAAATTCATAACCATGACATGGATGAGGAGACAAAGTCTAATCTCAGCTCAAGTGAGGCTTAGTCATTCAAGCCCTCATTGCCCATATTTTCTGTCAGCTGCTAAAATAAAATGATCTATTCATATTGTGTTTCCCCACAGTCTAATGTGGACTGGCATCGTTCTTAACTGTGGTAATCTTAGCTCTAAATTAGTGTTGTTCATTTGATGGGAGGCCTGAGGAATTGAGAGGTCATTCTTGGGTCAAACTGTGGTCTCTTATGAATTTCTCCCTCGTTAATTTTACTGTGGGCCTGGCCTTCCTTGTCACCCATCCTGGCTTTCTTGGTAAAGTGGTCCTATCATCCAGTGACATGTTTCTTGAGCAAAGCACAACTCAAGCTGTATGTGTCATAAAAGTGTGGAGCTCCAGTCAGTTTCAGTTTTTCAGTGCCTCCAGCATGTTTGCACTTGAATGCTTCTTCTTTGTTTCTCTTTTAGCTCTCTCTCTGCAGACATTTAAATATGAGACAGGTCAATTATCGGTAAATAAAGACATCTCTCAGATTGTTTAATCCATGAAATGTAGTGATACCACTCTGACTGTTTTCCAAAGTATGAGGGGTTTTAGGCCAACCTTTAAATTGATGACCTTGTGATTGGAATGTAAAGTAGAAATCTGGGGGATTTTCAGTTTATCCAACACGTTTTCCTTGTTTCCACATTTTGCAGGTTTGGACTGACTAGCATGGATAACAAGGGAAATTATACCATTTGTGTAGAAGATAAGTTTTATTTTAAAAGGATTCTTGGTGATCAGTAAGGGGATTTAAGATCCCAAAACCTCTGAAACCGAAACTAATTCATTCTTGTAACATTCAAATATTCCACCACAGTGCACAACATTTGCCCAATTTCTTCTTTTCATTTATTTTCCTTTAACACTAGCCCAATACCTATACACTTGCACATACTGCACTTGTCTTGGAATGGAAACTTTGAGGGTTGTGGGTGGTAGCAAGTAAAAGTAACAATCTGTAGAGTTGATTTTTGGATGGCTTCTTCTTCCTCCCAAAACCAACCTTCATCTGAAAGCAGCAGCAAATCCACTCTGAAGACAGTGCTTCCATCCAGGCCTCTCACCTCGCAGAACCATGCTAGCACGCATCTGAGATGTACTTATGTGGGTGTGCAGGCATTTTTCTCTTCATTACTCCCAAAGGCTCCGCTTTTCCATCAGCAAATATAGAAATTGTGCATATTATTGTTTTCCATAATCAATCAAAGGCAAAGTTAGACTGCATTTGTGCGCTGTAGTCTTTTGGGGATCAGGGATTTTCCGTTCCTGGCTGGTTAAACTAATTACCTATTTATTTATACACATCAAGCACGGGCTTTCTACCAGCACTGTTATGTTCTTGTGAATTCAACACAAGATAAACCCGGATTTCTGGGAAGGTAGGCATGGAGTGGCCACATTATTTAATTTCCTGTCAAACATCTGTGTTTTTAGATTAGTCTTGGTGTTTGCTCAGCATCATTCTTCACAGACAATAAGAAACAAATAGAGCAGTAGCCAAAAAGACAAATCCAAAAAAGAAAACGTTTATGAAACTTCTGAGGGATTATCAATTGGTGGTAACCATCCATTCTCTCACTCTTGCTCTCCTTTTCATCAAATGTTGCAGTATGACTTTGTGTTGGATTTGTTTTGGATGTTATGCTGTCCTGGCTGTGTTTTGATATAACGGATCCAACTGTGATCTGCCTTCATGTTTCTTGAACTTCTCACTGTTTCTTTCTCAGGTTTTATAAGTTGAAGTATCGTGGGAAAACCCACTGACCATCCTTTCATCTTTCCCCTAGCATTTCCTCTCATACTTTTTATTATTACACCTTGTGGAAATATTTTCCACCCCTCCTTCCTCTAAATACCTCATCCTCATCGATGTTATCTTTATTATTGTTTCCTGCTCCATCTTTTGTGTCTTTTTTCTGTCTCCATCACACACTGCCTGCAATAAGGAGAAAAATGCATGTAATGCCATGTTTCTACTGGGGGCTATGGTATTGGGTTCTTAGCCTGTGAGTCATTCTTTTCACTAATGGATGATGTCATCCCCAAATGCTGTTGAAAAGTTACCTGATTCGAGGCATTCATCCGTGTCAGACTCCATGATAAAAATGCTGAGCAATGTTAGGACTGTCTTTAAAATTGCATAGCCCTACTTTTCCCCCTATTCCCGTCTTTTCTACCATCTCTCGCTCTCTGTTTTTCTCTCCCACAGTAATGGCCTTGCATAGTTCCCTCAGCAGCATGCTATATGCTCCAAGGCCAGATGCTCTGATTTAGGTGGTATGCTGAAGGGACAGAAAAAATATGAATATTTCACTCCTGCGTCAATACTGGCATGTACTTCATGTGCGCCACCATGCATATGAGTCTATGTGTGGGTTGAGACAGAGGAACAGCAGCCGTAAGTGATTGCTGCATAGACAAAGCCCATTCCCTTGGAATGACATGCTATACCCATCTATGGGAATTCATTTTCACCAGGGGTAGGCTCATTGCAGGGTCAAAGTTCATTTCACACAGCTAGCTGGTATATGGGCCATGCATGAGTTCCTTAACAGCAGCTGTGTTTACATCCAGATTAGATTGATACAGGAAAACAGGCTGCAGTCCTGACACTGTGTCTTCTTCCCCTCTCTGGCTTTCATCTCACCCCTATGCTGCATGTTCCAGAACAACACCTTGGCTTGAAAGGTTTAACCCTTTAAGCACCTTCACTTCACCGAAATGATGACAGAAAGTGTTGCTGTTCTATTCTCTGTATTTGTCCTGTGGCTCCTTTGCCACCGTTGTTTAAAACACCTGCGCTATGTGTGCACATAAATCAGAGATAATACAGTTTATGTGATTGAGATTGATAGACAGATCTGATCTGAAATATTTTTTTGTCCCGTAACCCGATTGACACAGCTGGCAACATATGTCAGATCACTAGTTCTCAGAATCATAACTAAGTCAGATCGAAACATGCAGACATTACAATTTCTGATTTTGGATCATAACCATCAGATACAGACTTTTCCTTCAGTATCAAAGTAATTCAGCCTGTCTCTACAGTGTAAACAGGAACTGCTTGTAGCCACAGCAGCATGACTTATCATGTTGCACACAAATAGTCTATAGACTAAAAAGAAGGGGTTGTGGGTAGTTTTATTCTCAGACATTTAGCAAGGTTCATCCTCAAGAACTTTTCACCAACCTTCACCAGATTTGTTGGGCAGTACAAAATCAAGCTTGACTGATGTTGCTTGGCCCTTTGTCTGACTTTACACTAAGGGAGAAACTGTGGAGCTGAACTTAGGTACTGTGTTAAAAGGGCATGAAAAATGGCCAAGGCAGCTTTTCAGATTTTTGTCAAGAGCATTCTCACTTTTTTTTTAACCAAACTTTATTTTCATCGGGGTCTCCTCCCATTATATACTGTACTGTACACAATCTCCAGTTTATTATTATTATTATTATTATTATTACAATGCAATAAGTCCCAATGCAGTTTGGAGTTATGTTTTCCCAGTGTAAAACCTTTGCATTCTATTTCCATGATTCATTTCTCTCTGGACAATTAAAAGTTACACAACTTTTATTTACAGTAGATTTAGTTTAGACCCCTTTTTTCCTATTTCCGAAGGTGGGCTGAAACACAAATCATGCTTTTTGATTAATTATAAGTAGTGTAAAAGGCAGCAGAAAACAATTTAACACAGAAAATGAAGCAATCGAGATGATTTATGAGATCTTCCAGTACATAAAGTACCCCACCCACACTATAAATCTGACAAATACTGGTATTTTTGTAATATACAAAGGTTTGTGTTGCACCATTTATAGAGACAAATAAAAAGAGACAAAAAGATGGATCTTCATTGAGAGGATGTTTGAAGGATACAGAAAAAAAGAGGTGGGAATTCTCAAAATGATTTTAAAAAATCCTTGTAGTGTTCTTTGACTTTGCTATTAATGCTACAGTTCCCTTTCCCATTGGAAAACTTTAAAGCCATTGAGGCAGGAGTGATGAATGTCCATATAACCGCAGTGGATTTCAGAGCTGAGCAGAGGAAGTGCAATCAAACCAAGGTGGCTCATAAAGCCACTGAGAGGTGAGAGTGCTGCCCTTAGTCTGACAACCAAAAGAAGTGTCATTAAAAACACTCACTATGTTATGATTAAGAACATGAAAGCATAGCCAGTGCGTTATGCTTATAATGCAATGCAGAGGTCACAGGGAAAACACTGAGCCTCAGACCGGTCTAAAACAAGATGGAACCTGGGAGGAAAAATGTTTGAGGATGGCAGAAGTAATTAGCTTCCTCAGGCTACTTGGAGTTCAGGCGTTTTATATTACCAGTTCACCGAGGCAATGAATGAGGAACACCATTACTCCTTTTCAAATAACATTCACCCCTAGTGTCATTGACACTCATAAAAGGCATGCATGACTCATTTACAATTAGAAAAACACTTATGTTTTCAAAATGGGACAGAATGTCTGAATGTCTATGAAAAGAGCCCAAGTCGCTGACACCAAATTACTAACTCCATCAAATACTTATTACACCCAAAAGGCCAATGTTTCATATTGAGGGGTCCTCACCCTTCAAATGTCTGACCTCACATGATAATCCCACAACAAGGCAATAAAGGACATCTGCAATGATACAATGTGATTTTTGTAAAGCACAAAATAAAAGGATACTGTGTCCACTAAGGGGCCTGTCAGAGAGGATTCAGAAAATGACTGATTGAAAAAAGACATCTTTTTTTTAAAAACAAACACTTTATATAACTAATTTCTTCATTGGTCATTTTCTCTCCCTGTCGTGTCACTGAGAGCCTTCACTCTATCCTGCCTCCTTCCTTCTCTTCCTTCCTACTTCAACTGCATTCAGCTTAGTTTCCTCACCGCCACCCTGAACCGCTGCTGCCCCTCCCCTGGATCCCCTCCACCCAGTGATTTTTACTTTTCCAGCTGTTGGTAATCATGCAGGTGCCTGATTGGCTGACAAGCCCAGCTGCTGGCTGATGGGAAGGCCTATGCATGTAAAGCTGTGGGAAGGAAGATGGACTGTAGTCAAAAGGAAAAGGTGACAATCACACACCCATCCCACACACCCTCAACACTTACACAGCCAAGACTCCAGTTGGAAGGAAGGGATTAAAGTGATCTACTTCCCCATCTCTCCCTCCACCCTACCTCCTGTTAATCATCATCAGTATCATCATCATCAATATTATTTTGCTAAAATTCAGGCTTGTCAAAGACTGGAGTAGGGAGGGGACAGGGCTTAGCTCAGCTACCGTTAAATATGTGGTGTCATGTTCTGGTCACAGCACTTTGGTGACGTGTGTGTAGTGATTGTGTACATGTCCACATCTTTGTCTGCATGTCTTGTACATGTGCGATCTGGGCATAGCTAAAGGACCTCGAGCAGCCTTTAAAAGGCCCGGCTGGTCTAGCAGTGTCAGTCCATAGGTGGGCTCTATAATTCTCAAACCTCACTGCTTCATATCTCTCTACAGCCTCAGAACAATTAGTAAAGTTTGTGGGAGGGCATCCTGTGGTTTTCTTACCCAGTAAATTTCATTACAGCGAACGCACATTGTTCCGCAATATGGCTTTGACACAGTCTCAAAATTGCAGACTTGTTGTAGACAAGAATAATATGAAATCTAATCCCCCACCACCATGAACTACATGACAGAATATATTGGACTATGTAGCAACAGGATGAATTGGACACACATATATTGCCAGTTCATTCAAAGTTATTCTTCATTTACATTTATTTAAAGCTCTACAAACCAATTTTTCTTGTACAAGCTGTCAGTCAAATGCAATGTGTATTGGGTCATGGTGACATGACCCCAAAGAGAATAAAAACCTAGAAACTGTGCTCAACAATTTAGAATTTATTAGTTCAATGTTTGGGAAACTCCATTATCAGCAGGAGCTGTTTTTAGCGAACAAGCTATGATAAATCCATCTAGCAGCTACAAGCCCAGATTTTTTTTTTCCTTAGGAGTTTTTGGAGGTCAAAACAGGCTTAATAGGAAAAGTGAATTGGATAACTCAGGTGGCAGACACAGAGCAACATTAGCGCATTTCTGACCACCTGGCAAAGGTAGGACAAAATATCTGTCAATCCGTTTGCTAAAAGCTCCACTCTTTTTTCTAGCTAGACACCAATGTTGTCTGTCTGCCATTTGCCGGGCAGCTAGTGTACAGAGGGTTCATCTGGGCTTTTTTAATTAAAATAGCTGCTTCCTGAGGCTGGAACTGAGATTAATGAGAGCAGTGAGACTGAACCAAAACACCAAAGTTGCAGACTGTAAAACCAAAAAAATGAGCTGAAAGACTCTAAAATGCCCTGTAGAGATGAATGGGACTGTGGAGTCAAGTGATAATTCTCTGTGATTTCGTCACTACAAGCAACTCCTTTCACCGTAACTGCGCAGACTTATAAAGAATTTAGGGCTTGGATATATGTGGTACAGAAGGAAGTACTTAAAAAAAAAAAAACCTCCTCTCCTAGTTCTTTTCACAATGAGTCAAGGTCACTCTTACCGTGCTTACTTGTCAGTAGTCTGCTTCACTTGGCCTCCCCATACATTACTAGTGCAGTTTCATGTAGATAATCAAGCCCTAATTGTACAGTATAAACCTAAATTGTGCAGCGGTAACAATAACAGCCATTCCTAGTCTAAAGTTTTTGCTACTCCATGCAAAGGTTGTGTTAATGTGTAAGATTTTAAACTACTTTGTTATTTTCATTTATTTGGAGTACTTGAGATGGACTGTTAAAGGGATAATGTTAGGACATAAATGAGTTGTATTTTGAATGGCATGCTGGATGAATGGCGTATTAAACCTGCAATGCAGCTTGTGTTGTGTCCCGATACCAAGCGGAATTATTTTGTCCATCAAAATCTTTAATTCTTAAAACTGCATAAAATTAAACTGCATTGTGACCAGACGAGGGGAGAAAAGACTCCATGAAGTTAGCGTCAATATACTGCACCCACTTATGAAGCTAAAAGTGTCACATTCATTAACACACTGAGCAGAAACAGAGTAATATGGGCACCCTCCTGCTTCTGATCTGTCAAATGTAAGTTGATTATTCACTTATGACTTAGCTCAGGGTTTGGTCTGCAGACTCCTGAGAAAAACATTGTCTTTAATCCTGTGTAATGTCCCACTTGGCAAGAAGTAGCTGGTATGTGGGAGATGGTCTACCAGTTTGCTATGATCTGTACTGCAAGGGTCATATGATCAACATGCTAGCCATACTAGCATTACCGCTAGCGAGCTAATCTGTACACATGTTTCCCGCTGGCTTACTACTGCTAGCTTTGCAAGCTGTTACAGTGTTATCTCACAGACCACACTAACTGTGGGCTTGACAGTATTGTTTTATGAGATTTTATTTTAAAACAATTATGGAAAAATGAATTTCAGTAGGAGTTGATTATTGAAAATTAAGTTTATTGTCTAATAATAAGAGTGGCATAAGCAACAGTTCTACTAGAAGACTTTAGATGGGTGTTAGACACAAGAATTTTAGGAAAATTCTTTGATCTGTAAAATTTAAAAAAAGAAAAAAATGAAGAGATCATTAGATGTGGTTTTCAAAAGTGGATTAAATAGAAGTGTTTGCATGAATATTTATAATAGTCATAGTTTAGTGGGAGGTTAGCTTGCTACTAGGCAATTTCTCTCATGATCATAGCTTTTGTATTTTAACATCATTGTACTGTTCAAATCACACTTTGTCAAGACTTAATAGAAGTGAAAGAATAAAGAAACATGATCAAACATTGATTAACAGCTTTACTGTGTTTTCTCTCTGTTGTTGAAAGTTTTACTATTTTCAAAGCCCAGTTTTGGTATGATTTTCTTAACCTTTTCAATTCTTCCACAGCATTTGTTTACAAGCCAGCGAGGCTACCATAAACTAGCATACTGACTCTTTCAGATATGTCCGTTGGTCACGTGACCCTCGCCTTGCAGGTCATAGCAGTCCATTGAGACTCTTGCCTGGTTTGTTAGGAGTGGCTCCCTGTTGTTCTATATCCAGACTAAGTTGTGTATTCTCAGTTGGAAAGGCAGCAATAGCAATCCTTGTATGATAGGGAGTTATTTGATTCACCGTTAAAATCAATAACGTTGTGTCGTTAAATCTGCTCTAAACCTGTACCAAGCAAATGATTATGCAATAATCCATCATTAGTTACTGAACACCATAACAGCAGCTCAGAGTAAACATCCAGTGTACATCAGTTCTACCACCATCATTATCAACTGCATTAAATAACATTTCAAAGACTCAAGTTACTTTATGCAATTCTGAATTCACACTCTCAGTGAATTATCACTGCAAGCCAAAGTCTGATTGCGAGTTGTTCAAAACTATTTCCTCCAGCCATAAATCCAGTCTGTTTGCAGATGTTAACTTTCTTAAACATAAGTCATGAACCAAAGGGGGATTAGATAAGTCTTGTATGGAGAGTTTGTGTTTGGGCTTTGAAGCACTTAACAAATGTGTTTTTAACAACCTTCTAACAGTTTCTTAGCTGCGGGACCTTTCTTTGCCATCACTGAAGTTGTCCCATGACCTGCGCTTTGTCCAGTAGTTAAGTCTCTTTGGGGTTCAGCAGTTTGAGAGGGGGAAGTGAGCAGACACAAGTTTGATTTAAAAATGAGAATTTTGTCATCTGAAAAATGGTAATGTATAAATGCAGTGATCCTATCCTTATGATTTGCAGCTCTCAATATTCAACTTAATATTTACTCAGTAAGTCTATAAAGCTCTTGAAATGTTTAAGTCAAAAACAATTTCTTGTACTAAGGGTGGACCTAGTTGGCAGGACTGTCATGGGCACTGCTGTACAAAATTCCAAGTCTTTAAACCTTTAAGGTAAACCGTGAACTTCAAGCAAAGAACCACTGATCATTGTAGACTTGTGTAATACCATTTGACATCTTGACTGTCCTTAATAACATTTTATGAATGCAACTGACAGAGAGTAAGTGAATATAAAGAGTTGGGGATGTAAAGACTGGCCACCACACCCTTGGCAGATCTTGACAGAGTATATGGACTGTCTACAGTATGGGTGTGTCTTTCCTATTATAGCCTATTGATCGGTTGTGTTTTTCCAGACTTCATTCATAAATTGGAAGCAGCTGCACCATCTGCTCCTCTATTAGTAAACCTTTGCTAGGATGTGTGTACAGGACATATTTTTGGAGTTAGTACAAAGGTCTCACCCACATTACCTACCAAGCATAGCACAGATGCCGGCTATCATCTCTCCCAGTTGTATCTTAGTCACAATCAAGGTTACATTAGGTTACTAATGAATAAATAATTAATTATGAGTTGTGAGTGAGTAAGGATATAATCATTTAATGGATACTTATGATGTCTGTTTCTATGTAATACTGTGAGACCTAATTTGAATCAGTGCATTGACTTTTAATTCAAAAAGTGGCAGGCCAATGCTCACATTGATAAGATCAACAGCCACTACTCCACCATGCAACCTCCCTCGGTATTTTCTCTTCTGGAGTCTGTGACCAAGCCTGGCTGCTTCTGCTGGCAGCTTTGGCCTGAGTAGCAGGTGCTGCCATGATGTGACAAACAGTGAGACAGCATTGGGTTGCAGTGGCATTGTTTGAGCCAAGCAGGCTTAAGAAAACAGACATCCACCTCCTGCTGTGGCCCGCTTTTTGGGCACCACAACAGTGGTTACCAGTTGTGAGCTCAAGCCCATCACATGCATCATCCTTCTCAGTCTCTTCCCTTCTCTTGAAGCTGGCCTCTTTGGGTCTCTCCTCACAGAGCCCATCAGAGATAACTCTCTGCTTTGTTATGATAGCTTTCCGGCCTTGGCAGCTTAAATCAGCCATATATGGATTTTTCGCTGGGGATAAACCCCAGGGACATCAAAGCTGTAAGCAAACTGAATATCAGGAAATTCACTTTTTGATCTCCAGATCTGTGTCAAGGCTTAGAGGGAGTATTGGAATATTGCATGATTGGCAGTAAGACTATAAAGATTAATAACAGTGTAGATTCAGGCTGAACATTATGGCCTCTAACTTAATCAGCTTATAGATTAATGTATATATTATTAAGTGCATTAGGTACCATTTCAGGATATTAGATAATATGAGAGCAAAGTTTTAACATTCATCTTCTTTTTAAAGGTGCTATATGTAAGTTTTCTGTGCCGCTTATCATGGTATTCTTGCAGCGGGTGGTGGTGATGGTCGCTTGGCAATAGCTTTAACCATCATTGTGTTTACAATGCAGGAGGCTAGAATACGCCCTCTGAGCAGCGCTCCTTCTTTTCCCTTTCCCTTTGACTTGGATGGGAAAGTGGTCTCAGACTTTTGGACCCCATTGTAGATCCAACTCTCAACAAAAGCCCATCAATCCTGAACAGCATGTAGTTTTATTGCGTGTTATCATTCTTCACTGGCAAAAGGATTAAAGCAGATAAAGTATGGATGATCAAAGGCAGAGAAGAGAATACTGTACTGGCAGCGCTGCAGATTACAATTTAGTGTTTTTGATAGAAGACACACACAGTGGAGGATATAATATCATACTAGAAACTTTGATGGTTCATTGCTAGTGTGACAATGGATGTAAACTTTTTTCGTCGCAGTCCATTCACATTTGATGCGTGATTGCATTACTATCGTTTTTCTTTCAGTCTCTGACTCAGCAGACTGAGCTCAGAACAAAAATATTTTCACCTCCTTTTCCTTGTTTGTTTTTTACCACTCCACACTTCGAAAAACTGAGGCTCATCGCCCACTCTGGGACATCCTGCACTTAACACGTCTCATAATGAGAGAGGACAGGCTGTCTTCATAACTACATGAAGGAAAACTGGCACAACCAGAGACTTCAACCAGCTGTGAAGTGATTAAACTGAAGGGGACTTTTATAAGAAGTGATTCAACTGAAAATGGCGTTTTTCCATGGTCAGCACAGTAAGAGGCTAAAGTTCTTCTGTCTGGATTATAAAGTGTCATTTTGTTCAGTGAGGTGGCATTTAGAAAAACACATAAACCACACATTCAGGGCCACTGACAAAGCTGCACAAAGGATCACAGACATCAATGAAGGCCTTGCACTGAAGCCAAATAACAGAAGGTGCTGTATACATACAAAGAGAAAATTAAGGGGGAGTTTAAGGGGTGTTTCAGTTTCCAGAAGAAATGTGGGGCAAAATAGTGACATCATTACCCCTGACAACATATTTGGATTGTATTGTTTTACTATATGGTCGCACATTGCTACAGACAGTTTTCCCTTAGGAGAAGGCAGCCTGGGCTGACATATTAGGAAAAAATTGGAGAGTGGGCTTGAGGGGACCTGGTTTTATTGCCCATCATTCTACCACGTCTCTACCTGCAAATAATGCATTGCCCCTAATACACAAGGCTAAGAGTCTGCAGCCATGTTAGTGATGCTGTGAGGCTACAATGGTTATTGTAAAGAAAAACAAACTGAGATAGATAGATAGTCCAGTATGTGATTTTGACCTGTTGGTGACACTACATGAAAAGTTGCCCCTTCTTCAAATTGTGAAGTTGGCCACATGTACCTGTACCACAAGGGTGCATATGACTTACGTTTTACCAGACTCAGATTCATAAAAATGCAGCCTTAGGTGTGTTATTTTTTCATCTGATTAACATATTGCTCCAAGTATAGAATGGAGCAGAGTGTAGCCTGAATGTAAAAAATAGAACTGATATTCACTTAATTACTGTATGTGAGTACAGTATATCTAACACATACTCTTCCAAACATGTTCAAACAGGTTCCTTCATTTATTTATGAGGTTTTTTAGGGCCTAACTAATAGTTAGTAATGATAGAGTAGCCAACATTGAAAACATTGATCATGCTGGTTATTGATGACAGTATACCCTTAGGATCTTCAGAAGTTAATTATGAACTGGAGATGGGGCCATATGTAATGATGATATTTCAGAAGAAATATAGTCTTCATGACTATTTTGTTCAGCCCCTTTTTCCTATGTCTTTTTGCTCTCTTATCTCCAAAAATCTCCTGGCTCAGTAGAAACCCAATCTACGTTTATTTTACCCTGACTATTAGGGAGTGATTGTTTGTACTCTTGCGTGCTGGATGCTCTGTGGGTTTCTCAAAAGCAGACTGTGAGAGCAGTAACAGATGCCAAGTTCAAATCTCGCCATGGAGTAACTCATAAATTACCATCCATGCAATGTTGAAGCAGCTCCATGCCGATTTCCATTTCAATACATTGTGGTTTTATTGCTTATCTATTCCTTGCCCGTAGCAAACATTTCCCAATAATATTTACATAAGTCACGCTCTGGCGTGTGGGTCTTTTTCCTCAGTCCCTCTTGCTAACGCTGTGTTTAGGTTAGGGGCGACTCTGGTGATGAACTGGTGACTTCCCTGAAGTACAATTCCTATGTATCTTTTAACAAGGTAGGAAAATCTCCAGATCCTTTAGATGTATTTCTTCCATATGGAGATTGACACTAAAATAAGAGTGGTTGGAAATTGTGTAGAACACATGTAAACTGTGCCCAATATGAAGCTATTATTAATTTGCTTTGCTATGTTCAACAAAAGGGGAAGTGTGTGTAATCATAAAATCATAATGTTAATGCTATCTGTGTTACACATTACAAACAGTAATATCAGTTGTAGTGATGTAAGTACATTATTTTCTCCTTGATGATCTTACTGAAGTTCAGGGGAAAATGTAAGCCACAGCTAACATTGTTGGAAATATAGAGTAATGTTGTTGTACTGTACTTCCATGGGTGTTCACCACCCTGACAGGCAAATACCAAGTTTTACTTTAAAGACATGAAGTCCAGAAGTCAACTACATTGAGGAATTTTTTTTTACAGGCCATTTTCTTTTCAACTTCAGAAAGTTTGTTTAGGCACCAGTGTCTCAATTAGGTACAATATTATGATAAGGTGTGGTTCCAGTAATGTCCTTACTTCAACCTTATCCTCTTTCAAATGATTACATGTTTCCAGCATAGAATAAAGCGATAGTGCACGTACCTCTTTTCCTAAACTGACTATCTTGCCTTCAGGAACATAACTCGCCTCCTGATTTTTTCTGTGTTATACCTTGGCTCCCAGGTCTTGCTTTTAAGTCTCCCATGCAATAACGGTTGACTCCCTAACTTCTCACACCCCTAAAATGTAAAAGCACTTTAATCTTTGAACCTACGTATGTCACTGAAAATACAGTGTTGCATGACAGGGAAGAACAGCATGGGAAGTGAAGTTTACATGGTACAGGCTTGGCGGAGTCCATAAAGTGCGCAACGGGATCAATGAAGCTGCCTGTTGGGTGGAGGTAACATAATCTGGAGGTTCGTTTAAAAAAGGCCAAAGCCCTTATTATTGACTATGCACTAACCTCGGGAGAAATGCTAGGGATTTGGCCAGTCAAAACATCACTCTGTGATTATAGAGAAAGGGGAAAGAGAGAGGAGAAAGGGAGGGATGATATATATTGTGAAGTATAGCATGAGCAATAGATGGCTTACCCGTGACAGAAAGCCCCACTTAAACTCAAAAGTGATATCCTGTGAGATTTGAAACCCATCTAAGGTCTCTGCCTTCTTTTATAGCTAAAGCCTTGGAATGTAGGCATTCATGCTAAAGGGTACTGCAAAAAAGCAGATTCATGTCAGTGTATATTGAGCCATTTTTATGCATAAAATATAAAACTCAAGGTCTTTAAGTGAAATTGAGCAAAAGTTTTCCATTATTGTTACAAAAGCTGCTTGTATGAAAATCACATTTGCATATAGTAAGTGAATAAAACATCAAATGTATAATGGTGTTTAGTGTGATAAATGTACACTTTTTTGCAAGGGCTATCCCTTAAAATCTTGTTCAGCTGTAGGCCAGTACATAATGTCAAAAGCATGCTTTCCTGGGGAGTGTTTCTCCCAGTGAACTGTTTCCATTGCTGTCAAACTTGGAAAAGCTTGTCTGGTTTTAGGCCAGACTGACAACAAGCTTTGAAAAAATGAAGCAACCATCACTTTTCTTCACAAGTTTCCAAGTAGCTGTGAGACAATGCTTCACTTGAGAATAGAGGGTAAGGAAAACAGTAATGTTGGGATTTATTTGAGATTGCCAAATCTCATGACAATCACTAGCACATTTCTAGCTATAGCATACTCATTGTTCTGCTGAAGAGCCAAATTAGTTACGGTGCAGCCAATTCAAAGCTTGTTTTATCAATGGAATAAGTCATTTTTCAAAAAATGTGCTGTAATTCAGCTTGTGATAGGGAAGCCCTCCCAGAAACCGATCCCCAAATGTTGGGATGCCATACTGTTAAGGCCTAAAATGGCGGCGAGGTGAGATTTTATGTGTTTTAACAGGTGTCTGATATTTTTCCTTCCAGGTTCAAATCCCAAACTGGAAAAAAAAAAAATTCAGATTCTAGTCAACAGTTCAGTATAGAGGAGACCAGGATTTGGCCCTTTAGAAACATCCAGCCAAAGAAAGGATTTGAACATTTTTGTAACACACCTCTTAAACTCATGCTTGATATCCAGAATAATTCTATCACACCCTTGAAAGAGGCCAAGTTAAAACCACATTAAACGTTCTTTCCTCTGATACGTTGATAAACTTGAATTTAACCAAGATCCTGACTGCATACCAATAGTTTTAAACCAGCCTGCTCTCTTAAAAGGAAAAAAGTGTACTAGCTTTTCATCATGTAATATGTTTTTGCAATCAGAATTTCATATAAATGAAAACATCTTAAAGCTACCTAATTTTAAAGCAAACTATGAGATTCTGTGGTTACATGTGGTTACAGGTATATAATATCCCATTCCACTTGTGTGCTATTGTTCAGTACAATTACCAACCAACATTAAGGTAAGTGGTTTCAGGCCTAGTGTTATAGTTAACAGCAGTGCACGTGATGATTAAATAATGGTATTGGTTGAAAGCACAAGTCGGTTTTTTGGGTGATAAAGATATTTGTTTGCTTACTGAGAGTGAGATGAGAACATTATTATCGCTTTCATGCCCTTGTGTTTAGTACATAGCTGGAGCCAGGAGGCAATTAGCCAAGCTTTGCATAAAGACTGGAAACAGGGTAACAGCTAGCCTGGCTCTCATCAAGTTTAAAAATCATGCCTATCAAGGGTATTTGTTTAACAGGTGGTTTGTGTATGGATGATAACACGACTGGCAACCTCACTGTGGTGACTAGCTTCCAGAAAGTCACTGTGTCCAGTTGTTGTTTGATAAGGAACAGCTCCAGCTTTTTCACATTTCTGTTTGTGTATGGAATAAACAAAGCAGATAAAATGTGGTAATTACTCAGTTAGAGGTGTTGGTATGTTTTTAAAAAAAGCTAGGCTGTTTACTCCTGCTTCCGATCTTTGTGCTAAGCTAGGTTAATCGCCAAATCCTGACCTTATCCAGTTCTGTACCTAAAACACAAACATCAAAGTCAATCTTCTCGTGTCACTCACAGAAAGACAGCAAATACTGTAACCATATTTCCCAAAATGTTGAACTACTCCTTTAAGTCTAAACTATACAAATAAAAAGTTAGGGCCAATTAAAAATAATGAGCTGCTTTTGTTGCCCAACATGAGATCACAGAACTAAGCATGCAGAGGGGGAGAGTAGTATCCTCTAAACTGATACTAAGACCAATGATTTATGAGTTTAATACATTTTTTTGCAGGCATTCTGAAATCACAGGGTCAAATGTAACCTGTATGTGATTATTCAATGTTCTCTGAACAGAGTGATATTTTGTTTTACATCATATTTAAAGTATATGATAAATGGGATATTATGAACATCAAAACAGAGCCTTTATGTTCAACTGTTTCATGATGAAATCTTTGTCTAGATGCTCTCTCTTAAAATCCCCTTCCAGAAACTTTATTAATGATACTATAAAAATGACAGATGGCCTCCTTGTAAAATCATCACATTCCTACTCAGTCAACCCCCATCCTGTTAGGGTTGGATTTTTGGCTTTTTATTCCCTCTGTATTTCCTGTAATATCTGTATCATTAACCAGCTTCGAGAAATACACTGATGTAAGGGATGTATTCCTTACATCAGTGCAAAATGCAGCAATCACTGAGTCTCAAAGGACCAGAAAGTGTATTCAAAGAATAAATGAGGAGTGGAGATTAGGGCTGGGGACCTGAGGAGAAGTGGCTGTGAGCGGGAGAGGGGCAGGGAGGAGAGCTGGGAAGGGCAGAGGCTGTGACAACCAGGGACTGGGTGGTGGCGCTGACTGGATACAGGAGTCGTGGGGGCGACTGTGGGTCGTGGGTTGCCAATGGAGGTGGCAGGTAGAGTGTTCGGGGATAGCTGGTCACAGTGAGATGAAGGTGGCAGAGTCTGGGACACCCGTGGGGATGCCTGGTAACTGATGGAGGTGGATGTACTGAGGTGAAGCAGGGAAAGCTGTAGACTTGAGTGGAGGTGGATGAGATGGCAAAGCAGGCAGGCAGATGGTTAGTGATGAAGCAGGAATGGAAGAAGCTGGTGGAGGAAATGGAGCATGGCACTCAACAGGTTGCACTGATGAGGAAGTGAAGTGTGATCCTTAGCACAAGGAAACACTCATTAGTCACAAGGAAAAACACAAGGAATAAACCTAGACTGAAACAGTGTTAAGCAACCTGGAAGTCTTGTCTGGTGGCTGAAAGAGAGAGTGAGAAAGAGACAGAGGAGCGCCATGCCTCAGACACAGACACACACAGAACAAAACAGGGAAACAAAACAGAAAACAGAGGGAAACGGGGGAACACAGGAAACACAAGGAAAAATCTGAGTCACTGACAGGGCCTTGATAGTACCCCCCACCGCAATGAAAGCCCCCAGGTGAGCTGCCCAGCTTTTCCGGATGTGCCTGATGGAAATCCTCGATCAGGGAAGGGTCCAAGATGTCTAGACGATAACCCTCCCAACCGACCAAATATTGGTACCCCCAACCTCAGTGATGAACTGAGGTTGGGGGGTACAGCAGCTGCCGAACCATGAAAGCCGGATGGTCATCCACCACCTGCACAGGAGGAGGAGGGTCAGAACAATGGACTGGTAGAAACAGGTTTTAACTAGGACACATGGAACTTGGGATGAATCCGCATAGACCTGGGAAGCTTCAATCTGACCACAGAGGGATTTATAACACTCTCCACAGTGAAAGGGGCCAATATACCAAGGGGAAAATTTCTTAGACTCTGTTTTGAGAGGAATGTCTTTGCTAGAAAGCCAAATTTTCTGACCTGGTTGGTAGTTGGAGCTGGAGTCTGATGACGGTCCGCTATCTGCCCATTGCGAGCTTCCAAGTGCAGGAGGGTCTGAGGGTACTGCTATGTGCTTCTCCTGGAACTGGAACAAAGGGGGTTGATAACTGAGAGAGCACTCAAAAGGGGACATACCATTAGCGGAGGTAAGGGAGTTGTGAGTATATTCGATCCAGGGAAGTTGGCTTCGCCAAGTTGAGCAGTTGGTGGCTTTGATACAACGTAGTGCGGCCTCTAGTTCCTGGCTGACCCATTCAGTCTGACCATTGGTTTGTGGACGGAAACCCAAGGACAGACTCAATAAGGCGCCCAGGGCTTGGCAGAAGGCTTTCTTTACCTGGGATGTGAAGTGGGGTCTGAGAGGATGTCCTGCAGAATACTATGGAGACAAAAGATGTGCTGAACCAGGAGCTTAGGGAGAGCCACAAAATGCACAGCCTTGGATATCCAGTCTACTACAGTCAAGATCACAGTATTACCTTAAGATGGGTTAGTCTGGTGACAAAATCCATGGCAATATGAGTCCAATGTGAGTCCAGGGACGTCCCGGAACCAGCAAAGGCCGTAGAAGTCCAGCAGGATGCTAATGGGAAGCCTTACAACAGGGACACACAGTACAGGCTGCCACATACACTCGAGTGTCAGACTCCATGGAGGGCCAACAGAATGTCTTCTTAGGACGGTTAGAGTTCGTCTGACACTAGGATGGCAAGCGAACCTGGAGGTGTGGACCCACTGGAGCACCTGGGAGCGAACAGAGTCAGGGACAATTAGAGCCCAGCGAGCCTGCCAGGAGTTCAGTCTTTTTGCTGTCTGGATATAGGCAAGATGTTTGTGGTCAGTCCATACAAGAAAAGGATCTTCAGCCCTTTCTAACAAATGCCTCCATTCTTCCAAGGTTTGCTTAACAGCTAGGAGCTCACGGTTGCCAACATCATAATTTCTCTCTGCTGAGCTCAGATGACAAGAGAAGCACAGGGGTGTAACAGACGTGGAATGCTGGGAGAGAATTGCCCCCACACCAGTGTCGGAAGCATCCACCTCCACAACAAACTGGCGTGAGGGATGTGGTTGGGTCAGGATGGGAGCAGTAGTGAATCTTTTCTTAAGTTCACAAAAGGCTCATTCAGGCTCATTCACTGAAGGACGTGGCAGATGAAGTCAGCCTCGTGGGGGGCGCAGTAATGTGACTGTAGTCCCTGATAAAGTGGCAGTAGAAGTTGGCAAAGCCCAGGAACCATTGGAGTTGTTTCAGGGTGTCCAGTTGAGGCCACTCTGCCACAGCACGGATCTGGCCAGAGTCCATTTTCACCTGCCCCCTTTCAATGATGTAACCTAAAAAGCTCACAGAGTTGATGTGAAATTACCACTTTTTTGCCCTTGAGAAACAGCTTATTCTCTAGTAGTGTTTGGAGGACCAGGCGGACATGAGAGGTGTGCTCATGGAAGTCTTTGGAGAAGATGAGGATTTCGTCTAAGTATACAAAGACAAAGCGGCTGAGGAAATCACGGAGGACATCATTAACAAGAGCTTGGAACATGGCGGGGGCATTTGTTAGTCCAAAAGGCATGACCAAATACTCGAAGTAACCCAGAGGAGTGTTGAATGCAGTCTCCCACCCATCTCCTTCACAAATTCTGACCAGGTGATAAGCATTTTTAGGTCCAATTTAGCAAAAATGGTGGCTCTGTGGAGAAGTTCAATAGCTGAGTTACGGGTGAGGGGCAGTGGGTATTTGTTTTTGATAGGGATATTATTCCAACCAAGGAAATCAATGCAGGGATGAAAAGACTCTCTTAGAAACAAAGAAAAAGCAGGCACCGAGTGAAGATGAAGAGGGACGAATTCCAGCAATAAAGGAATTATTTATGTATTTCTCCATGGCCTCTCGTTTGGGATGAGACAAGTTGTGTAGTCTACTGGCCGGAAAAGGGGCTTCCAGGAATGAGAGGTATGGCACAGTCAGAAGGGCGGTGAAGTGGCAAAGAAAGTGCCCTATCTTTGTTGTACACTTCCCCCAGATTGTGGCACAGAGGACAAATCAGGGGGCTCAGGAGTTGATATGCTGGTACTGAACTCTATCGGTAGCTTGGCAGACTGCAGGCATGAGGAATGGCAGAATGTACTCTACCGATAACTGATTACTCTACCCCGGACCAGTGGACATTTGGATTGTGCTTCATGAGCCATGGCATACCTAGCACAAGAGGAGAATGGGGACATGAGATTAAATGAAACTGAATGTTTTCATGGTGATTACCAGTGAGGGTGAGATGAAGAGGTTCCGTCTGGTGGGTGACGCAGGCCAACAATTTACCGTCCAATGTATTAGCATCCAGGGTAAGGTTAAGTGTCTCAGTGGGAATTCCAGACAGAGAGGCGAGGGTCTTTTTCGCAAAGTTTTCGTCTGAACCAGAATCCACTAAAAAAGATAAAGACAGTGAGTGATTTTTCCAGGACAATGTAGCATCAAACTGCATTTTGGGTCGTGGGGTTGACATAGAGGCGGTTTGGCTCATCAGCACCGCCACAGTTGCTGGTGAGCCTCCCCTTTGGACCAATGTGCGCACAAGGATAAAAAGTGACCTCTCCACTGGAGTTCTGCGGGAGAGAGACGAGCCCGATGTAGTTGCATTGATTCCTCTCGGGGGGAAGCTGGTAGCGCTCACCTGGGAACCACCGGGTTAGTGTTGGGAGTGTGGGACTGTGGTTGGCTTTAAGGAACGCTGATTGTGACTGGGGGATAGAAAGACTGGACCTCTCTCTGTGCCACTTCCAGAGCCAATTATCAAGTCTATTGGCCAAAGAGATTAAAGCATCTAAATTACTTGGTTCATCATGGACGGCTATTTCATCCTTTAGGTGTTCATTAAGGCTTTTTATGAACACTCCTTGAAGCGCTTTGTTGTTCCATCTGGAGTCAGCTGCCATTTGAAGTAAGCTGCCACACCTTCCTCATCTCTGAGACAAAGTTTTTATAGGAATTACTCATGGGTTGCTTCCACTAAAATGCTTTAGCACAGTCTAATGCACCTCCCCTTAGAAGCCCCATAATATAAATTATTTTTGACTTATCTGTGATAAGTGAGGAAGGCTGCTCAAAGACTGCTGAAGAAGCTCAGCATTTTCCCAAGCTTCCGGTGTATGATTCAGTTAAGGTCGAGGAGCTGTAAGACGGAATGGACTCCAGAACAGTTGGGCTGGATTGAGACTGGACCTGTTTAACTTGCTCTCCAATGCGTAAGAGATTAAGGTCCTTAAATTTTCAGTTATTTCACAGAGTGCTTGTTCGCGTTGGCCAACCAGTTGGCTGAAGGGGGCCTGATGAAGCATGCTTGCGTCTGCTGGGTTCATTGTGGCCAGACAGTTCTGTCACGAGAGATTGAGGGAACCCTTTGCAAAATGCAGCAAACATTGAGCACACAATGTCTATAAATTAATGTCACTCTCACAATTTTAGAGCCTTTAAGCAAGGATTTGCTTTTGCTAAAATATTCACAGTGGGGTGCAAAAGTCTGAGACCACTTTTGTATTGAGTTGAATGGAAAAGTGGTCTTAGACTTTTGGACCCCACTGTACATGCCCTATATTGTGTTAGGCAAAAATTCAATATTTTATACCCCATTTAAAGATCCAATCCAGATTAACATCCAGTTTGTATTTGAGTGTGTTATCTGGATAATGACACCTGACCATAGGCCATTGTATTTACACCTGGTATTAACAAGTTTTTTGTTGTTGTTGTTGTTGTTGTTGTTGTTGTTGTAGGTATCCATAGAATACTTTTCAGTAGCCTTGTTAAAAGGCTAAGATTACTCATTCTGTAAGAAGATTATCAGTAGAAGTGGAAAAGCTTGCTAGCACGAGTAACAGTTTTTCAAAGAACTCCCTTATAGTGGTTCCTCGAGACTGTCTTAAAGCGATGCTGGGCTCAACTTGCTTTGCAGAGGAAGTACTAGTCTTGAGCTTTCTCAGCGGCCCCTTTAGTTAGCAGCAAAATGAGGTGACTTTTCAAATCTTTTTTTTTAAGAATATGGCCAAATTGCAGATTACACCAAGCTGAGATCTGATCACAATGCAAGTTAGACCACATCCAAACATGAGTGTAGTTTTGGGAATGGCCAGTAGGAATCAATGTCAAGGTATTGCTGAATTGTCCCTACCAATATTTTTATCCATCTCAAACGATCTTGCCATTTCTACTCCCCTCTGTGTTACCTCAAAGAGCTATGCAGAGCTGCCAGGTTTGTGTGTTTTCTGCAAGATGCTGGTTATTATGATAAAGAGTGAAAGACTGGGATATGGGGGATACTCGACTATGATCTGGCAACCCTCAACTTCAAACAACATTATGCATTGTTGACCAGCTGCGGCTTGAAGTAGCAGGAGTGGGTTTGGTGATGAGTGGTGGTGAATCTGAAGCAGTAAGTATTTATACTTTAAAAGTTTCAGATATCATAGAAATGAAGACATTTTCACTGGACAAAATCAACATCAGTTGATATTATATTTAAATTATAGTAGTTAAGTGTGAGCTAATTTGTGAGGTAAGGGTTCTTCCCAAAGCAAATAAGACATCAGGTCCTTTTTAGAGAAGAACCAAAGTTTAAGTAAAAGCTGAGCTTAGCTAATAAGAATGTTCTGTAACAACATGTATCATCTTTGAAATTAGTTGGAGAGATATTTATTATTTAAGACTACTATACTACTCTTTCCACGAGTGGCTCAAGAGCAGAGCTCTTAGTGCATATGGGTCATTAAAAAATGAAAATTATTTATAAAGTCACAAGCCACAGCTTGTCCAACTGATTTGTTTATTAATGTCCAGCATCTTTTTCTTCTGAAAATCCTGTCAGCAGCAGCCTGAGCAACACAGACACCCAGACAGGTAAGCTGCATGCTATCAGGTGAGCTCTGATGTCACAGACACACAGACAGGTAAGCTGCATGCTATCAGGTGAGCTCTGATGTCATGGACAGAGAGGTGACACACAGACAGGTGAGCTGCATGCACTCAGGTGAGCTGAGATGTCTGATGCCTTGCCATAAGTTCAGGAGCAGAAGTTTTTTTTAATATAATTTTGGTTTGAGCATCGCTGTGTGTGCTTTGTCATGAAACTCTTCAATTGTGTTGCCCATTACTTTTCTTGTAACATTGTCTACCACGTCAAGGTTTCTATTAATTTACAAAAAAGTTTAATATCTCTTTAAAATCAGAGAAAAAAAAATCATGTTACAAGTTCAGTTTCAGGCAAGTTATATCAGCAAACACATATTCAATTCAAGTAAACTTTCTGCAGAGTCAGATTCTTTATGTGTGTTTGTGAAAAGAGAAAAAAGAGTTTACGAACAGGAGCACATATTATTTTGGCCAACTGACAAAAAATGTCCCAACCAAAGATAAAACCAAACCTATACCCGTGCATCCAGACATAGTTTGGCTGAGCCAACCGCATTATGTTTGCAATGCGTCGTGAGTTGGGCACACATTTACTAAATATTCTATTACACTGCATCCAAAACTGGTGAATCTCTGATTTACACTTAACGCACCTTCTTTGAATCAATGGATGCAAAAGGTAGCATGTGTTTTTTATGTTGGACAACCCCAAATAAAGGTCCACTAATAGCTTTTTCTAGAGGTTTGTGTCAAATTCTGTTTGATGGCTCTCTCTTCAACTCTGATAAAGCCTTTTTATTTTTAGATTTGGGACTCTTTCTTAGACTGCAAGGGCACTGATAAGGCCCAAAGAGTGGTCTCAATGCTGAGGGATCTAGCCTGAAATAGTATGAGTAGGAGAAACTTTTATTGACGAAACTGTGGAACCTACACTCACCAATCACAATATTAATAGTTGGTACAGCCTCGCTTTGCTCTCAAAACAGCCTCAGGTCTTTATGGCCTGGATTCTACACGATGTTGGAAACATTCCTTTGAGATTCTGGTCCATGTCGACATGACTGCATTACATCACTTTCGGACATTCGTCCGCTGCACATTCATGCTGCCAAGCTCCTGTTCTACCACATCACCCAAAGGTGTTCTACTGGATTCAGATCTGAACTCACTGTCATGTTCATGAAACCAGTTTGAGAGGACTTCTCCTTTGTGACATGGTGCACTATCATGCTGGACGTAACCATTAAAAATGGGGAAACTGTGGCCATGAAGGGAAGCACATGGTCAGCAACAACACTCAGATAGTCTGTGGCATTCAAACTATGACTGATTGGTATTAAGGTGCCCAACGCTTGCCGAGAAAATATTCCCCTGGACTACTGACACAAGGCAGGTTGGGTTGATGGATTCTTGCTGTTGACACCAAACTCTGACCCGACCATCTGCTGCCTCAGCAGAAATCTAATTAATCAGAGCCGGCTACATTTTTCCAGTCTTCAACTGTCCAGTTTTAATGAGCCTGTGCCCACTGCTGCCTCAAATTTCGGTTTCTTGGCTGACAGTAGTGGAACCTGACGTGGGCTTCTGCTGTTGTAGCCCATCTGCCCAAAAGTTTGATGTGTTGTGTATTCTGAGATGCTTTTCTGCTCACCACAGTTGTAAAGAGGGTTTATCTGTGAGCTCCAACCTGTCTGGCCGTCCTCACTGGATTTCTTTTTGTACTTCACACCATTCTGAGTAAAAACTCTAGAGACTATGTGTGAAAATCCCAGGAGATAATCAGTTTCAGAAATATTCAAACCAGCCTGTCTGGCACCAACAATATCACTGAGATCACATCTTATCCCAATTCTGATGTTGATGTGAACATTAACTGAAGCTTCTGACTTGTATCTGCACGATTTTCTGGATTACATTGCATTGCTGCCACATTATTGGTTGACTGGATAGTTGCATGAATAAGTAGGTGTACATTTGTTCCTGATAAAGTGCTTGTTGAGTGTATATACAGTGTACGTGTTTAGATAGTTCATTTTCCCTTTTGGTTTTATCTTATTTTAGTATTTTACAGTTATCTGTTACATATGACAAATATGAGTTTTTGTGACTCTCTGGCACCCATGATATTATACTAATTCTCAATAAAAAGTATTTAATACAGGCTAAAAAAAAATTTCAAAGATTATATGATCGTGAACATTCATATGCAATGTCAATATACTACGCACAGTCTTTAATGTCATAACTGTTAATTTCAATAATATCCCCGCACACTGTAGCTCATGATCATTAGTCTCTGTCAAACTGATCTTTGTTGCCTTGTCACACTCAGCAGATTGAATACAACTCATGACATTTTCCCCCACTGCATATTTCATGTAATGAGAAGAAGAGACTCTGATCTGGGTGTCGTCTGTGTAAACAAACCGTGCATGGGAGTAGCTTGTTAGCACTCCCCACTCCCCAGTGCTGCTGATGTAAGCAGAGCTATTTTCCAAATTTTCCAGGCTCCCTGCTTGCATCTGTCTAGCCTTCAACGTGACCACATGATAGAGAGTCAATATTATTCAATATTCTTTATAATGGCTGTAATTTCAGAATAATGATAATATGCAGTCTGCAAGAGTCTTGATTCTTGCTTGGAATTTTTCCCTGTCCTTGAAGCTTTAAATCATCTGTGAATCAATAACTTTGTCCCAACATATTCACAAATCATCTACAACAAGCTGACTTGTTTTGCTACACTTTCCCATTTATTTAGCTGTAAAGAGAAATGAGAAATGTGTTTCTAAGCAGGTAAAATCATCTTTTCCAAGACTGTTTAGCCATTTATTATTCAACCCTTACTCAATCAAAATGTTTGTACACACTCATGGATGGATAGATATTATGATCAAGATAGAAGCAAGGACACCTTGACAGATGCAACCAGTCAACAAACTAAATGAGATGGCGACATTTGACTTATCACACCTGGGATTTCTGAGGGGTGTATGGCTTTGCAAAGCATCTAGGTGCATGTGTCCTCTGATACATTTATGAAAGATTTATAGAATGTGTAGGAGAGTGCTGGTTTAAAAGTTTAAGATACAGCACTGGTAATTTTATGCAGAATGTGCAGAGCTCAGAGATTGGGAGAATTTAGGGAGTTGGTGAAGACAGCAGAGGAGCAGAAAGTTTTATGAATGGGGGAACAGGAGATGTAGGGCAACAAGGGCAGGGTGATGTTGGAAAAAGTCTAGGAAATAGATGATGCACTGGCTGTAGAAGGCAGTGCATACTTGCCTCTTCCCTGTATTTATGCGCACTTTATCATTTGTGAGGACATGTACATTGACCAGTGTTTGGCAGTAATGCTTTACTTGGTAACGTGTTACAGTAATGTGATAAACTTTTTCAGTAAGGAGTATTGTACGGTATTACAATTCGAAATTTAGTAATTACAGTAGAGTCGCTAATCCAACTAACACACCATAACCTGTTTGCTGTTTTACCAGCAGTCAGATGGAGGATGATCATTTTGGTCTCTCTGCGTTCAAATTAAAGAGTGGTCTGTTACATGTTAGCTTGGTGCTGGGACTGTAAATGCAGGGAGATGGCTTGCCTCTACCGAAAGATCCTACTCCTAGAAAGTGCAAAATTATCATATAAAACCTATATACTGCATGTTCTTAGCAGGCTTGTGTACTGAAGCTCTTGGTTAGGAAATGCAGTCCTGGATATGGGGTGTCTAGTCAGCACAGGGAGGCAGTGATATCCTTTGAGGGTTTTATTGTAAACTAAAACTTAGATTCACAGGCTCAGTTACTATTATACTATTACGTGGGAGTGTGGTTCTAAATGAGGGGAAAACAAAAGACAACAAGGTTCTGCTACATAGGCTATACCTTCTCTATAATTAACATAAACCTCACAAGTGGGACTAACAACTTCCATAAGTAAAGGAAATAAACAGTGCTAAACATGTACTAAAGACTATAATCTACAACAGGAATGCTGCTCGATAGCTTACACATACGGGACAATAAAAGGTTACAACTCGATACAAATTAACTGGTGAAATGTTACATTACAGCTGGTAAACTCTTGACATTACAGTATGAATTGCCGGCAGTAACTATATATCTTCACAATGAACAAACGTAGTACTGACTTGTGGTCATGGACGCACACAAACTGAGGAAATCGACTGAAACTTAATGAGTTAGAAATTGCCCGTTTAACATCTAACTCTAAATTAGGCTGACAGTTATTCTCCATCAACCAAAAGGGGCGTTGCCTAGCAACAGGTTAAGCCTAACTGTCTGTACATCTTCACGTTACCTAGCCCACAAAAAATCAGCTGGATTTGTTCAGAGTTGGAGAGTCCTAAAACTACGAAGCTTCAAAGACGTCTACAGTGTTCAGTTCACTCACTGAGGCTAATGCTTAGTTAACTAAGTTGATGGTCAGTTGTGGAGGCTTTAGAGGTGTCTAAAGGCACCTTTGGCAGAAAATTGCTGAGCAACACAAGTAAAATAACTAGAAGTGTAATTACTTCTGCTGTTAGGTAATTAGTAAAGTCATGTAATTATTTTTCCATGGAGTAACGTAACATTCCAAGTACTCAGAGAAGTAATGCGTATTTCTCTCTAGCTCAGCTCTTGCCAGCTTCAGACCAAATGACTAGAAGTGCAGTGCAGTGACTTCGCAGAAAATCACTGCAGCAGACCTTGGAAAGGGGCCAGGCTAGCTTTTCCCCCGTTTCCAGTCTTTGTGCTAAGCGAAGCTAACTCTCTGTTGGCTGTAGCCTTATATTTACCATACAGACATGAGACTGATGTCGACTCTCCACCAGAATACAAATAAGTATATTTTTAAATGTTTGTCTTCTACTCCTTTAAGCCTCTTGTTATAAATCACAAGCACTGTATTTCACAGACAGACTCTAGCTACACATCACTGTTCAACCATGAGAGTGGTATCAATCTTCTTATCTAATTCTTGCCAAAAAAGCAAAGCGTATTTTCCAAAATGTTGAAGTATTCCTTAAACAAACCTTTGAAAAACCACCTCATCACTCCCACAATTATCATAGCCCTCTTCTGCCCATTCATAGCAACAACTTTCTCGTCTATTTTTGCTGCTCTGTTTCACTACTGTTCTCCTTTTCTGTGTTTCATCTTCTGAAAACCCATCTTTCATCCTCCATTTGTTTTCCCAATTTTTCTCTCAGCGTTCCCACCTCACTTTCCCTTTCTTGTTCAGTTCCAATTCATTAAACATTTTTGGCGCTGTAGGAACTTACTTTTCCATTACTGTACAATTAATCACATCAGTCGTTCTTTCTCCCCAGCAACATTTGGACACCCCCACCCCCTGCCCTCCCATTATAATTAGTCTTGTTTGACAGTTTTTATCTTGGAAAACAGCTGTAACGGCAAGTGCCACACATACAGAACAGCACATGAAAGGGAGAGGAAAATTGAACGACTACCATCTGAAACGCACACGCTGAATTACACCGACCCTGTGACCTGTCTTGGGTGCAGAGTCTGTGAAAGTTTTGAGCCCTTGTAAAAACAGGGCAGAGCGGATGAGGGAGCAGCTCAGCAGTTTGTCAGATTTTGCAAGACTTTGGATCCGATGCTATAGTGGACACTTAAAACAAATGAAACGCCTGTGAGTCATCCTGGCCCTTGGATAGTTAATGGTGCAAGGAACACCGGCCATTTGAAACTGTTCTTGTGAGATGTGTGTGTGTGTGTGTGTGTGTGTGTGTGTGTGTGTGTGTGTGTGTGTGTGTGTGTGTGTGTGTGTGTGTGTGTGTGTGTGTGTTTGTGTGTGTGTGCATATTTGTGTATGTTTGTGTTTGTCTGTGATTTTAAGCCGAATGTTGTAACACTGAAATTAAACACCAGTGAAATTAAATGATTAATTTTTCCCTGCTGAAATATCCCACTTGGGCAGTGGACCCTAGCTTGGAAATCACTGGTATGGTGCAACAAGTGGCGTTCCAGAAAAAGTAGATGGATAATACACAAGGTTCAATGAGGTCTACCAGTTATTAACAGAAATGCTTTGACTAAGTTCTGAGGTCCATGTGGAATGCGGCAGCATTATTCAGACTGGAGGCAGACCATATGCTATGCTGTGCGTCATTGTAGGCTAGCATGTCACATTTATAATGCAAACACTTCCTTGGGCACACATGCAAAATGCATGGTGATAGGAACACCAAAGACTGTAGGACACATTGTTTTCTTGAGGTGCTGTTAAGGCCACTAAAGGGCAAACATCTTTAATTGAGGAACAGTTACACAATAATTGGCACTTCTCGGGCGTCTGACCTTTGCATAAGAGGTTAATGAGCTGCGGTCTCAAATAACAATACCATGCCCTGAAATCACCGCAACTGCCACTCATGATGTCACCCATCCTAATAAAAATCTTGAACTGCAGAGATTCTACAGTTTTTTTGTATTCATTCTTATTTATACCATGGTTGTTTTTAATTCCAGTTTTTGTTTTTGTTTTATTTCAATTACACTGCAAGCAAAGGCACCATACTTGGGGAAAAACAATTAAATTATTTTTATTTTAGTATCTTATTTTTTAGAAACCCTTGTCTTATTTCCATTATGCCTGGCTTAGACACTCACAGACATATATAGGAACATGAGCAAACCTCCAGTGAGGAGAAACCATATAGTTAATGTGCAGGATAAGGACCGTCTTGTTATGTGCTGGGTAAAACCTGAGCCAGACGGGTGCGGTGTTTCCATAATACTGCCGCATTTTCACTGAGACTGAAGGTGACTGCGTAGCGAGGCCACCCATGTTGTGCCGTGCCGAGGCTTGTGCAGTACAGTAAACATGGCAGAGGCCTTTTGGACCGGCTTCTCAAGCCCCTGGCCAAGCTGTCTGTAGTGGATGCCAACCAGAACTAACTGAAAAAGAGGCAAAGTTGTCCTATAAGTCAGCATTGCCAGTGTATTTCAAGGGCATGCTCAAGTGGATGAAATATTCACAGGACTGCTTATGAAGATGAAAGCAAGTGTAGACGCATCATTAATTTGTCAGTCGTCCAGAGGAAACCTACTTTTTATTCTAAATCATGGGTTTGCTTTAAGAGATCCCAAACTGAGATAGTTATGGATTTTCCGGAGGAAGAAATATCACTAAGGTCAGTAGAGCTCCAAATCTCTCAAGGGTAAAATAATGATGAAATACACTGGTGATTCTCTGTCAGTACAGAACTAAGTGAATCATAAAAGTCAAATTCTTTTAGGGCCATTGTAACCATTTTTTTTTTCTATTTTTTATTTTTTTAGAAAAGCTGAAAAGAGAGCAAAGAGTTTTCACTTGAACATGAAAGAAAACTTTAGTAAGGGTAGTCAAAGTAGGAATTCACCTGCACCAACTTTGGATTAAGATGAATACATTTATTATACAGGCCTCTGGACCCCTGTTCTTCTGGGCTCCCACTGGCCATCTTTCCTGTTGTCACTGCCACCCAGTCAGTGTGGGAAACCACACATGCTCATGTAATTTCCTGCCTTTTGTAAACACTACACTGGGACCTAGATATTACACTGTACAGTCATAGATATATTGGTCACTGTTGTGGTCAGAATGTGTGTGTGTGTGTGTGTGTGTGTGTGTGTGTGTGTGTGTGTGTGTGTGTGTGTGTGTGTGTGTGTGTGTGTGTGTGTGTAGATCCCAATTAAAGAAAAAAACACTGTAATCACAGTTATCTTTTCCGATTTCCCAGTCATTCCTGTATGGAGTGTGAATACTCTAGGTAGGTTTGCTGGTTTGGTGCTCTTAATTCATTCCAAAGTTAAAAGGATTAAATTGAAACATAACCTTTAATAGGCACCTGTGTCTTTATTTCATATTATTTTATTTACAATAATACATGTTTTACTAGAAGGTAAAGGAAAAAGGTCTTATTTATTTTTGTCTTTATGTATGATGGAACAGGTCTCTACACCGGAAAGTCCAACATTATCCACAACCAAAAGCAAAATGTAACCTTTTTTTGTGGGACTATATGCATATTAACATGAATAACTTTGCCTTTGCTGCTGTAAATTATTCCTTTTCCAAGCTTGTCTTTCCCTTAAAACTGAAGCTTTACACCCTCTGGAAAGTGCTGGTTATGGGGTGGGTCCAAGGGCAGAGCCCCTGCTAACAACAAGCCTTAACCCCCTAGTGGCTCCCTCTAAAATGAACCAGTGTTTTCTCTAGGCAACCAAAGGAAGCTATACCACTTTCAATTCATTATACCATGGGTTGTTCACAGTCATCTTCATGAAAGGTAAGGTGATGCAAATTTCAAAGTTTTATAAATACTCCTCAAACCTTGTCCAAACAATCAGCAGCCATGGGCTCCTCTAAGCAGCTGCCTAGAATAACTGATGCCCACAAAGAAGGAGAAGGCTATAAGAACAACGCAAAGTTTTTTCAGGTAGCCGTTTTCTTTGGTTCGTAATGTAATTAAGAAATAGCAGCTGAAATGGGCAGCTGTGGCACAGGAGGTAGCGCGGGTTGTCCACTAACTGGAAGGTCAGTGGTTCGATCCCCGGCTCCTCCAGTCCGCATGTCGAAGTGTCCTCGGGCAAGATACTGAACCCCAAATTGCCCAGTTGGTGTGTGAGATTGTCTGTGTGTGTAGGAAGTGCAGTATGTATAGAAAAGAGCGCTGTATGAATGTGTGTGTGAATGGGTGAAGGGAGCAGAAGTGTAAAGCACTTGAGGTGTGTTTAAGATCAAGCACTTTGATTGTTCAATAAGACTAGAAAAACACTATATAGGTGCAGTCCATTTACCAAGAAAACTTTCAGAGAGAACTGCTAGGATTGCTAGAAAGACAAATCAAAACCCCCATTTGACTGTGAAATACCTTCAGGAAGATTTAGCAGACTTGACTGGTAGTTTACTGTCCTACTGTGCAGCGGCACCTGTACACATATGACCTTCATGAAAGAGTCATCAGAAGAAAACCTTTCCTGTATCCGCATCACAAAATTCAGTGTCAGAAGTTTGCAAAGGAACATCTAAACAAGCCTAATGCATTTTGGAAAGAAATTCTGTGGACTGATGAATTTAAATTGGAACTTTTTGGCCACAATGAGCAAAGGTATGTTTTAGAAGAAAAAAGGGTGCAGAATTTAATGAAAAGAAAACCTCTCCAACTGTTAAGTACGGGGGTGGATCGATCTTGGTTTGGGCTTGTGTTGCAGCCAGTGGCACGGGAAACTTTCCACTGGTAGAGGGAAGAATGGATTCAATTAAATACCAGCAAATTCTAGGAGAAAACATCACAGCGTCTGTAAAAAAGCTGAAGATGAAAAGAAGATGGCTTCTACAACAGGATAATGATCTTAAACACACCTCAAAATCCACTATGGACAACCCCTAGAGGTGCAAGCTGAAGGTTTTGCCATGGCCCTCACTCCCGTGACCCAAACATCATCAAAAAAATTCTGTGGATAGACCTCAAAAGAGCAGGGCATGAAAGACGGCCCTAGAATCTCACAGAACTGGAAGCCTTTTGCAGGAGGAATGGGTGAAAATTCCCCAAACAAGAATTAAAGACTCTTAGCTGCTACAAAAAGCGTTTACAAGGTCTGATATTTGCCAAAGGGGGCTGTTACTAAGTACTGACCATGGAGGGTGCCCAAAAAAAAGGGTGCTTTTTTGTTGTTTTGAAACAGTAACAGATAGAAACAAAAAAGTAATCTTGCTTAAAACATTAAAGAAATGTTTCATCTTTAACTTTATGCCTTTTGGAAATCGGGTCATCTTCTACTCACTTAACTATTCACAGTAACAGAAATTTTGACCAGGGGTACTACATTGTCACTGTAATAAAACATTTAAATAATTTGCCTTTTTTACTTAACAGCAGCCACCTATTCCAGGTTTTCATATTTATTTGTTATAGGTCACATCCAATTATCAGCAACGGTGGAGGAAGTGTTGAGATCCTTTAGTTAGGTACACAAAGTAATACCACACTGTCAAAATAATCCATTACATAAATGTCCTGCATTTAAAATGCTAAAGTAAAAGTACATAAGTATAACGAGGAAAATGTACTTAAAGTATTAAAAATAAAAGTACTCATTATGCAGAAAAATTGCAACTGTTAAACTTTCCTATATTATATTATTAGATTATTATTACTGATTAATCTAAAAGTAGATTTTACTGTTGTAGTTGCTGAGGTGGAGGTAATTTTAACGATTTTATATAGAACTACAACTAATGATTATTTCAGTTATTGATTCATTCTCTGATTATTTTCTTGATTAATTGATTGTTAATATGTAAAAATTCAAAAAAACATAAACAAGCATTCACAGTCCTTGTTTTGTCCAACAGTCCAAACCTCAAAATTATTATAAATAAATAGCAATCATTAAAACAATTAAAAGGAAGAGCAACAAAACATCACATTTGAGAAGCTGGAACCATGAAATATTTGAGATAAAACAATAATCAAAGTATTTGCCAGTTAATTTTCTGTTAATCAACTAATCGATTAATGGTCTGATTGTTTCAGCTCTATTTCTATAACAAAAAGCATCATATATGAGCACTTCATATGTTATGTTTGTAAAATCTGAATTTGTAAAGTTACCACAGCTGTCAGATAAATGTAGTGGAGTGAAAAGTACAATATATCCTTCTGAAATGTACTGGAGTCGAAGTATGACGTGGCATGAAAAGAAAATACTCAAGGAAAATACAAGGACCTCAAATTCGTAGCCCAGTACAGCACCACTGCTTATCGGAAGGTGACACAACACCCCTCTGGACTCAGGATGTGGTAAATGTGAGTAAGCTGTGCACTGAGAGATGTGACGTTCACCAGAGAGAAGCCAGGTAAAGCTGGCGTCCTCTGATTAAACTGTCATGCCACTGCAGGACTGAGAACTGTCGGGATTCAGGAAACTGTGTTACAGTGTCATTTAAATATCAGTCACATTCATAACAGAGAAAGTCAGTTAGTTCATTTTCCAGTGTATAATTATATCAGCTACCGTGTTATGTAGGACTTCTTTTCTGACCTAGCTAGCAGCAGTGGACAGTGGAGATATGCTATTGTGGTGATTAACTGCATATTTACCATTACAGCAAGTCCAAATGGAAACTTTAGACATGGATATTAACCAGCTCACCTCCATGAAGGAAAAGAAAACAGCCTTTGTCTACAAATAGCATGGGTCACATACACTGTCTGTTTGTCTGTGTTTCTGTTTTTTTGCCTCGCTCTGCTAGCTCATGAATATGGCCCGCGGGTTGTGAGTAACGTTTTTACTTGCTGCGCCCTTGTTAATGTTATCAAGGTTGTATTGCCTATGTAGAATGCTTCTGGCAGTGGGGCTGTTGTACTTCCCCCTGGGGCTACTGAGTACATTTATGAAATTTCCCCAATGATGCATTTGTCAGTCACCTGTAGCAGTTGTGTCTGAGTTATGTTTCTAACATACTGGCTGTATATCATGAAACATGTGGCTGCATAATAAATTATAAATTACCATCAGCCAAATTATATTGGCTGATGGCATCCTTCTGCCATGTAGTCTGATTCGGGGAGTGGATTAATAACAAAATTTGTAATATGTATGACTTCAACTAATGATAATTTTCCTTATTGATTAGTGTCCATATTTTTGATTAATCATTAATCACCTATTGTATATAAAATGTGAAAAAAAACAGTGAGTGATATAAAACAGAGAAAAACAGCAAATCCTCACATTTGAGAAGCTGGAACCAGAGAACATTTGGTGTTTCTGCTTGAAAAGGGACTTAAATGATCAATTGAATCTGAAAATAACTGCTGATTAATTTAACCGACTTAATTAAGTGAGTAATTGTTGCAGCTCCAATCAGAACGACTATTTTGAACCCAGCTGAGGATTGCATGAGATTAAATCCTAAAAAAAAAAACATAAAACACCTAGTCAGTTCATGTTTGGACTCTAAAGTGCATTCCACAAACTCAATAAGCACTGTTCTGTGACAGCAGGGGTGACATGGTTTGTTGACTAACTACAGTCTGGAAAGATGTCCTGTAGCTCTTAAAGCAGATTTTGTGTAATAGTTGCATGTCAACAGATTCCTACAGCTTTATTTTGTTTTTTGACACTATTGTTTTACCGCCCATTTTATTATTAGAGTCGAGAAACACGAGTAGACTTCCCTTTTTTCTTTTTTTTTTTCACAGCCATCAGTTTTCTTACACAACTCATTTCCTTACAATTGTTTTTTGTGGGCTAATTTATGGTATTGGTATTCTCAAACTGAAATACTATGACAGCATGTCTTAGTCATGGGAATTAAGTTTCCTAAAACTGTGGGTCATATGATTTAAGTCACTACAGTGGAAGTTTACAGAAGAAGAAAAAGACAGCATCAAATACAATTAACAGTCTTCATAGAGTAAATAAGCTCTTCCTCATCAGTTTTTTATTTGATGTTGAGGCATGGATGAAATTTATTGGTGCTTAGATTTGGTAAGCTCATGCACTGCTACACTATATAAGTTATCTACCTATAAAATCAAACTCTCCATACTTTTAACTTGCAAATAATGCCCATTATGTCAGCTCACTGGATGTGCATTTGCTCCGGTCTGGTCTCGTTTCTGGGCTGGATATGAAATGACTGACAGTTCTTTCCTTCATCCAGACCTCAACAAAAACCCCTCTGAACCCCTACAACTGTTTCTGTCATCACTAAAATGTGACGGGTCTCTATTGGATATATGCCTCAGTATCTTCATCTTGAGAACAGTAGACTGAGTATCTCATATTTGGCTGTTATTACATGAGTACTGAGCTCTCATGTAATAATGTAGTAATGACTACTCAGTACTAATGGGTCGGAACGTCAACATGTTAATGGGCGTCGCAGCTGCTGTGATCCCATCGCAAGATGGTCTCTAGTTCTGGTCATCAATTAATCTGAAGATTGTTTTCTCGATTGATCGATAAATCCTTTGGTCTGTATATTGTCAGAAAACAGTTAGAAATGTCTGACATTCAAAATGACATAAAAAACATTCAATTCACTATAATGTTAAGGCAAGGAAAATAAGCAAAGTTTTACAATTAAGAAGCTTAATCAAGAAAATATTTGGATATTTCACTTTAAAAAATGAATGAAACAATGAATTGTTCATCAAAATAGTTGCCGATGAATTTTCTTTTCTTTTCAAATGACTTTTCTATCACTTATGCATGTTTTTCTCCATTTGCTTTTGCTTTTGTTTCATTAGTTGCAGGACGTTGGGTTCTGTAGGCCAACATAGAAACAGCCAAATGAAAAACAAAAAGTACAGTTCATGACACGAGATGCTGATGCTGATGTGTCACCTTCAGTCCTGCTGCAGATTCATTCAGGCTTGAAATACAGCTAGATTTTTCCATCAGATAGCCTGAATTCACATCAAGATGTACGTATGGGGCTCTTGTCAGCTGTATACATAGCTTGACTCGGAAACTTGTGTATGTGTTGCACCTGTAATAGCAGTTGCATGGTTGACTTCTCATGTGAAAAGAGGTACACATCGCTCATCCACAGATATGCCTGGTTGCGGGAGCTCCAGTGCAGTTTTTTCAGACGTAAATGCATATCTATTTGTTATGTAGTTTTTTTTTTTTGTTTGTTTGTTTTGAGTTATTTAAATACCAAGAAATAATATGAATGTGTTACACGCCTGAAACGGTACGTTGTATAGTAATGTTCAGCTGCGGGTACTTCAAACACTTAAAAGCCTCAGTCCCAAGCATCAGGGGTGGAGCAGATCGTCTGGGTGCAAATCATGCAAGTATAACACTGTCAGAATGGTACAGAGAGCATTCATCACATTCCACAACGGATGCCACAGACGTAAGACCAGCACGCTCTCAGTGCAGTGGAGCTGAACCTGGTGCAGCCAAAACCAAAGATATCAGAGCTGACTGGGGCACTGACAGTGAATGCTTTGAGGTCAGAAATGCTGTTAGATGAACAGAATTCTTACCATTTCCTCCTCTGCTGCTCCGCACCACCCAAAATGTCTAAACAGAATTGATGAATATCTGTGCTGATAGATGCAATAGCACACATTTCAGCAGCAAATTAAACTGCACATGGCAGTATGGAACGTACTCATATTAAAGTTCCCTATTCTGTATGAGGTTGGCAGGTTGGTATTACAGTACGAAGGGTTTCATTCCAGAATTAGATCAACTGTATCTAGCATTTGAAAAAGCAGGACACATCCACAATATCTTTGCTTGAATATACAGTAAGAATGAAAAATAAATATTCTGCACTTTCTCACAAAATACGGCATTTGTTGTTCTTTAGAATCATTATTTATACTATTACATATTAGAACAGAGACTCTGTGTATTTCAATGCATGTTTGACTTTACTGTAACTCTTTGTAACCTTTATTCCCTAGCGCTGTCATAAGCTAGATTTGCTGTGTGCTTTACGTGCAGTTGGGACTTTGAAAAAAACGAATTTGTACAGCTTGTGTTTGACCTTCTCCAGATGTTTGTTATTCTTAGTCCACAAGAGTCTAATGTGAGCATTGTTCAGCAAGTTAGCAGTGTTGTTCTTCCATAACTCTGTCAGGCTTGAAACACTTTTGATCCATATAGGCATACACAGTCCTGTCGTGGAAGTGTAGTAGGTTGATGTCACTGCTGAGTTTTTTGTCTAAGTCCATAATTCATGATTACTGTGTTTCATGATACTAATATGTTTCACGTTTTAAAAGAAAGCTATGACATTGTGAACTATCAAGAAGTACTGACAGAAAAATCCCAAATTTTGCAGCATTCGAAATCTCAGTCCCTCATCTTAACAGAGTTTGTCAGTACGGGACATTCCCAGGAATTTTAAATAGATATCCAACCTAAAAAAAACAAGAATAGCAGCACTGTGAAAACACGGAATGGATTTTCGGCCATCGTGGACGGGGATCAGACATGCGGTTTGTGAAAGAAAACAACAAAGAGAACGTAGCATGTGCAGAATCTTCCAGCTCCAAGATCTGTCCTGAACTGAACAGAAAATCTTTAATAGTGGCTTGGAGTGAACATATGCATCTTTCACTTTTCATTTTTGACATTCTGTGTCTCTTTTCCTCTTCCTGTCTACCACTGGGGCAAAACACCAGCAGTAGAGGGATTGTGTTTGATTGTGGTGGACCAAAACCCAGACTACTGACCAATACGTGTTTTGAATCAAGACTCAAAGGATCAGATTTAAAGTGATGGAGTGGAGAATGGAAGTAGGCAGATCCCTGTGGGTTGGCAGCCATAAAGAGTTGTGAAAGATTGTACCCAGAGGACAGCCAGCTGGATGGCATCTGTGGTCAGCAAGGCATTGCTTGTATTTCCTTGGATCAAAGGTGGCCAGTTCTCTAAGTCTGTTTAGAGTATGTCTACTGAAGTTTGAACTTGGAAACTTTTACCTGGAATAATAATACATTTGATTTGCAATGCACCTTTCACACAAAAATGCAGCTTTGATGCCTCGCTCTCAGTATGTGGAGATTTCTGAACCACAAAAAATACATATTGAGCCAGTTTTTGTTATGTGTACCCTTGCGGGTTACAGCTATGCAATTTTGAATAGATGAAAACAAGATGGAGTATAGAGGGTCTAGTGACATGTGGGCAAAAAAATCAATATTAGCGTTTAGTGAGAGGTTTTTGTATGTAAAGAAATGAGAAACTGATGTCTCATCAGCCTGTACGTTCCAAGGCTCCATTTTAATTTGATTTGCAAAGATAACTCATCTATTTCTATCTCGTTTCTATCTCATAAAGAAGTATAATATACTTACACTGTATTTTGAGCAGGTAACCATTAGCTACACGCATATTCATATAACTGGAGACATATCACACAATTACCAAAACAGCCATTTCATTTATATGATATATATGCAGTTTGAGGAGTAGCAGATTTAAAGTAGTGGGAATCACATGATCCTGAAAACTTTGATTACTTGATTCATTAAAAGAGAATTTCTGCTGTTGCGTAAACATAAATGCCTTAACTTGATTCAAATTTATATTTCTTTATTTATTTCCTAAATGACGAACTGTTCCACTTAAAACCTGTAAAAAATACAGGCATAGCGCTTTTATAAGAACTCATGTTTACATTACTGCAATACTGTACTTTCTCATTGTTAAGAGTGATTTCTGGTGTTTGCTTGAAACACATTGTTCTTGTGCAGTAAAATGTTTTGATTGTCATAGTCCTTCACCCTTAAGTCCCCCTTAATTTTTAATTCTGATTTAATTGTGATTGGGTTGGTAGTTTAACTTAGTTGGCCTGACTACAGTTCAGAATGGCTTCCCGAACATTGGGTACATGTTTTTTTCCCAGATGGCATTGCTGTCCAAATCTTGGTTGTGTATTCTAAGTACGCTTCTCATGACACCAGAGAGCCGGCCAGCTTTGCCCAGGCTTTTTGATAGCACCTGGCTCGTATTTAACGGATCTATAAATAGATTTTCCTCCAAATGTAAACCACCTGGATGGGGTCAAACCACTGTCACACGGATCCTCTTCAGTACTTGCTAGAAAACGCAATGTGAGTTATGACAATTATGGTTTAAAGTACATTATGTAGTTGACATGGACCCACCAGAGCATTGGCCACACTTGATAACTGTTAGAGCCATGTGGTCTGTGACCACTGAGCATACATGTGAGGGTTTTTGATGTCTTCTCCTCCACTGCTCACAAACGTACAGTAAGTTAAGTAAAAAAGAAAACAACTGAATTTACTCTGAATAAATTTTAATCATCTTGTAATAGTTTTACTGCTTAGTCCTGTATAACTGATGGATTTGGGTGGCCTCACTTACACATGAAATGTCTGTGTTTGGTTTTTCACTAATTGCTTTCGCATGACTTGGTCACAGGTGTCAGGCAGAGACTTTTGGTAAATGTTTGGCATGGTCGAGTAAGCAGAGTTTCAGGGCCTACCTGGAATAGTTCAGGCTTTAAATAGCAGCAGGGCGTTGCCCATTTCCTCCCCCCGGCTCACTTGATGCAAACACACATGAACTGATGAATTATAAGTTGACTGGAAATTATGAAGACTTAGAGAAAATAGGAGCAATTTTGTAGTAATTGCCATCAAGCTGTTAGGTCTTCCAGTGCAAAGGCTCTTGCGTGTTGGGAGTGCAAGTGTGGTGGGAGGCAGGTATTTTTAGTATCAAACTCCTCTGTTCCAGTGGCATGGCACTCAAGCACAACATACCTTCTGTGTTGTGCTTTCCTCCTTAAAACAAGTACTTTCCCTTCTATGTTTTGTGTCTTGGGCAGACTGCCAAGCCTTTGGCTTCACAAAGGGTCACTGAGCAGGGGCTTTTAATAGAACTGCCTTTTGCTGACTCAATAAAGAGCATCAGATCTACTGTCTATGGTTTTTGGTGGCAGTTTTAGTCCTCATTTCAAAATAAGCTAGGATTTATGACAACACAACAAAGAGACAGATTTGCTTTTTTAAAAAGAAATTCTCACTTGACACGAAAAGCTTGAGTGTGGGACTAGTCTAACATACATGTACAGTATAATATGTGGTTCTAACTAGAAGTCGACCGATGTTGAGTTTTAGGCCAATATAATGATAGTTTGAAGCAGGAAAAAGCTGTTAGGCGTTTAACGGCTATGAAAACGGCTGAAAACCGGTAAGATATGACATGAATGGCTCTTGTGGGCCTTGCTTTAAAATCAGCTGTCCGATGTTTACCACGGGACCCTATCACCAGATTAATGCGTTGAACGTTTTTATGGAGTGGAAACTAGCTTTCTGAAAAAAATGATCTGTAATGTAGTCTACATTGAAAACGTAATTTAAAGTCTGTTGCGCATTTATGGCAGCGCACTGACTGAATACTCTTCTCCAAAGTTCTTCTGTGAATTTAGGCTGTCGCAGTGTCCTATGTCATTTCATGTACTCCCAGACTGACTCCATGATGTTTAGATCAGCATGGCTGGTATATACGCACACCTAAGAAAGTTCTTTATGAGTATGGCTGTATGTTTGGGCTTGTTGTCATGCTGCAGAATGAATTTGGATCCGATCAGGTGCCTCTTCAATGGTATTGTGTGATGGATAAGAATCTAAACATCTAAAGTACCCAAAACCTTTGCACAGTACTGTATGTAACTCTCATTTTAATGTCTATGTCAGCAAGTAACAAGTCCCATTTTACTTGCACAACCTGAGGAATCTTTTTACCAGACAACACTGAAAGCAGTCCCGTTTTGCATATTTTTGGGGATCGAGAGTGTAGACTTACTGGTTTTTCTCTGGAAAAGGGAAAATAATTTCTGTTGTAATGAACATTACAGAATGAGACCAGGGTCAGTTTATAGTTTAATATAAGTGTCTCTACAGATAATTTAAAAAATAAGTCAAAAAAGTGGATTTAGCATTGAGTTACTCTTTAAAGTAACATATCAATTGATTATCTGCTGTTCATATTAATTTATATAATTTATATTCAATAGACAAATTAATTCTGCAGTGAAATGACCCACAAGTTAACAGGGACAAGGAGAACATTACTTTTTGAATCTTCCCAATAAGAATTCCCTGTGTTATGCTTCAAACCAGTGACTTTCTTTTTCCAAGGCTCCCACCAAACTTTTGATTTAGGTCTTAAAGATTAATCCTCCCCAAAATTATACACATAAGCGAACATGTGAACAGTTCATATATACATGCCCTCCAGAGCAGCAGCTCTCTCTGTTAGATGAACCATTGTCATGACAACCAGGAGATAACAGGAGCTGTCAGACTGTAGATTAACAGACAATCCCACTGTCATCCCACTACACTACTTACTCTTACTTGATATGGACAGAGGAGCTGACAAACATACACACACACACACAAACCTAGCCGCAGCAGACATAATTGCACGCAAGCACAAACCTAATTGCCTTTGTATTGCTCTACACATGCTTGAGATAATCCATTATCATGATCCACCTTCATCACACGTGTACACACAAAAATACCATATCAGTCAGTATGGTGAAAACAATCAGCAGACACAAACGGTATAACATACACCTACACCCACATAAATCAGACAAGTCAGTTTTACTGTGTTGCTGATGAATAGTTGGCACTGTAAGTGCTCTCTCTGACTCTCTCTGTCTTAGACAAAACACATTCCCTTTGTTTCTCTCTATTTCTCTGTATTGCATATAGATAAATGACAGTTTAATATCCTGAACTGTGTAAAGAGGTTGAATTGTTTGGCTGATACAAATATCCATGTGGAGCTCTGAGCTCTCGCTACTTTCAAGTATACAGAAATGTACTTTCAAGTTTTGTGTCAACACAAAGAATGTAAGAGCACACAGCACACATTTTGACAATCATCCTGTTGAATACCTCTGAAAGACAGGCAAAGTTTTAACTGCCAGAGAACTTACAAATAAATCATATCCGTTTACAAAATGAATATGAGCTATGTTGGATTTTAATTTAAATGACTCAAAGTCATAGTCATAGTCTTTTTCTTTATTCTCTTTTTGAGTGACCTAGATATTCAGACACCAAGCGCAGACATGATGATTGCAAATTTTTACATGGGCTTTTGGAGAGAGTAATGCATTCCCAGTGTTATAGTGAGCACCCTTGTCCAAGGATTATCCCTTTGGCCCACCAATCACTCAGGGATTAATGTGCCTACTCCACCTTGTGGGATCATCTCCAGCCAAAATGAATGTACTTCTTGCAAAAGTCTGGGGCAGCATCAACCATCTGTCAGGCAGTTCCATGAAAGCATGCTATGGTAGATGTTTGGGCACTTTAAAGAAGTACTTAAAAGTGTTTGAGGATGTGTGTTTCTGTGTACATGTGGTTGGCTGTCACACTTGAAAGAAATGTGACATTGTCCTAGTTTATAGTCTGACTGGTCCAAGCAAGTGTTTACTGAGGCATTAAACTTATTAAGTAGAAAAGCTGACACTTTTAAGAAGAGCAAAAGTTCTAGTCAGGAATTGCTTCTCATTCAAATCAAAATTGATTTTAGATTTAATACAAATACATACTTGTATGAAATGTTCACCTTTTTGTTGCAAATGCAACTGTATAAAATATTCCTGAATTTAAGTATGCACACATACATCATCAAACATGTCCAAAGCATGCATTTAAAAGCCCACCAACCTCCAGTCTTAAAGATCAGATTTATGGAGGTCATGTAACAGTATAACAGAAATTAAAAGACATTATGCAAAGTTTTAGTGCAATCAGAGTGGTCTGTTTTCAGTTGAAGTTGGAGAACCACCTGTGGGTAAGCTATCAGAATAATGTTTTTCCTTAGTGAATCAATGGCAACTGTTTTATACTTCAATGTGATGATGTGGCAGTAAAAGTATTATAGTGTTCATAAAAGCTTCTGCACCTCAGCAGTGATGTGCTGATTGATACCATCAATCAGCACATATATAGTGGTGATACCATCAATCAGCGAAAAGAATCAATGTGGTAAATGAGAGAGACAAGAGATATTATTATTGGGTGTAGGATTTTCAGCTGCAGGCTTTAAAAACATCAAGCAGTTCTTGGAATACTTAATGAAACTCACCCCTCTCGAAACTCTACTTTCTACAGTGCCAGAAGGCAGACCTAATAGGACTTGGACTGTCTCCAGCTGTTGCAATTAGAACAGGAGGATGTATCTTTATAACCTTTGCATAGCACGTCTTTCATTTCCATGATTAACATGATGATTTTAAGAGTTAGCAGCAGACATTTTCTTGCTTCCCCTGACTTGGGCTTGAAAAAAGTTCCAATAATATAAGGTAATAATCTTGACTTTCAGATGTAATTGTGTGTTTACATCTCCATCCAGTGAACCATGTAAGAACTGTAGCTCCTTTTTATGCATAACCCGTTCATTTCAAATGCGCAGTCAACCTATGTGTAAAACTGAGACAAGTAGCTGAATCACTGAATAGTAGAATGACTGATAATTAATCAACAATTTGGATTACATTTTTGATTAATCAGTCGCTGGCTCTAGTTTCTCCATTGGCAGGATTAGCTGCTACTGTATATCGTTGTAAATTTGGGTTTAGAATGTTGGTCAGACACAACAAGACATCTGAAGACATTACCTTGGGTTTTGTGAAACTATGATGTATGTATGTGTATGACCTTTTATATATCTATGTTGTATGTAACATAACCTACACATACATAAATCTACATATCTATATCTTCCTTGGATTGAGTGTTTTTTTGTTAAGGTGTAAGCATTGCACTCCAGCAACATATGCAAATTGCATGCACTTCAGCAAAGTTAACTAGACTTTTGCACTTCCTGATGGCACTGGTCTTAATTACTATCGCTTATAAGCTTCTCTCCATATCTAGCAGGAATATGGTTGTGACATTGCTTTTACAAATGCAGACTAACAGGGTCATTTGTACTCTGAACAGAACTCAGACAACGCTTGGACAGAGTCTACAAACAGTCCTCTCCCCTCTCAGGGAACTGAGGGATGGAAGAGTGGAGGTATACTGGAAGGAATGTTCCCTGTGCACATGTTTCTGCCTATAGTGGAGAAGTAAAGTGGGAGAAAGGAATGAATGCTAGCGTCTGCCCATGAACCATGGCCCCCGACTCTCAATGCTTCAGTACGATAGTGTGCACGAAGAATTTATGCATGTATGAGTTAGAGACAGGGCGTGTCGGGTAGAACATGAATAAATTGACAGACAGACAGACATATGACCTGTGAATGGCTGTGGAGCCATTTGTACAGCCTCGCCTTTTATTGGTTTCAGTTTAAGCCCGATCTTTCAATTTACACAGTGGTCTCATTTAGTCCAACTCATGCTAGGTGTGGCACAGTGGCAGGCGAAAGGAAACCAAAACCAAATGGGCCTCGGGCTTGGCCCCTTAGCTGAAGCCGCTGTTGGTCCCTCCAGGAGCTGGCTGCTGTCTAGTGGCTGCCCGGGAAGAAAGGAGTGTAAATCAGGCTACATAGGCGTGGTCCACCACAAAGCTCACCACTGCACAGCCAGCCACATTGTAGATTGGCAGAGGGACAGTCAGCAGACACAAGCCCCGTATCCTAACGTGCAGTGAGGGGTTCACAGGAGGTTGGAGAGGCCAGCTGTGTGTGTTACTGCTTCTGAGGGCATTTGCTCTTAATGAAGAAAGACACCTCTGGCAAAACAGATCAAGTAAGAGGAGGACAAGGAGGGGAGGGGGTGGCAGCAGCACAAGGGCACAGCGAGTGCACTGCGCCAGTACCACTGGACATTTGGAGCACTAAGAAAACAAGTGCCATGACCAAACTTCATGCAGCAAGCGGTGAACATGCAGTCTGGGAGGAGGAGGAGGAGGAGAGGCGACTGAGTGCCTTGCCAGCCCTGAGATTTAAACCAGAGCTCTTGAGTTTGTTGACTTTCTCGTAAGAAGGCAACAGCCATGCCAACTCCATTTTAATTCACATGGCTACTTTGCATGAGAGATGGTGAGAGCATACCCTTTAGTACTTTGTAAATGAGCCATTTGTTTTAATTTCACAGTACGTGTGTGTGTGTGGTCAATGTGTTTGTCTGCAGAGAAATTAAAATATCATTTTTGTGTGATTAATATAGCACAAATTCCACTTTATGAGTCATGAACACTATATACAGTACCTACTTATTCTTCCATAGGGTGCAATATTTTTAGTCACACATGTACCACATGAAGTTGATAGTTGTATTGACCTCCCTAGTGGTTGATAATGCCACCAAGTTTAGTTAAAATGGTGCCACAGTGCTGAAGTATTGTCTTCTGTATTTACAGTTTTACAGTCTGTTTAAAAACTCCTGTGGGGATGCATAGGTAAAGAGATCAAAGATAACCAGCAGCTACATGTTGAATGTATCCTAGACTATAAACATGCATGAGGTGCAGTGATAAGGACGTGCACCAGTTGCAAAAAAACATGTCAGTGCACACACAAGAGCTCACAGATGCCATCCAAGCATGTCTGCATTTTCCCTGACATTATTAAAAAGGTTAAACCTTTCAGTTTAGACGGGTTCGCACAGTTTAATGGCGAATCCCCTACAGTCTTAGTTTTCCTGAGGCAAGTGAGTGGATGAAACCCAGATCAGGATGTAACATTAAGACGCTAGTAGTACTATCACTTGAACATTTTAAAAAGAAATTCCCTCCCATCTCCCTCATACTAACATACTCCCCCACATGTTTAGTAGTGTAATGCTACTTGGGATTTTATTTATGGATAACAGCAATTCTCCCCTTGTAGATAAGAGAGGAAGCAGTCACATTAAATTTCAAGGAAAAATAAGCAGTTGTCTTACCTCTCTGGAAACTGTCTGTGCTCCTCAAATAACGATTTCTCAAGCTAAACTTAAGTATCAGTATTTGGACTAATCCAGGCATATTTTAATGATTGGCTAAAATAAAGCCAATCAAAATCTGATCCTGTCTTTACTGTACCCTACTGCGTTCTGTCCACCTCAGCCTGCTATTGTTGGAAAAGGGAAGGACACCGCTGTACAGTCAGAGTGTTAATCTAGTTCCAACGACTCCAACAGAGTGATACGTCTTCTCATTAGTGGATTGTGTCACACCAATTTCAGGAGTTGCATTCTCCCAGTTAAGCTTTCATAAATATCATATGAATAATTTAATCTTAAAAACCCTTTTTGAACCCAAATCTCCAGCAATGAGGTCAAGTAGCTAGTGAAATATAAGGTCTGTCAGATGAAGTAAGCTACAGCTGTTATGTCACATAAATATTAAATCAACTTTTAAGTATGTATAAGTGTCTACTCACACTTGCTATAAATTGGGCGGATATGCAATATGAAAGGACTCTTTCAAATTTCCCCTACTCCCCTAAAGCAAACTTTGTTTAATTTTAGAGAGATTTGCTGTCGGGCATGTGCCCGACAGCAAAGTGTACCGTGGTGAACCAGAGTCCTGTTGGTCCTGGGTTTAAGTGTCTATGTTGACCATGTTCAGTAGGGGTGTCAGTAACACTAACGTGTAAATCATTCATATTAATTTGACATGTTGTTGTTTGCCTTTACTGTGATACAGTTGCATTTTATAAAGTCAGCCTCATTTTTATCAACAGTTGTTCCATCAGTGGTATGGACACTGGTTCATAGACAGCTTGTGTCATGATTATCTCTTCAGTACTCGCTAGTTTACCCCTATTTTGGGTAAGCATAGAGAAGAACAATAGCCAGGTTTGCTGATAGGACAAAGAATGTGGAGCGGGTTCATTCCAGAAGACATTTCTCACAATCAAACTGGTTGATTTTGGGATGTGTTGGCGGCAGATTATCCAAGTATGGTGTGTCTTCCTGCCTAACTTCCTGTAAGCATGAGGTTACCATAGCGCTTAACCCCCCAAACTTTGACATTTGGCTTAAGTGGAAGCTGCAAAGTCAGCCTCTTAAGAGACCTGCATTTCCATTAGGCATAGCCAAACAGACAGATGCCTTAAAATGGAAAGCAGCAGTTGCACTAAAGCTGGAATGTTTACAAAAGTATCCTCGTCACCACAAATCACTGGTGTGTATACACACACGGGCCACAACCAGACCCACATGCAGCAGTGGATGAACATGGGAGCATCATATGGTTCTGATGCAAGAAGCCAGGGACAACTGGATGACATCAGTGGGGTCTACCACAAAGCTCAGTGATATGGAGCGTTCTGTTCTGTGAAAATTCAGAATCACTGCTGACTGCTGTATCTCTGTGAACTGAACTGAGGTCAAAGTGTCTGGGAGATTTTTAACTGGTAGAAGAGTAAAGGGAAGACAAATGGACGATGAAAACAATGGTCTGTTTTTTAATTGAATATATCTGACCTCAGTGTGTGGGAATCCAAACATCTGCCAGTTAGCAAAAGATACACAATACATAAACAACAAAAGATAATATGCATTGTGTTCAGGATGTATTCAGACCCCTTCATTTTCACATTTTGTTATGTTGCAGCATTATGCTATAATAAAATTTTAAAAATTCCCTCATCATTGCTTTGCCATAATGGGGTATTGAGTGTAGGTTGATGAGGAAAAGATTAATTTAAAAGATTTTAGCATAAGGCTTAACAAAATGTGAAAAGTCGGGGTCTGAATACTTTCTGAATTCACTGTATTTCAATAATTCACTGTATATGAATTATTGGCAATGTGTGCATGCTCAGCAATTACTTTACCTCCTTTCCAACTGAATTGGTAAAAACAGCTGTTAGTTGCTTATTTAGCTTATTTAATTTCTTTTTCTTGCATTTCAGTTACACTGCTACACTAACCCTTGCCCTCTTCTCTTGGCTTCTTGTGACATAAGCTAATGTTCATCCAGAACTGACACATCCCATGGCTAAAATTTGTCATATTCACTGAATATTGGGTGCAGTCTATTAAACCTTTGACATAGCTGTAACAGATATACTATCTCACATCTATAGGAAATTAAGCATAAGCAAAATTTTCCTGATCCTTATTATTTAGGCAGTGATATAAGAAATGACATTGTTCTTGTCTCGATTTACTCAACGGGTGTGAATTAGGACTGTAAGTTTTCTCAAAAAGGCCATTTCGAACGACTGTGAACCAACCAATTAGTTCAAATGAATTTGAACACATAGCGTAATGTGTGACACAGTGATCTCTGATGGTCACATACAGTAAGCATGTGTGACCAATGATGTCTATCTGTTGGGGGTCAGATGGATTGTTTTAACCTTCAGGACAGTCTTTATATTTTCTCATGGGGCGTCATACAGTTGGACTTTGTATTGCGTAGGCAGTCAGACAAGGTTGTCTACTTGACATTGCTCCACTCGTATCCATTGCCTCTGCTGCCACTTGGGTGGCAAGCTAGCAGGTGTGTTCTCAGATTTGTTGTCGTTATAGAGTCAGGCATCTGCTTTTTACTAAGTTGGCAAACAGCCTTATCTTTGTGGGTAATTTTGCTTTCTACATGGAAGAACCCAAAATACTTCCACACAGATTCTCAGATGAGTCAGTGTTGTGATTATCAGATCAGCATGACTTGGCTCGATAGTGTCCAGTGTTTCCCTTACCATTGCCTTGAAACCAAACGTAAAAAAAAATTTTAAATTAGAAAAGTCAAAAAAAAAAAAAAAAGTATGTTATTCACCTCAGCTCAGTGTGTGAGAGTCTTTACTGCATTTTGCTGTCATTTACGGTCGTTATTCCCTCCTCTCCTCTGCTTTCTGTTTTACCATGTGTGTGGCTCAAGCTAAGTAACAAGTTATCAACCTGTCTGTCAGTAAAAGCTTTGCAACACGTTATAAATCCTTCTAAAAACAAACATGGACAGATGTCAACCCAAAACGTCTGAAAGTCAGGCCGAAATATCAGCGTTTTTTAATCGCACGCAATCTGGCCACAGTGACGATGCTGCTAGCACTTATTGTTATTAAGGTGGTAATGGTGAGATCACCTCTTATGAAACACAGACTAAGATCAATAAATCTTCCTACAACTCTGTATATGCTTTGATTTTCCATTTATTCTTCCCATTCCTCGTGAAATTGTGGAATGGGTGATCCAGTGAAGTATTTTAAGAATTAGGATTTAAACAAAGCTTTCTTTGTTTCTGTAGCCACTGCAAAACATTTGAAAAGTGAAAAACTTTAGGTAATAAAAATAAGATAAAATAAATGTGTCTCAGGATTTTACACAATCCAACAATTTTATAATCTAATCAATTTATCATTATGATGTGGGTCTATTTTTGATTCCTGTGCCAATAAGTTAACACCACCGTTAGAGTCTCTGCTCAAAGCTAAATTAATTTCTCTTGTTCTGCCAAATACCACCAAAGGGGGCTTAAGCAGGCCCATTTCAACTGACTTCAATTATGGTAAATGTTTTGCCCCAAAGTTATTCAAATCTGAGGACTGTCAACTTTAATTGTAATATATAGAGATTGTCGTCCGTGACTTTTCACTGCTTTTTAATAGCTCTCACAACCAGTACTTTTAAGATTATAGAGATAGATTATAGATCCAAAGTATTAGTTCTAGGTTGACATGCACTGCACACACACAGTATGCAAAGTGGCTTGTAATAGCTTTTCGGTTAAAATGAGTTTATGGTAGAGAATAGCTGTTGTTTTTTCTGATTGTTCTTCCATTCTCTCATTATTCAGAAGAAAACAAAACAAAATCCTGGCCTCATGGCTATGTTGAAGTGTTTATTTCTCTCATGTGCAATAATGTCAAATTTATTGGAGATCAGACATTATTGGACTCATTCTGGATTCAAGCTGAGAGGTTATCCCATTGATGTGGACCTTGAGATAGGCTCTCTGAGACCAGAGACTCATCCTCAAACCCAGACATGGTCTACTGGCAGTCCACAGCTTGTTAACCAGAACTGGAATCTCCTCAGATCTTGACTGTATGACTCCAGCAGAGGACCATCCTGTCGGGCCAACTTTCTGTCAGCAGCTTTAGGGTTACACTGCCTGTGTTTGGCCCTTCTTTGGCTTCACCTTAAAGCCTGATGGAGAGGAGGGGGGCTTGTATAGACCTCCCTGCACAACACTTTTCATGTTCCCATTGTGTTTTTTTCCTTCATAGGCTTTTAGAGAAAGATACTTGTCCCTAGACTTGGGTGTATGTGTCCATTCACATATCTCTGGTGAATAAAAGTATACACATTTCACATTCCTATAGAGACATTTTTCTAGACTTAAGAGAAACATGAGTGCAAAAAGACTCAAAGCCCCAAACTGCAGTGTAATCAGTGTTAGAAGACAGTCTAGTAGATAAGGCTTGTGTAAATATTGTCTGAGTATATTTAGATTGCCATGTTGTATGAAGGTACCTGCATACAGAAAGCTTCAGTGTTAGTGTAAGTCTGAAGGAAGGTGAGCATGAAAGCCCTACACAGAGCCTTTATGGTTTAAAGACTTTGTTTTGTGTCGGTGACATGATTGTTCAAAGTCCCCCTGCTTGCCAAAACATGTAATACACTTGACATGAACACATGAAACGCTTTTCTTTCCTAGTAATATTACACATGTTCTTGCATGTGCATGATCATGTGAAACTTCTAACCTAGTTTTGACAGGCTTCAGAAAAGTATCATAACCTAGTGTACAGTCTGGAGTAGGGCTGGGCAATTAATCGAAATGTAACCGAAACCAACATAATGGTTCTCTAATGGACCTAATTTTAGTCGTATCAGTATGTCTAAGTTCATTCCCTCATACCTACTGCTACTTCCCCCTTAAATGCCTGAATACAGACGCATGCTAATTTTGGGCACCACTGGATAAATGACAGAGTACTGACTCCCAAACTTTTGTAGATACCAGTTATTTTTCTTTCATGAAGAACTTAAACACTAACAGTGCATTAACATTTGAAGAGCGGCTTGGTGGTTGTATTGTCTTCTTTTCACTTTAAAACTCAACAAAATATGTAATTTTCCCAGGGGTGCCCAAACCAGTCAGAGTTTGTTGTGTGGCTTCATTTCATAAGTCGAGTCAGCATTGTTTCACCAAGCAGTTTTTAACCAGTGTTATTAACCATGCCTGTCCGCTTGGACAGAGCAAACTACCCAAATGTTGGAGAAATGTAGCCGGGTGCAGGTGTATAAAGTGGCATGGAGGTTAGCAGCAAAGTTAGCTACAACTTAGTCCTTGAGCAGGAAGGAGTTGATCTCCCCTGAGCTTCCTGTTGCAGTCTGGAGACTGCTTCACTCACGAACAACCCATGGTGTCCTAATGACACAAACATTAAACTTATTATCTCACAAGACAATCATAACCCTCTTTGGCTGCGGTTTTGTTCAGTTTGACCTGCCATAAAAAAGCTAAATACTTTTCCTCATCACATCATACAAATCAAATGTGTTTGTGTTTCCAACTATGCAAAAGAGCAACCATTATCAGTCATTCCCAATCAAATGTTGGCTCTAGCTCTGTGGCTGGATGAGGATGAAGTGGGTGTGTGTTAGGGCAGTGCTGGTGTTCAGCCCTCAATGGCTAGTTTACAATAGAAGCTTCACTTTTTCCAAAGTAAAGAAATGTCAAAACTGTCGAATTTAAGAGGTGACATCAGGTTGTGTTGTGTAGCTAGCTGCAGCTAAAGAGGAATTACAACTTTTTTTCAGTGCTCAGAACAATAATTATTATTCCGGTTTATGATACTGTCAAAACTTAGAGCTGCACAAGGGCCAATAATGAAACAATCATTAGGAGACTGATTAGTTGAACCTGCAGACTGTCTGTCTGTGTGTGTTTTCTTTATCCAAATAAGTCTTATTTTCCATTATTGCAACTCCTGGAATGGAAAATGTATCCTAATTTCCAGAAAATCTCTCCTTCTGTTTCCTGTCTTTTTCAATTTGTCTTGCATAAAGTTATTCCAGATTTTACATGCTGATTTTCTGTGTTGTAGCTTTGAAGTAGAGTTGGTCACAGTCAGGAATATCAGTTGCGTATATGTCTTTGAGCATAGAAAAATATTTTTAAGATTAAGTGGTATTTCCCTTTAAAGCGGCCAGTACTTTATTCTCTTAGCAGTCCATTATGTTTGCTTGTACTGGCTTCATTGTTGTGTTTTTCTGACCATTGCATGACCACACTGGAATAAAATCCACTCTGACCATATCTGCCATACACACAAATGTAATTATGGTCATTTGCATTTCAATCAGATCTTATCACATGACCTCACTCAGATTTCAGTGGGCAAACTATTTGGGAAAAAATTGTCAATTGGTCCATTACTAATTTGAAAATGCATTTCCAGTGTCTACATAACACAAGTCTGAAAATGGAAGACATCCCATGGCAAAATAAAAATGAAAAATTTCAAAACATTAACTTCAGTCTATACTGTGTTTGTTGCGAATGACTAATTGTATTTCCCAACAAAACTTCCACATATTGAAAAAAAAAAACAACTAAATGATGCTAGATCAGAATCAGAATCAGGATGTAATGTGACCACATGTAATGTTTTTTTCAGCTCAGAGATTTTTTCCCATCTGCCTGAACAATCTGAAAACAGTTGATGGTAGCTATGGGATCAGGAGTATCTTCCTGTAGCCATTTCTCTGTAAGATACATAACACTACACTACGGAAGTCCTTCCAATTCCTCACTTGGGCCGCTACTTCGTCCATCTTATTGTTCAGATATCTCACATTGTCCATGATTGTCCAGGGAGACACATTCATCTCCATCACCCTCTATTGTCTGGACGCAGCTCTCTTCCCTAGTCTCTTCATTCCTCCACTGAATCCTCTGTGTGTCCTCCCCTTGATTTCTTTGGAGATGTCCGTTGTTCTGGTTGCCATTATCATTATCATCACTTCAACGTGTTCAGCAGGTCCCTGGTGTAAACAATGTTACCATGGAGTTGTACCATTCAAAAGGGTAGCCTGATCAAAGAAGTAATTCCTCAATGAAAACAACATTGAGGAATTATCATATATATATATATATAGGTAATTCCTCGACACACACACACACACACACAAATGGAGGTTTTGGAAATATTCAAAGCCTTTGTTCTCACAAACTGCACATATAGGCTGCTACTAATGTTGCTATTCTGTTGCTCATTCACAATGTTGCTCAACATTTACAGTACACTGCCACAGGATATTAAGGAGCTGCCTTCACATACATTCAATCGGGGTTTTCCAGATTGAGAAGTTAGGTCAGACACTCAAAGGACAATTCAAGTATTTCATAACCTGGGTCTCTTTGTTATAGATTTGACTAATATACCCCTTGGCCTGTACATGTCCACAATCTCTAATGAAAGTGGTGCATTCAGTGTTACTCACCAAAACGCACTGTGCGTATCCTTGAACATTAAACAAGTAATACTGTCATGTAATTAAAACTGGAACAGAAGAATGGTGGAATTTGATTGAACACAGCTCTAAAGGAAAAATTTGTTCCTAACTGGAGCTAATTTGAAAAGGCTTTACACTTATATTGTACATAGAATTCAGACTGCAGGCTTGACCACTCTCCACTGCAGGGACAGAACTTACTGTGTACCTGCTTGGTCAATAAGAATGACCCAAGACCTTTTCCAACTGTATGGTAACCATGTCCATTAGAAGTTACCAGCTATAAAGCGGAGCAGCAGGTTAGAGGGATCTGCCTCTGCTCATGGAACGAGGGTTATAATGCTTATTCTTCATTCTTTTTCATTCAGGCTTCACCTTCTGCCAGTTTCTATAGGTTTAGCGAGGCAAAGCAAGGCAGTTACCCTCTGCCATGAACCTAACACAACATAAAGAATGTGTCCTGGTCACATGCGAGTAGGCCACCATTACAGACTTCCAACACTTTTCTAACATAACCTGGTTGACCTCACATAAGAGGCTGGAATCAACACTTCACTGCATCTAACCACATCAGCACAATAAGGGGGCAACCAAAAACACTGCTGCTGGACACATGCAAAGATTAAAGAGCCTGCTAGATCCCTGCTGTGCCAACATCAACCACTGGAAAAAGTATTCATGTGCGAGTATTTATTCAATCATCAGTCTTGCATGTTTTAAAGAGGCAGAGACACAAAACCACTACAAAGCAGATCTGAATTTCTGCTTCAGAGTAGCATTTTTTCACTTTGTTGTCCAGTTATTTTCACTGTATTATCTAATGGGTGTGATTTTCAGGGTGCTTTCCGAACAGTCCTCTGTACTCATTTTCTGGTCTGAAGCATCACCCCAAACCTCTGGCTTTGTCCATGAATTAATGTGTATCAACCACTGTAGTTCATCTAGTCTTTTCTTCTGCACTTCCTTTCATATGCTCAGTGGGTCCTTGGACCTCACCCAGCACAGGAAGCTAAACTTTTTGTGTCCACCTTTCATGTGATTCCAGGACACACGGGGAAAGAACAGGACACACACACACATACAAAGGGACTGACAGATACAGAGAGAGAGAGACAGAAAGGGAGAGAAGAAAAAGAGACATATACTGTTCAGTGAAAACAGTCTCCAAGGATAGAGTTCACTCTGTGGTTTCAGTTTTGTTAAAAGACAACAACCATTGAGAAACATAAAAGTCATTTTCTTTTTAATATGGGCCAAATCACAACAGAAGCTATCTCAGAGCACTTTTCATATAGAGCAGGTCTAGACTGTACCCTTTATCATATTGTTTACGGAGACCCAAAACTCCGCTATGAGCAAGCACTTGGAGAGAGTGGCAGAGAAAAACCCCCTTTTAACAAGAAGAAACCTAGAGCAGAACCAGGCTCTGGGTAGGCATCCATCTACTTTGCCCAGTTGGGTTTAGAGAGAAGGCAAGCGGCGCGGGGGGTATTCTTACTCCCTACGCTAACATGGCGCTCCGACACAAAAACAGGATCTTCTGAATTTATCTTTCCTTCCAGTTTGTCTCCTTGCTTCTCTCTATCCCCTCATGTACTTTCTACACCACTCAATCCCATTCACTTCCCATTGCCTTTGACCAGTGCTTCAGCTCTTTAATGACAATCCCAGATGTGGCTTAATAAATTCTCTGTGGCCTGAAGATTGAACCCCAGCTTCGCTCAGGGAAGTTCACTGGAGATCCATGTTTCAAGGCACCAATAGATGAGCCCGCTCATGCTGAGATGGAAGATGTTTTTACTCTTCAAGAATAGAGCATGCAGGAGGCTTGGAGGCTAGGAGAGAACACGCTCTTTTAACACCTAGAGAGTATGTTTCACATTAGGGACAAATCATATTTTATGTCTTTTTATCAGGAAGATGGTCAGGAGTACAGGCTGTGTGGAGCTAATGAGACCATATGTGCCATGAATGAGGCTGCAGTGGTACGCCCATTGCATGTATTGAAATGACTGAGTGTGGATCAATGTCAGCAGCATCAGCAGGCCTAAAAACACACAGTGTGTGTTTACATGGTCATGTGTCATATAAACCTGATGGGTATCTGTCAACACTGGCCGTGAGTGGCAGACCTGGAATAAGGGAGCATGGGACAGTAGCTTGACTTGCAAGACAGAGAGAGACAGACAGGCTGAGTAGGAGTACAGCAAAGAAGAAACGAGTGCAATTGAATCGATTCTGAAAACCTGATTTTTGTTAAACTCTACTCTAACATGACTCTGTTGTACTGTTAGAATTAGTGCTGAGGAAATGTTCATTAAACTAAAATTACCACGTCAGCTGGTGTTATAGGTTACAGCAAATTCTAACGCCGTCAGTGTTGTTGTTTTTTTTACCCGGGGCTTTATTAGTATCATGTATTTGTTTGTGCTGGCTGTTACATGAGAATTTATTTTATATAAGCTTTCTTAAATTGAGCAATATTAAATGCAACTGACCCGTTTACAAGCTGCTATTGTTAATTCACATGAAGGTAGGCTTCTCTCTCTCCTTTTTAGCTCTCTCTGTCTATCTGTGTTCGTTCTCCTCATACTTTACTTTTTTCATGTTTTGGCTCCATTTCAAAAGACAATCATTTAAAAACCAAGACAAGATCCACAGATGGCAGAAAGATACATAATCATGTGCAATCCTTTATCAGAGTCTTCTTACTGAAAAAGAAACCATTCTTTTCCCCTTTCAATCCACCCATTTCCATTCTTACTGTCTCTGCCTCTCTTTTTCCACAGATCCAAACTGTATGATATATGTTTGTAGCTTTCCTTAACCCTTGACTTTAACCCAGTGACTCAAAACATGCCCTCATACACATTCAAGCTCCTCACTTGGCTAAATCCACCATATATGAACACACAACAAAGACCAAATATTTCTACAAAAAGCTCAGTCTCCAGCTCCGCAAGCCTTCACTGCATCATACACACATTCACACATATATACAAAATCACACAGGTTTGTATGTCATAGTACACAGCAAAAGTGGTGATTATTGTAGCCTTGAAAAATGTTTTACAGCAGTTTCAAACATCCAAAAGGTTAAAGATTTAAAAAACACGAGGGCTGGCACACAGGAAATCCAAAAGCCAGTCAGTTTACAAAGATAGTTTGTCTTTTTTGCTTGATTAAACAACTGTGAAAAAAAATCAAGTATAAAAATTATCGCTAATTAATGCTCTGCATTCTTCAAACAGCAACTTGCACAAACTGACTCTTGAAAAGACTCGAAGAACTGCTCCACTGGGCCAGAATGAAGATCAAGCCAGCATCCTTGCCTATCCATCCAGGCAAGGATCCAGGAACAACCACATTTTAATTCTGTGTGGAGAGAGAATACCATTGTTAGTAGACCAACCGATCCAAAGCCTACGGTGGCTGTATATAGTGAAGCTCTCAACATCCGCTGGTTCCCTTGATTAAACCGGGAGGCAGAGGACAGAACATTCCACTGAGGACACTAGTCTTAACACCTGGGGGCAGCTGGAGCATGAAAGTAGACCTGGACAGGAAGCTCCAGTTTCCCACCAGGATCAACACAATGTCTGCCCAGCCAGACATTGTACTGTGTACTGCAGAGACAAAGACGACCATCCTGGTGGAGCCGACTGCGCCATCGGAGGAAGGAATGGAGGTTACCAATGAAAGGAAGAGAGGAAAGTATGCAGACCTGAAGGCAGAATGCATAGAGGCAGGGTGTCAAATCAAGTCAATTCAATTTTATTTATACAGCAGCAAATCAAAACACAAGTTATCTCAGGGCACTTTTCATGGTCTAGACTGTACTTTTCACAATATTTTATTTACCGAGACCCAACATTCCCCCACGAGCAAGCACTTGGCGACAGTGGCAAGGAAAAACTCCCTTTTAACGGGAAGGTCAAGAGGGCTTCCGTATTCCCTGTGGAAGTAGGGTGCCGCCGCTACCCGGGAGCATCAGCCTACCATCTGCTAAGGGGTGTAGGAGTTTCAGAGCCAAGCTGAAGAAGGCACTAAAGGAGTTGGCAAAAGAGGCGGAAAAAGGAAGCTTCTGGCTCTGGTTAGAGAAAGAGAGACACCATACGGGAGAGGAAAGGATCCTTTGGCTACAGGTTGTGGTGGGAGATGTCCCATTGCCTCACCACCTGGAGATTTCTCTGGAACTAACGGGGTGAAACATCAGTGACAGATAGCTTCCAGGTAGTTGATGACCTTTTAGCTGGCCCTATGGCAGCTACAAGGCCCCTATGGCTCCATCACACATGCGACAAGCAGAAATGCTTTGCAGGTGTTCCATCTACTTGTGCAGCTACTTTGTCAGAGGTCTAATCATTTAACCGAATTGTTTGAGCTTTTAAAAAGACAAAAAAGAGTTCTAGTGTCTAGTGCAATTAGCCATTTGTGATGAAAAGATATCAGAAAAACTCCAAACCCCTCCCAAAATGCTGGTGTGTTTTACCACTGGCTTATCAAATTGTTGTGACTAATATTTTAGCAAACAAGTGCTTACTTCCACATCTACCAGACACAAAGACTCATTATTGTGCTTTAAAGTCATATTTCTGGTCACTTGATGGTCCAACATGTACTGTCCTTTTGACTGCTTTTGTCTCACTATCTTGTGAGACAAATGTGTCTTTAGATTGTTAGATGTTTGACTGCTCACCAGCAACTCATTTACTTTAGCAACCATTTGACAGCCGTTTGACAGCTGTCTATGGTGTTATCTGGGGGAGTTGGTAGGAGTGGTGAGAATCAACCATACAATCAATGTGTGGGCCATACAACCAAACAATGAGCTAAAAGCTTTGTACAGCTCACGTGCACATTATTAACGTATACATTCTTAACGGATACTGCATATTTCATCGTTTAATTTGTAGGAAACAGGGCTGCATTTCGTATAAATATAGTTAGTTTGGAAAGGATCTTTGGGTAGAAATTGGTTTTTAAAATCTCCTCTTCCATTACCTCCAGCTCCTCCCCCTGGCTGTGAAGTACTAGAACACTTCCATCTTTCTGTCTCCCTCCTGGATGCCATCTCTTTAACACCTCTTTAACACCACCTGTGACTTATTTCACCTCCAGCTCTGTCCCAGTTTTTGAATGCCACCCACTGCCTGGCCTGTTGCTTGATTGCCTGCTAGTTTGGGTTCAAACTTCCTCCATATTTGCAGTACAACGGTGGAAGAAGGACATCTGTCAGGTTTACCGTGCGCCGTAAGCACTGAACAGTGAGTAAGTGTAACAATGTACATCTCTGAGAGGGTCAGATTCATCCTGCATTGAGTTGTGTGTTGGGTTAAACTACTACCCAAACCATCTTTTGAGAATGAAACACTCACCTATATTCCTATAGTGACCAGTTTACATGTAGGGAAAAAAAACATTAATAGGAACTTCTCAAACTACTTAGTACCTACTAACAGAAGGTGTGTGTCTTATCAATTCAAATCAGCCAATATGTGTCGTCAGTCACCATAAAACAGGAACAAACGCCTAAATGTGCGTTTTACAGCCACTCACACAGCATACCATGTGTATGAGGGCATGTTGAGTTACACTATGACCTCAAAGCTGAATGTGTGCAATCCACACAATTGCACAATTGGAATACAATTCACAAAGAACGTTCAAAAGGGTGTTACGTGTAATAAATCACACCATTGTTTTGTATCCCCCAGTTACATGGGAACCAACACACTAGATCTATTTCAGCTGGTCAGTGCCCCATTATTTCATATATGCAGTGTAAGTATGTCTTCAGCTTCGCCTCCTGGTTACATTTCTTCTTCACAAAATGATTTTTTTTTTAAATATGACATTGCTGATGAGACAAAAATGGAAACCTAATGCAAACAAGTAGAAATCATAACTCATCTTCACACAGCAACATCATTCCTTTAAGGTTGGTTTCTCCCATTCATAAAGCTGTCAGAGGTGGCAGCAATGCGTGTAGTTACAAAAGTTTGCACGTAACATAAATAAAATGGGGCTTTGCATGGGAGACTTTCAAGGTGGGGTTCAAATATAGGATGATCTAATACTGTACCTGGCTTCAATACACAAACCTGGATGCAGTTAAACATATGTGTCTATGTGTCCCTGAATGTACATACGCATGGAGAGATGTGCATGCCTGCGTATACGTGCATCTTCTTTTCTGTCTGTTTGTTCAAACACAAACTCTGACACCCCCTTAAGTAGAAATCCGTGTTTACACGTGGGCGTGTGTTTGTGTACAGCACATACACCAAAATGACTAAAAGAAAAAGGGGGAAAAAATAAAAAATGTTCCCATGGAAGTGCTGTGAGCTCCATGATGCCCTCAATTTGTTTGGTCGCTCCTGTCAAGCTAATGAGGTGAGTGAGTGAGGGCGGCCTGGTGGAGGCAGAGGTCAGCCAAGAGCCAGTGCTGCCTGACAGGCTGCTGTGCTGTGAGGCTGAAGCCCAGGGCCTGACTGCAACTCTGGTCGCAGCACAGCCCCCTGGCAAGGCTTGGCACACAGCACGCCCATCTGCCACACATGAACAGACACGGCCTAGCAAAGACAGATTTACGCTAATGTATGTGTGGGCCACTTGTCCATTTATAAAGCATGAATATTGACACATACTATAAATCTTAAAGACTAAAAAGAACGAACATACACACATACTGTTCACTGTTTGGAGAGATTTCCTTCTAACCCCCACAAGACCGCCATGATGGCGGACTGCCCCCACCAGCTGCCAGTAGAGCACTCAGAATGGATACTTCTGAGCATGAATCAATGTGAGCAATTCTTTTAATTATGGGTGTTGTGCGACTGATGCCGCTGTATTTCCTGGACATGGTTCCAGTTATTGGGTCATTCTTGCAGACTGAAACTCAATCTGTTTACAATTCAAATTTGTGCAGAAGTTAAAATCTATTTTTTGATATGTTTTCTCTTTTTTTCTTGTATGTGGTATATAGTGGGCATGTGTGTGTTACTTTGGTTTTGTTTTCCAGTGTTATTTAGTGGTCAAAAGGCATACTTACTTGTACAAATTAGGGTCACCAATATTGGAGCAACATGTTTTGCTCAGATCCTTCGGAGTATAAATGTCAGATTAAATTCCACATTGGGAATATCATATCTTTTCTGTATATCTGTCCATCCTCTTATACACTAATTTCCTGAGTAGTGATTAACTGCAAAAAATTACAGTTAATATGAAATCTCACAAGACAATGGTGTTCAGTTGCCTCTGAATATAGAACAGCCATCCACACAAACATTTTCCCAGTTTATTTTCATTTGTGGTAGTTTTATTGTCATCCTCCAGTGTTCTGGAGAAAACAAAGCCTAAAATTCCACGTGCCCCGACATTCAATGCCTCAGAGTTGCAGCTCTGAGCTGAAAATGAGTCGCCACACCTGCTGGATGTTGCAGCTGTGGCTTAGTGTCTGAGTCCACAGAAATGAAGAAAGGTCAAAGGTTGTCACCTTTCCTCTTCTCCATCTCCTCAGCAGCACCTAGCCATCCCCCATCCTTAAACCCTCAGGGTAATGTAGCAGCACCACTGTCACACATGTATATATCAACACACTCACATACACACAGCTGAGGGTGATTTGAAGCCTAGGTCAAGGTCAGGGAGCAGATGGGGCTTTCTGTCGTGACCTCATGTGGACAACAGGAACTTGATTAGCCCTCTGCTGGCTCCGCCCTCTCTAACTCAGACAGGACTTCAGCCAGTTACAGCCACCAGGCTCTGCAGTGATTCATTAGGATTGTAGCCCTGTGGTTTTCCATGCAGACAAAACATGAAACTCCGTGTAGGCCTTTAAAGGTCCTACATAGAGGTTGGGTTTTTTTTTGTTAAACAAGCAAAGTTATGTTTAAGTTTACTGTTTTTCTCACCATAAACCATTGTGTTTATCCATGAGGTACCATGAACATATTAAATGCATTTACTTCCCGAATAAACATTTCCGCCATTCCACTGTCAGCATCAGTTGAACTGAGTGAAACCATCAGCAGGACTGTGTATCACATCACCTACGTCCTTCATACCCACTGCTCCATAGCACTAGTATTGCTGAGAAACTGTGTGACCATAGCATCTTTCACTTCATTTTAATGGTATATGTTTTTGTTGCTGGTGTAATTTGCAAGTTGGTCTCAGTGTACCTGGCTCGGATCCACAGAGGGGTGCAGGTAGGAATGCACTGCTGTCTGCTATGGTGCAATACACCTGGTAGTTTTAACACAGCCCACAACACAGATTTTTCAAGAAGGTTCCATTCACTTATTTCACACAATCTAAATATGTTCTTTTTTTCATCATTCAAAATGTTGAGGAAAGAATGGCTTGTTTCCTGGATTTATCTGTTTAACTGGGCAGTTCAGACATTGGTAAAGGCAGCTGGCCCTAAGAAGGGACTTTGTCAGTCAACCAGTCTGGACTAGTGACTTGGTATTCTGCACTGAAAGAAAACCATATATTTTGTGTGAGCTATATCTCCAAAGTGCACATTCATATTTAATGTGGGGTTAATTTTGGCCCGACAGTTTATCAAGTTTATTGTTAATATGCAAGTTGCTGGGCTGTCCTGTGATGTAGTGGATTCACTGTCTCACCTGTGTCACATAGTTCCCTCTGCTCTTAACAGTATATGGCTCCTTCTTTCCACTCAAACCAGCTACAGTAGAAGACACTATACAGACACCAATAATTCAGTGTCTATTATGTGTTTTTGTTTCGGGGCTGACTTTTAGTTTTAAAAAATGTCATTTGGGAAAGACATTAGCCTACTTTTGGCCACAATGTTAACTTAAATTTTGACAGTTTGTGTCATTTTTGGATGGTGCAGTACAATATGTAGCCGCTTAGCTCCAGAGCTTCCTGGGTCATTCAATACTCCATGCTGAGGTTTTGTTGGAGGATTTTTAGGGAAAATCTCTGGATTTTAAAGTGAGGAGGAAAAGGAGAGAGAAAAGAGAGACATAGAGCTTGTTAACTTAATGAAACATTCAGAGGATCAGTTGCTGTTTTACTGCGGTGGGAGCCAAAAGCCGAGCCAGCAAGTGGTTTGGGTTCATGTCAGGGTCTCCTCTCTCACAGCATAAGTGCAAACGTGACAATGACGCCAGATTCCACTGTGAGTGGCAAACTCCTTCCTCATCTGGATTATGATGGTAATTGTCATGAGAACAGGTGTTGCAAGCAGCTATTGGGCCTTACATTACACGTTGTGATGGAGTATTTTATGTTATGTAACAGAGTAAATCTTTTTGAATGAAAATTCTTCTCAGTATCACTGTTCCCTTTTATCCCGGGTCATTGCATGAATTGAAGCAACATGCCTTTGAGGACTGAACCCAGATGTTGGACCATTTTTGCTTGACACTGCCTTTTGAGTACTGAGTGTTGACGTGAAACTATGACACAAAACCTGACTGAATCTGAGAAGTTATTAGATAGCTTATGATTTGTTGGCTTCAGTTTAGTTCAAAGTTTGGAGACTGTCTTTTTAACTGACCTTCGTCCAGATGTGATCCAAACTGATAAAACTGGACTGTAGTCACATTTTATGTCATAAGCGCCCCTGTGCATGCAATGTTGTTGAAAGAGAAATCTGGACGTCACTCACAGGCGGTGACAGACATAGACAGACATATGCACTGGCACGCAACAAATGCGGGAAGTACACAGCGAAAGAGGAAAGAAGGAAGAACTCAATACCAGTGACTGTTTACAGTTGCCACGATTACAGCCCACCCCTTCCACACAGACACACACATCCCAACAGTCCCACCAGGCAAATGCATCTGCCTGCGAAGATCCGGCCTGAGTGAGAGAGCACTTTCCCAGAGATATCAGTGACGTACATGTGTGAGCAAACACGCTCACAATCACGGACAGACGCACGCACACAAACTGATGTCGTGTCAGTCACCGTTGGTTTTCATTGTTTTCATTTCTTGCGGTATTGCTGGTTTATTTTAGCTGTCTATTCTCAGTGAGTCAACAGTGGTCCAGTGAACCATGGAATCCCAGGAGACTCGTTGTGCTGACTCTCCTCTATAGCATCAGGGTTTCAGGACATCCAGGACATAAATAACTACATTTAATATCATTATGTTTGTGTGTATTTTGAGTATACTGTATGCATAAGCACATATGTGTTGTATTCAATCTATTCGTGCATGAGTTAGAAAGCTACAGACCCAGACAACACCTTCTTTCATGTCGAGTCAGGAAGTTCTCCAGGTTTGGACTTAAACAGTAATCAGTAGCCTGCCCCATTCATGGCACGGCCCGGCACTGGAAAGAATGAAAACCTGTGATCAGTGTAAATGTGATGGACACTTTGGACTATAGGGAAGGGGATTGGTTTGTTTGAAGGCATGATAGACAGGCTGGAGGGAGGGCTAGACAGGATACCAGGGTAGGTAGGGTTGGACACAAATTCATACTTTGGTTCTGGACTGGGCGTTGATCAGAGTCTAGACGCTTTGTAGGCAAGATGAGAGGTTTAGTGTTTGCTTTCCAGCTATGAAACCAATATGCCCGTTTCTTGTTCCTCCACTTTTCACTTTTTTTGTATTTTTCCCTCCTAACCTCTGACTGTAATCGAGGAATTTGGATAACAGCCCACTAAATCTGCACGGAGAGGTAAGGGCCTTTTGGCATCAACGCTACAAACTTCTAATCTTGTTTTATTAGAAATGGTCCAGTTACAAGTTTGGGCAGACCGTTTGGAAACTGTTAATCACATGCTAATCATTCGTCTTTGAAAATTCTGCCTGATGTGTACAGCTAAAACATATATAATATGTAATAGCTCCAAAAATGTTGTCCCAGTTTGTAAGGTAATTTATTTTTTCATTAAGTGCTTGTTAAAGCACTTTGATTAAGTGCTTTAACAAGCACTTAATGAAAGGTTCAGGGAAGGAGTGACAAATTTGGTGAGAAATTAAACCATGTGCCTCAACTGAAGAAAGGGCCATTACGGAAAATAAATAAAAGCTTATAATGTATGAGGAAAAATAAGACAGACAGAAAATTTTCTTTGATTGTAACCTTTTTACTGGGAAATGTTAACTGAGACCATATCACACATTCACAGCTGGAAACTATGTGGTTCACCCGACATATCCTGCTGTGGGCCACTGAGCAGCTCCACTAGGACTATGAACACAGATGATAGAACCCCTACCCCTCCCTGACAACGTAGTGCCCTCCTTTCTTGTGATTCAATGCAGGCCTTTGCCTGCCACCTCAAACTTCTGTTATACAGACTTTTTTATCGCTTGTCATTTTTAGTTCTGTCGGGACTACAGGTGCAAAATAGAAGAGCTAACCCCGGAACATTTACATTGATGTTAACATCAATGTTTATCAATGTGCAATGTGCCATATAAATACATTAATAAATTATAAACTATAAACACCTGATATGGCTAGCTACCATGGCTGATTTGCCAGGATGAAAGAGAAATAGGCCATATTGCAATGCTGCTCTGTCCAGACGAGATATTAAAGATAGGTGTGAGTGTATTCTATGCTGCTGTTTCTTTTTCACGTGAACAATCCTTGAATCTGGCAATTCATTACTTTTAACCTGCATTCAGCAACAATTTATCTGCATTCTCTCCTTAAAAAAACTCACACAAGCACACATAGCGTCTGTTTTTATCAGCTCTTCACAGCACACTGTTGAAATTCATATATTTCAACTAAACTAGGAGCCTACAGCCATGCTAGCAGCTCGGTGAGGCTGTACTTTGCTACACTGGTGCCTTGGGCTAAATGCTAATGTTAGCATGATAACATGCTTACAATGATAATGCTAATATGCTGATGCTAAGCAGGTATAACATCTACCATGTTTACCATCTTACTTTAGCATGTTGGCATGCTAGCATATGCTGATTAGTTCCAAACTCAAAGTGCAGCTGTGGCACTAGATGAAACGCTAAGTCATAACCAAAGTTATTCCATTTTATCCTTAATGGGACATCAATATGTGTACCAAACGTCCACTGGGAACCATGAATGTACCAAATTTTGATCCAATCCATGCAGGAGATGTTAAAATACTTCACAAGATGAGCGAAAGATTTGACCTGCTGGTGGCACTACTGGAAATGTCAAGCAATCACCAAAGTCATTAGCATTCATCCTCTGGGGACCAAGAATATATGTCCCAGATTTTATGGCAATTCATATCAGAAACCAACATTGCCATCCCTAGAGCCAATCCGCTAGCATGGCTTAAACTAAATGACTAAAGTATTGCTGCAAAGTCAGAGGGTTACATAGGTACCCGAAGTTGTCTGAGAAAATCTTAACAGACAAATGCATTTTTCAGTACACATGAGCTGCATTTCTTAGCACAGTTTCTAAACAATAAATTCAGCAAAATTATTTGAAAAAAATCTAAAACAAGTTAAAACACACCTTCTATATACCAAAAAGGTCAAAGGTCTTGGGCGTTAAAGGGCATAGATTAATCAAAGTACCACACTGACCAGGTTCATCATCCCTTCCTTGTGCCCTGCGTTTACTTTGGTCATTCCCTCTCCGTGGCTTAACACCGCAATTTTCCAGAGCAGGTGCGAGGGAGTGCTGAGTAAGCTGAACGTAGGTTCTTGGGGGTTGATCTGGGATGACCACTGAATCCCTCCATCCTGGCTTCTTGACCTGCAATCAAAGCCCTGACTTTAGGAGAGTATAGGGGGGAGGGGATTGGAGGCCACATGGCCACATGCTACTCATCCACCTGCATACTGACAAGCAGACAGGCCATGTCACAACAATCCCAAACTCCCCTGTGCCCCAGCCTAACCTTAGCCAACCCCCTCCCCGCCGCAGCTAACCCATGGTGACCCCTGCAGCCATCTGTTACAGGGCTCTGGGATGTGTTGATTGGCCTGGGGGAGTGGGGTGAGGGGTGGGGCTGGGCTGGGCTGAGGATGGGAACTCAAGGGCTTTAAGGGACTTTGTACGCAAAGTATGGTTGGATTCAAAGTGACACATTGTGGTGATTCTCTAAAACATCATTTTAAACACCTGTCCACTATATGTATGTAGTAGGTTGGTTTTAGTCTACTTATCTGGAAGTATAACTGTGGGACATTTTGTTAGTTGCAACCAGTATACATTCACAACGGCTTGGGATGGAGCTGGCTCATGTTACAGTGTCACATCCATCTCTGCCCACTGTCACCCATCACTGGAACCATCAATGCTGCCATGAAAACCATCAGGAGGAGAGGGACAATCCACTCCCCTTAAATTACAACAACCTCTGATGACGAGATCATCTTTTCCTGCAAAAGTTTGTGTTCGATTTGTTGTTCAAAAGTATTAGGTATCAAGATAAAGCCCTTAAGATGTACCATCTTGTTTTCAAGGGGGTGGTAACTTTAACAAAGTCATTTTTGGGTAATTGTACAAATTTTTTATTTTTTAAGAATAAGTAATTTTTCTTAAACATTTTTTATCACAAGGATTGTATTTGGTTACATTTCGTGTCACAATTGTTACAGAGTAAAAGCAAAAGTCACATGAAAATGTCCTAATAAACACTTTGAGAATGGAACAAAAGAAAGGTGTTAAATCAGCAGCTGCAGCAGAGAAGAAGCTGCTGGTGTGTCTGTGGCCCCTGGAGGGCAGAGCTCCATGTCCAGAGTGGCGTTACCAGTCTAAGAGAGTGTCTACACAGAGAGCGTTTCAGCCGCGTTTTTCACTCGTACAGATACACTTCTATTTTAGTCAATCCAGCTGTCTACAAAGGCCACGTAACAGTTCACATTTTTACTCGCACTGCATGCACAAAAATGCAAATCAAAGTGCATTTTTACGCTCTGTGTCTATCTTCCAGAGTTTTATGTGCGTAAACACCATGATTGTGTATTCTGAATGCTTCCAAAACATGGGTGACCTACAACTCAATACTGTGCCTGAACATGCCACTCACAGTACGCCTTGTGTGAAGACTGACACTCAGCGCTTAGCTGACACTCTGTAACAGATACATGTCCGGGCATGGTGAGGTGTTGTTGCCTGAAGGTGTTCTTTAATTTAATAGGTCTGTGATATAACAATATCATCATCATATCATATTTTCTTCATAACATATTTTTCATTTAACAACCCACCTTCCTCTTTAAAAATGTAACAGAGGAACATTTACTCGAAGCACATATTAACCTACTTACTTTTTACTTTTATCTGAGTATGTTTTTTATACAAGTTAATTTACTTTTACCAGATGAGCTGGGTCCACCACTTTCAGTTGAAAATTCTGGCGCACATTCTTGCATGTGGTTGGAAATACACTGAGTAGGATAAAACAAGCTATTAAACTACTGCCCTTAGGATTTGTGCCTCAGGGCCATGTATCAGGAAGTGAGTTAAGCTTAGTCAGGCTCTCTCTGGAATACCTGGCTTCACTAAGCTCTACAATGGCGGTCCAGGGAAACAGGTCTCAAAAAGCAGGCTCTGTTGACTCCAGGTGTTCCAGTCTAGCTATTAGCTTTTTCGCAATGAAAATGTGGGAGAATAGATAAATGCGAAAACCAAAATTTCAGTGCAAACCCTGATTGGCTTAAATGCAACAATGACTGGCACACTTCACCAACCTTTGTGCAAGTGCGTTCTTTTGGACCCAGGAAATTACAAAATATGCAAGTGAAAAAAATGGACATGATGCCAACAAAGCTGCTTTGCAAATGTTTTAAAAGTTAGAGTCCTAAAAAATAATAAAAGAGCCCTTCATAACCGACAGGACCCAAGCAGTTTGAACCAAACACACAAGCGAGCATCCATCCCGTCGACATTATCTTTCCCAAAGCCTCTTTGCTCCTAAATAGCTGCACGTTTTTGATGCCACCTGTTGAGATTGGAGAATGAGCATGTGAAAATGAAACAGTTGTGTTGGTGTTTGTTCTGTTATGCAACTGACACTCACCTCTGCTGGAGACATCAGGTGGCTCTCTTCCCCCCTGCTAATTTCTGTCCTCATTTGGATAGAAGGGGGCCAGTCTGTCTCTCCCAACCCTATGCTATGAGGCACTACTAAGGCTGACCTTTGCCCTGTCTCACCTAGGCTGATTTTACTGGCACGTGCTTGACATGTACCCAGTGACCAGAGAGGGGAGGGGGATAATTCACTGCAACTATATCCAGTCATTTGCAGTGTCTGAGGTAAGGCTTTACCCAGTATCATGTTACACTACTCAGATTACCCAGAGTACTTAGATAAAGTCATCATATTTAGTTTGCACTTGAAGATATCAATAGACACGTGGTACCCTCTGTGGCGATGCTCTGTCAGGCCTGTACTGCAGCTAGCCTGATCCAAACAGAAGGAAAAGTCAGCCTTCTGATGACTCTAAAGTTGACCTATTTATATGTGCATTCAGGAATCACCGGGGTTTTGTTCAGGTGTGAACCCGGCAGCTTCTCTAGGAGGACAGGACTTCTGCAGGCAATCACTGGGGCTAAGCTAGCTGTTGATGGTCGGTAAATCCCTCCACCACATAGGCTGGCTGCGTGTTATGTCACAGTGACTCGTTTTCTACACAGGTTAATAGAGTGGAAGCGACATTTGGGTGTGGTAGCGTTGGTGTTGTTTAAAAGCACCTTTGACAGAGCTGGGCTGACTAATGAAAGTAATTTAACAATTAATGTAACTATGTACTTTCACCAAAAAATAATTAACAAAGTAATGTGATTACCAATCAGCAGATAATATGTAAAGAGTAACAGATTAAATTTTTCAAAGTGGCAATCTGGAAGATTTTAGTCCTGGTTTATTTAGCGACACCTGTAGTTACTGGTGGTAAAGGTGGTTTAATACTACAGGTCAAAGAATTCTGGTGGCAGCAAAAAGAAACTATTGTGGTTTTAATTAAGAAGTCAAGCAGTAACTGGCCTTTTTCCATCATTCTGTGAGCAGCCATGATCTGATTTTATGCTTCACACGGCATGAGTCTGCAAACAGCAGGGTGCAGAGAAAGGAATTGGTTACCTTGCTGAGAAGTTGGAGGTGAGCAGCCTGTCGCCTGCAGCTCTTCATCTAACAGCTCACTGTGGCTGCTCCTTCTTGTTTCTGCAACTCTGCAACATTTCAAACTGATCCACTGTCCAAAAATGCCCCAAATGACTGTGGTCTTGTTTCGTAGACATATTTTTGATTAACAATAGCAGTAAGTGCTAAACCAAACAACAAACACATTGCTAACATGTAAGCAAACAGCTGCTTATTTACACATCCAACAGACTCAGAGCAACATTAGCTTTTACCTGGAATTGTGTTTCTGGATACCTGATAAATGTAAGTAATATTCACTCCTCTTTTACCTATGTTATGGTCTCTGTCAACTTCTGCGTGAAATATCTTCTTTTGCAGCTACTAGATATCCAACCAACTTGTCAATTATCTGAACTTTTTCACTGAAAACAACTGAGTGTTATAGCTGGAGACAAGGTTGTTGAGAGGGGACTTGCAGGCCCCAAACCAACCAAAACTAAGAGCTAAAATAAGAGAAAAGGCTCAGTAGAACTGAGGTTTCATTCCACCTCAGTTCATCTTCTCAGTTCTAATTAAAAGTTTCAAAGTTAATTCTCTGTAGGTTTATCACCCAGACACACAGAAACATCCAGTGTCGGATTCAGAAAAATCCGGGCCAGTCATGTATTGGTGCTTTTGAAATAACATCCTGAAGGTAGTATTTTTAGTCAGAGCCTTTGAGTCAGGGATATGAGGCGGGAAGCCCAGGAGGGCCCTTACTGTCCAGATGGTGACAGCACTCTGATGGTTTTGCCTTTGAGGCGCCAAGATGGAAACATTTGGAATAGGAGTGAGTCACATGTACCGGTCACAGGATGGACAGTCATTCATGACTCCAGAAAACACTCAAATACATATACAGTGTGTGTGTGCACATGAACACACACAGAGGATACATACTGTACTTATCAGACATTTGTTAGTTCCATACCTACGCCAGCGAGTTGTACGTCAAGTACACAAAGATGCACTTAAAACATGCAACCTCATAATATACAAGCTGTACAAATAAACATTTCTCTCTTGTATGTTTTTAAATTGTTTTATCGTCTCAGTCATGATTAAAGGAAAAACTTGTGGCTCAGATGTCTTTGTGCAAGTGACTGAATCTCTGCCAGATCCAGTGATGCCTACCTGTTTGTTTTTTATTGAGAAAGGGGATCTCCTTTTAGACAATTTGATATTTTAGTCTATTTATTTTAAAATATACTGTATTATATCTGAGTAGGATAAACGAACTACAATATATACATTTGCTTTCTGCTTTGAAGGTTTAAACTCCATCTGGCAAAATGTAAACTGACTTTTCGGTGTATCCAATTGGAGGCAGGAGGCCTGACACTCTCCCTTGCTCCAAATGGTGATATGTTTCCATGTGTGACAATAGGCAACAGGCTGTAGCAAGAAACACGACACCTGTTAGTCTGGTCTAGCTCTGCCAACTAGACATAATATTGATTTTCACAATTTAACTCCTAGTAAGTAAGTAAGTTGGTACAGTTTATTTATATGGCACCTTATAAAAGAGATTTTATAAAACACTTTGCGGAAAGAGACAAAAAAATGTCAAAAGTAGAAAAGAGACAGATAAGAGTATATATATAAAAAAAACATGGACCCTATCATATATGATATCAAAGAAAATGCCTTTTAAATCAAGTCTTTTATGAAATGTGCATTATAGTTTAAAGGAAATAAAGATCAAGATTCTCAGAAAAATGTTCTTCTACATTGCAGAAGAACATTTTTAATACCAACAAAGGCTGAATATCAAGTCCTGGACCAGTTTGAGATGAAATTGCCTGAGGGAGGTAACCGAGGGATTCCAGCAATCAAGAAGTATGACCTCTTGATTGCTGGAATATTGACTGTCCTCTCACATTGGTGATAGTAGCGTGACATTTGTTATACTACCACAAAAAGTGCTGCAGGGTGAATGTTTAGGCATACAAGTATGGATTTCAAAACTGGAGATCCAGTTCACATCCCATTCCCTACCAACTTTCGATACTGGTTTGAGGGCAATCTTTCTCTAACGTGAAGAAAGATATCAGGAGGTTGTCAGAGGTACTGTAGGAGAAGGACTCTACTTAGTCTTAGACTACCTTAAGCAGGCAACCATCTTATCCAGAAACCTAGAAAAATACTGTCTGCACCACCAAGTCCTCCTACTTAACAACAAATGTGGTCATTTGTCATTCCCCTCCAAAACAATTCTTATAAAACTTTGATGACCTAACATGCCTATGGTTCATATATAGTTAAGTTTGGGCAACATAAATTACTTGGTCATTGTTATGGAAAGCCCATGCATATAGTTTGGTTAAGCAATGTCGGTCTTTACGTGGCATAATGATACTGATCAGTCAAGAATGGCACCGGGTAAGGTTAGACCTCTGGCTAAAAACCTACATAACCAGAGCCAAGCCAATGGATAAGAAGGCAGCAAATTGCAGACTGGGTCTACTGAGTTCAGATGATCGAAAACATTATTAGACAAGACAGGTTTGGCAAGATAGGTTTGGGTGTGGAGCTAATTAGTCCACAGGCGTACCAGCCAAGATCAGAAGCCTGAATATGAAAAGGTGTCAAAATCAGAGCCACAAAGTAGAGGAGAAACTAGCAGGCAAAACGGTAGAAGCTGACAGATTAAAAGGATTATCCCCCTGTCAACCACCCTCTCTGAACCCAAACAGACCATCTAATTCCCCCCATCTTGTCATCTGGACCCCCTGTGGAGAACAAATTACCATTTTCCAGAGTCACAACTCTATTCCATGGTGTAATGAAGATGAAAAGATTGTAATCCTCCTCTCAGGAAGCATTACACAGGACTTCCAGTGGTGTTGTTACATTTTCCCATGAACTAAAGGTTGGACCTTTTTTGTTTGTAAAAGTACATTTGGTGAATGCTGAAGAAAGAGAAGCCACACTGTTCCATGCAGACATTAGTTTGAAAAACAAATTCAAACATAGACTTTGGATAAGGGCAGAAATATTTAATGTCATTTGCAGTAGTTGGCCTGTTTAAAATCTCTTGCACAAAATCTGCATGATTGCTTCTCCATATTTGACCTACAACAAAAATAAACATTATGTGTACTCTCAAATAAAAAGCCTAGAACCATCTTAACATTAGTGAGTAAAATTGATTCAACATCTAAGATTGATATACAGAAGAAACACAATATACGATAACTTTTGAGTAACATCAGACATGAAATAAAAAACACTGACCATCTTAAGTACAGTGCAAATGTAAACAAAGTTGGACAAATGTCAGTGCATTGATGGCAGGCTGCCTCTTTGGCTTTGGTTTGTCTGAAAAGGAAACACTGGCATCAAGTGGCCAGACATATTATTACAGATACACACAAACTACTACACAAACCAACCTTGCAACTACAACCATCAAACAGTTTAGTAGTGCAGTCTTTGAACAGCATCAACCCGAGTAATGCCAATGGCAAATTACTGAGAAGTCAGTCTTGGTATTAGGTCGTTTTAAAAAAACATGAACTCTATTACTTTTTACCAATGAAGCCATTTTGCCTTTTATCCATACAATACCCGTAGGTGATCATAAGAATCCAAACAACAGGAAAAAGGCCACTGCTAATTATCACACTGAGTAAAGGCTGTAGGATACAAGCAGCCCTCTGATCATTCGATTCAAAACTGCTGTTCCGCGTCTTTCTTCTTTCTCAGGTTGGTGAACACCTACCAAGTAGATACTGTATATTGGCTTTAATACAGTAGATGTTGTTCATCCTTAATTGGCCAACAACAAAAGCTTTCAGTAGTTCAAGTATTTTATCAATATATAAATGAAATGTTGATGTGTAAGACCAAATCCCAAACCCCAGACTATCAAACTCTTCACCTATACAGTAACATTTAAAAATACTGCTGTTTTCTTGTGTGTGCCTTGATGGAATTTACAGCTCTGATAACATCTGCCACATCATTTACAGACTTTGCAAACAAGACTTGTTTGTGGACAAAACAATGGTATAAGAAAATCCCCAACCAGCATGTTTTTCATTACTTCCTTTAATAATACTACGGCCCCATTTGTCTTACTGAGTACCTCCACTGCAGCATAAATTCTAAATGCTGTTATTTTGTTGTGATCCAATGTTAAATTTGGCGATAGTTTCCAGTGTTTTTAGTTCCATTTTCCATGGGAACCATGCTAAGCCTCTGTTCTGTAATGTCAAGCTGGCAAACAATTGCTACGATAAAGATGAGTTACTTTGGCATGTCGAGCAAATTCATCACACAAGTGGCTCTAGGGAGGGTAATTTTGGTCGGTCTATTGCTTTGGTCCAGACTTAATAAATCCAGCAACTGGATATATTGCCATGACATATTGTACAGACATTTGACTGACATCAGTGATCCCCTGACTTCTCCTCTAGCACAACTGTGAGCTTGTCATCTTGTTTTTTTGGCGTTGTATATCTATCATCTTGTGAAATGTCTTGACAGCTATTGGATGGATTGTCATGAAGTTTGGTACAAACATTCATGTCCCTTTTCAAAATGAATTAGTAATTTTGGTGATCCCTTAACGTTCATCGATTGCTATTTAGCCAAAGTAAACATGCTAACACACTAAACTAAGATGGTGAACATTGTAAACATTACTTAATTAAGATCAGCACTTTAGCATTGTCAGTGTGCTGTTGTCCCTTAGTACAGCCTGATAGAGCCACTAGGGGTCTGATGCCATTTTCTTGTATGATGCCGTCTAAGCTATGGTTCACGTGCAGTTTTGTAGTGTAGGTGTTTCTTATTGTTTGTTATTAAGATTAGTCCAAAGTTGCTTTTTTGTCAGTATTAGACTAATGTGATGTCATTTCTATGCACAAATCTTCCTCTCTTTTTCAAAAAAACTGGATTTAGTCTATTGTGCTGATTTGCGGTTTGTAATTACTTCGGTACACATCATTGTAACTTATATGAAATGGTTCAATGGACCTCACTGCGTCTAAGGAGAATAACCCATATATTAATTTTTATTGCAAAAGCTGTATTGGGTGAATTATCAGAGTGCATATCTAGCTTGCTGACATATCTGTCCAGTAGCTGTAACACTAGCTCATCAGAGAATATTCTCCTCAAGGTCCGAACCACCCGAGCACAGCTGGCTAAATCTGCCTTTTCCTTTCATGCACCGCAAGCTTGGAATGAGTTGCAAAGCGTACTTAACTTGGAATCTGTACCATCTCTTGACATGTTTAAAAGCATTTTAAAATCCACTTGCACATAACAATGTCAGTGCTTTTAACATGTGCCATTATTTGCCATGACTCGGTTTAGCCCCTGATCCCTCTATGTTTTGTGCATGTTTGTTGTCTTTTGGCATGTTTTTTCTGTGTTACCTGTCCCTGTTTATACTGTTATATAAAACCTTTTTATCTCATTTTTCTGCCCATCTTGACCAGGACTCCCTAACAGAAGAGATAATGTATCACCAATGTGACCTTCCTGGGTAAATAATGGATGAATCTAAAAAAAAAACAACCGAAAAAAAAAACGTAAGGATATCCTGTCTTCTCAGGCCGCAATTTCTTGAAGCATCTCTGTTTCTAAGTATTCCCAGGCTTTTATTTCCTCTAGTGTTATGAGTTTGGGATTTGGAGCAACCTCATGACATCATTGAAATAAAATAGATGACATCGTTCAGAGAAATCTTTGGAGTGTCACATACCTGCAGACTGCTCATTTTAAATGTCTGCATTTTTTTTCATCATTTTATTAAGCTTGTTAGGGTACAGAAAATTGCTGTCCATAAAATTTTATTATAACAATTTCAAACTTTTATAGAGTAAAGCAATGATGTCACGAGATTGCACTACCAGCGATCCCATCTTGGCTGTGTATTTGAATAGAAAAGCCATTTGTTGCTGCTATTTCATTGTAAATCATGAAGTAGGTCTGCAAATAAGAATTATCCCATCCCTCAAATCAAAACGCCTAAAGCCATAGTTACTTCTCCAGCCAGATAAATGAACTGAAACTTCAGCGAGAAAGTGCTCCGAAGGAAGCTGGAGTGACTAAAATAGAACGTCTATATCATTTCCATATAGGTTTCTGTACATATAGACTTCTTAAAACGTCGAATAAGATATTTTTCTGAATGCAGTCACAAAGTTCTTTGCCTTAAAATGCAGTTCCACATTTCAGTACCTAAATAGCACATTTGTGTCAATGATCAGACTCTAAAGAAGAACTAATGCCTCACACATTGCATTGTCTGTTTGATCTACATTGCAGTTAGGTCAAGCTCTTGAAACAAAATACCTAAAAATTACAATTTCTAATTTTTAAGGTTACAAAAACATCCGCTTGGTTAAGGCTGGAAAGATTGTTTTGTGACACTCTATAAAGCTCAAACTACTTCCACCCTTTTCTTAGAAACATGGTTAATATGAAAGGCCTAAAGAGGTTCTTGACAGGAAAACGCTTTGATTTAGGCACTGGAATACACAACCATTGATGTTATTTTCTGGTGTTAACATTCTCTGTTACGCAGGGATTGATTTCCGGTAGTTAAAATGATGGCCTAGCTGGGGTTTTTAGCAATTTCATTTCTTTTCTGATGGAAAGAGATGAAGTTTATGTTTTCTTTAGGCGAGAGTCACCAATATTAAGGTTGAAATAATTTGTAAAGTTTTTATAAGTTGAAAGTTTTAACTTAATCTCTTTATTGTATCTCTAAATAACAGCAAACGTGGAGAGAACAGAGGATCAGTGGTGGGGGCCATAAGTTAGTCTTAGTCTGACTTTTTAGCATTTGTTATGTTCTCCTATCAAACTTGATGTGAATGATAAACTAAGATATTACTTCTTAATCACATCTTAATAGATTATTTAGTAATTTGGCAATTATATCACACATTTGCCATCAAAAATACGTGTTTTTATGTTTATTAACAGATGAAAATCTTTTGAGCTTACTAAAGTCCAGGAGGGTTATATTACAAAAAACACACACTTAATTGCAAACTAACCTGAAACCCATAATTTCCCAGAATAACAACAAAGCCAAATTGCGTGTTTGACACAAAGAAAAAAAAAAAGTGCATTTTGATTTGTACTGCTTTTTAATGTGTTTTTTTTCCATCAGAAATAGTAAAAGCCATACAATGTAGCAAATCAAAAATGACAAAGCTCTGTACAGACATAGTAGCTCATTCACACACATTCTACAGTCCAGACTGATCTGTCAAAGTGGGCAGATGCCACTGGAGTTTCCATCTTGGCAAACAAATGGCTAACATTCAGTTTGAAGAAGAGGGAGTCCTCTCAACAAGCATTTTGTAGGCAAAAATATAGATTGTTTTGTCTCATAAGCAGAGTCAAGACACAGTCGTCACATGATAATCAAAACCTGATGATAACTAACTATGGGCATCTTTCTGAAAAGACTGGTCGTGTAAGACTTGAGGATACTGTGTACACATTACAGTCAGCAGCACTAAGGTGGCAAGCTGACTTGAGCGTGCAGGAGCCTGCTAATAAATAATGGAATATTCTAGTCAGATATAAAAGTCCTGTAAGTGCTGTATTTCTTATTTTTTTTATATTTTTGAAGGAGTACATTTGAGTCAATGTAGGCCCAAAAAACTAACCCTTATCTAATTATTTTACATCATGCTGCCAACTGATCCTAGTGTATCAGGCGTAAAGAAAGGAGATGTGATCTCGACACACTCAATCCTTGAATGGGACTTTGAAATGCAAACAAAAAACAAATTTTCTAAGAAAGTTAGCATAAGAATCAGCATTTAAATTAACGTAGTTTTAGTTCATTTTCTCAGTGATCAAATTTAACTCAAACATTTACCCTTTGACCTGCCGTAATCACAGCTAAAACACTGTATTAGAATAAAAGTGGTTCCTTTGTAATGAGCGTTCCACACCACATGAGGGCAGCAGCTACTGACTGAACTTAATAATGTTCCATGTACAAGGATCAGTCCCAGGCTGTGGGGATTGAGGAACTAGCAAGTCTTCCCCCCACACATGCAGTGATGATATGAAATGGGTCTGTCAACGTCCATATCTCGTCTTTCTGTAGAAACACAATGAGAATAGCTCAACATTTAAGTGCTTAAATTGGACAACGTATTTTCTAGGCAGGTTTAAGTTAATAAAACAATTTTGTTGGCATCACTTTAGGATAACTCCAATTTGGACTTCAGTAACAACAATCTGTCATACAAAATATTTCCCCTCTCTTAAAAAAAAAAAACAACAAAAAAACAACAAAAAGCCTCCCCAAGAAAACAAAAGGTTAACAAAAGGAAGTAATAATGTGAAATAAAAACATTCAAAAACAACAGTGATACACTTTTAAATGCACACACTTTACACCTTATATATGTCAATGCTCTTGACTTTAGCCAAAATAAAAAGCATTTTTTTTCTTCACGCGTTCAGTAATCTTGGTGTATGCTTTATAATACATGTATACAAGATAAGATACAGCAACAAAGCAAAAAAATAAATATCTTAAGTCACTGTTTGGAAGTTTTTATATATATCTATATATGTTTATTTATATGTATAGCTTACTTTTGGGTAGGGTGTGAGTGTTAACAGTTTTGGCCGGCTGACGCAAAGAGCTTCTTTCTATTGACGGAAACTTTCAACACAGAAAACTGAAGAGCAGTATAGCAGGACAACACTTCTCTATTAAGATTGTCCCCATAAAACAACCCTTGGCCCTTCAATCATGAGCAAAATAGTGTGGCTATGTGCTGTGCAGACTGAACAGAGGATGGTGGCAGACAGGAAGCTTGTCTGACCAACAGAATCCCGAGACGTGATTGTTGAGGATTCAGTGGCCTTCTTACTGATGCTCACTTGGATACAGCAAATTCACGAAAAACAGGTTTAGCCGATTTTGTCAGACTCTAGCTGCACTTCAGAGGAATTACATCAGTTGCATCTTTAGCTACGCTACTACGTCGAACAGGGAAGGACCTGTGGAATTTGGGAGAACAACCTTATTTCAAAGTTTGGCTATTTGCATATTTAAGACAGCCTGGGTGAGATTGATCTTCTTCTTTTTTCTTAAAAAGCTCTGCATTAGAAAAAAAGTCAGGCACCAAATGTCATCTAGAACAGTCCTACTCATAAAGCAATCTAGAATATTTACATAGACCTCACCAGCTGCAAAAATGTCCGAAAACATTGTTTGCAAGATGCAGAATTGACCAGTACATACAGAAAGAAACAGTTCAGTATTTTTGATTAAGCAGCCATATTTGTTTTACAAAATACTTCTGACCCTCTGACAATGGCACACTATACACGCCCTGACAACTTTTTTAAAATCTTTGGTTGACCAGTCAAAAGCCTGATAGATATACAACCCACTTTTACATCACACAACTTCACTTCTTCTTTAAAAAAATAAAAATGAAACAATTGCTAAAAAAATAACATTTGCACACACAATTTCATTCCCTCTTCCTGTCCATGAGTTACCCTGCCAGGGAGATTAAAATCACCTCCCATCCCATTGTCACACACAGCCACTTCCCCATCCTGCACTTCCTCTGGTCCATTCTGGAGTCCATCCAAGAAGAAAAGCACATGAATGCAAGCCGCATACGCACGAACACACCACACACGCACACACACACTCTGTCTTGCTCTCTTTCATTCGCTTACATACACAAACACACACAGCTACACAATTGCCTAAATGTAAAAGAGCAGGAAAAACAAGGTGGTGCGTCAAACGCAAATTTTCCAAAACAGAAAGTGTCTGTGGTTAAAAGGAAAGAAAATAACCAAAGGCATTAAAAAAAAGCGCCAGGGTTTGCTGACAGCTCTCATTGTTTCTGCGAGGCGATCATCTTCAAGACGAAGTTGACGATGGCGCTGGCAGGCTGGTCGGGATCCATCTCAGCGAAGAGGTGGCTGACGTTGTCGGTTGTGCTTCCCTGCTTACGCGCCACAAACCCAAACAGCCTGGAAAGACAAATTTAGAGATCTATTCACTAGGTCACCACGTTCAAGCATCAGACTACATCAAAAATTGGTCATATTTTTGCCCCCTATTGTTATGTAGAAAGATCAAAATCAAGAGTAGGATGACATTCCATTGAAGCATTTAACAACTGGAAGGTTTACTTACTTGGCTGTGCCTCCCTCAGGCTTGTTCCACCTGTAAGATTTGATAAAAATGTTATGTTCATTTTAACTTTTTAAGAAAGCAAAATAAATGGATAGCAAAAGGTTTGGACCTTCCTTTTATTGTTTCAGTGTCTTGGAAGTCATCAATCTCACATCTGAGAGGGCTAAAACAAACCACTAATGAAACCTAATGAATTTCATGTGTCTGTACTCACTTTCTGTCCTGAGGGTCAATATCGCAGAACGTGACAGTGTTGCCGGGGTAGTGGCGTCGGAAGAAAAGCCTATAACAGAAGAAATCAACATGGAGATTACAGACGCATCAAAATACATCAATAAGAAAAACACCGTGAAAACGTGCATTGTGGGGAGCAGCAGATGATATGCTGCAAAATTACATCCAAATCCACATGCATCTCCATGTGCAGGTCACATATATCATCATTTGATGCTAATCATAAGTGTGCTTATGATTAGGCCATGACTGATACGGGGTTTCCGAGAGGAAATATGTTAGCTGATCACAGCAATTGATTATATAAGTCCAGTTGGTCAAAGTGGGCTTTAAACTTCAACTCAATGCAGACTCTGACGGGTAAAACATTTCCTCAATTGGTGATTATTAAACAAACTCCAGCCTAAAGCTCAATAAGCCTTTTATTATATTTCATAAAAATGTAATAATTAATAATCTTCTGATATGAGGTGGGGCACTTCCGCTATGACTCGCTGCAGGAAACCCTGCGGCATTGTGTTTTTGAGGCCAATGCTCGTGTCAGCATCTTGGTTTTAAAAAAATAAAGACAGAGATGACAGGAAATAAGGGAGCAAGAGATGCAACAAAGGTTCGTGGCTGGATGCAAAATGGGGAGACAGATCATGGTTGACATCTTAGACCTAAAGCTGTATTATAAATGCACATATATAATTAATTAATTTAATTTAATCTTCTTTTCTCTATCCTGGAACTCTACACAAAACAAATGTTTATGTTCTTGATTTAGATAATGAAGTGCATAATAAGGCCCTGATCCTTTAATCCTGTGTGTAGTGACTCCTGTTGATACTTGCCCTTCAAAAAAAAAAAATGTATGTCTCCAGACGTGTTCGGACATCAAAAGCTCTCATCAAATACGTCTGCAGCAAAATCTCTAGGTGTCATGCAATGTTTACACCTGTGAGGCATCTTTCAGAGATGCAGCATCCAGACTTACTTCCTCTGGTTGTCAGTCAGCGTGATGCCTTGTGAAGACACCTTGAAGTGCACAATGGTGGCTGTAGGTGGAGAGGCGGCAGCCAGTGTCTCAGATATGGCCTTGGCAACAGCCTGAGGGCCCGTCAGGGACTCCATCTCTACTGAGTTGATGTAGAGCACGTTGCATGCTGGGAAGAGAGCAGATGTCCCAAGCAGATTTAAAAAAATAAATAAATAAAAAAAAATTCAGAGAATAGACAATGGAACTATATTTCTGCAAAGACCAAAAAAAAAATAAACTAACTATATTGATTCCAAATTGAATCCTGTAAAATGTTATTAATGACTATTAAGGGAAACACGACTGCCAATGACCTGTTCATGCAAAAATGTCGTCTCATTAGAGAGCATGCTTTCTGGAACAAAGCTCCAATCAAATCATTCCACATAAAACATTCTGCCTGTTATAGACGAGAAGCTGAGCGCCAATGTTAAAAGACATTTCTAAGGGAATTCTGTTAAACAGGGCCATTAATATTTGTCTTTGTTTGTGCAGGTAACAACATACGCGGACAGACAACAAACACAAGATGCACATTCCAGATGAGGTTTCCAAATAAAAGTGCACAGGGGTTTACCATGGGAATCAGCAGGGGCCCTCTGCACTGGGATAACAAGGCAGTCATGTTGTCAGAATAAGTGAATAGGAGGATTCAGGACACATTAATAATGTTGTCACTAACGTCCCAGAATCTTAGAGCTGAATTTGAATATCAAACACTGAAAGTAGTAAGAGGCCTGGGCTTTTAACTGTGAGAGTGAGTTGATGTTTTACCTGCTCCTTGTTTCAGCCTCTCAGCCAGTGGATTTGTTGTTGCGACCTCTGGTGCTTCCTCAATGAGATCTGCATAAAATAAAGAGAGAGGGGGAGTTTGCAGTTTTGGCATAATGCTTTAATTGCAGCTCTAAGGCTGCAAGGGTACATGACGTGACCGTTTATTTTCATCACTTTCTCATTCGCTGAAACTCAGCACATGCCTCTTACTATGTTAATTATAAGTTCCAGGCTCACCACTGACATTACATGCTGTATATCTGCCAGCAATAAAAAAAACTTTTATGGTAATCTGTTTTAAATCCTTTCAAGCAACAACAAAAAATATTTACACATGGAAATGCCTGGAAAAAAATTTATTTAAAATGTGTGGAATGAAAACCTGAAATCTGTTTTGCTATAACTCCTTTAAAAAGTGTTTTCTTTTATAAATGAAAATGAATTCTCTATACACGAGAACTATTTCATACTTCACAGCTTGACACTCACTCACTAAATCAAAGTTCCTTATGGTCTAACACTGTGAAGTCTTAATACAGCTTTTATCTGTAGAAATGTTGTTAAGATTATGTGATAAAAGCTTTCTCTGAAACAATATAGAAACACTTTAAAAAATGCCTAAACTTTACAAGATACACATTTCGATGCACGGACCTGTGGTAGGGATGAGCAGCTTGCAGGGCAGGGCCAATGGTGTGATAGCATGTTGGTAGACCAAAGCAGACAGGCAGCCTGCCAAACAGACACAAGACACGCAGTCAAAAACCAGGATTTATCCTTGTCAAAACATTTCATTCTCATCTTTGGAAACCACATCTCACACTGAGAGTGAACTCCTAGTGTCCCTGATTACCTCCTTTCACCAATGTCACTTAACTAATGTCAGTATTGCTTTAAATTGCTGCTAATTTTTTGTTTAACAATGCATTTAAGGAAATTGTATTCCAGTAGTGTCTATAAATGCTACAGATTTGTAGCTGAATCTGGTGCTTGAAAAACCCTTTTCCAAATAAACTAATTTCAGGCTTTTCTAAGAATATCCATTCCTATTGTCTATGGTGCCTTAAAGTTTTTATGAGTTATTGATTTAAATGGTTTTCTTGAATCATTACTTAAACAATGAAATGACCATTAAAAATGTAACATTCTAAAGGCATTTTTGAAATGAATGGAAAAAGAAACTCAAGGTTAAATTTCTTTGCCACCATAATTACTCTTCAACTATTGTGGTTAGCAACGTTATAATGTTATTATTAATTTAATTGTGACTAACAAAAACGGACACATTTGGGTCTATTTGTGTCCTGGGGCTCATCTCTCCCCATAATTCATCCTTTTGATTTGGGTAAACGTGGTTTGTTAGATTTAAAAGGTGAGGGGAAAAAAGAAATAATTAACACTTCATCATCGTTTTATCAGTAGCTGTAAAATAAAACACGCAGGTGGAAAAGAGTGATGAATTGTGTTATCAGCTGAGGAGAAGGCTCTCACTAACCAAAGTAAGGCTCGTTTGGACAACCCTTCAGCTTCACTCCTTTCGGGCTGCTCTCGATCAGGAAGTGCCTCACCAGCTCATTGGCGATGTCACCTGCGACAGCGAATGGGAAGGGGGGTGAGTGAGTCTAGGTAATACACAGCTGATGAACCTGGAGACATCACCTCATACCGTTGGTATTAAGATATTAACTTGAATTCTTTCTCCACCCTGACCTACAACCAAAACAAGGAGAAGTAAGAGCTACACTTAAAACTGGAGCAGTCAAAATAAATACTTGTTGCATTTGTAACTGCTTCGAAATATCTAATCATTTAACCCAACATCCTGCCCCCTACCTTTCTTGTTCTGATGCACGGAGGGCGGGGGAGAGGCCACCTTCATAGCCAAGCCGTACGCCCCCCTGAACGAGTGACTGTCCCGAATAACAAAGGCTCCAGGTTCCCTCTCTCTCAGCAGGCTAATAGCTGTAACACAGTGAGCATTCAGTTATTCTTTGTAGATGGTTTTATTTTTGGCCATGTCAGCAGCGAGGCTAATTAGGTCCACCACTTTTAGTCCAGATGTCAATGTCTCAACAACCACTAAATGGATTGTAAGGAAATTTTGTACAGACATTAATGTTCCTCTGAAAATGAATAGTATTAGTTTTGGTGATTCTCAGGACAAACACTACTACTAAATTATGCACAGCAATGTTCTTTTAATACTATGCTAAGCTAAATCAAAGTGAACTAAAGAAAAAAAACTCAGAAGTAAAGAATGACCAAGAATAAGGTGAAATGGGTCCTGATCCTTTGTTTAAAAAACTGCTGAGTCTGTATTTCATTAAAACTACAACTTCTAACATTACATTTTGCTTTAGACTCCATTGTGCAAGGAGAAGAGCTTTGGATCCATTACTTCACTGTTTAGTTCAATGCCTCTGCCTGTCCAAATGTGACAGTTTAAGGAAGGAAGACAGATGAGATGAGCAACACATGCAGATGTTCCCTAATTCTCTTCATACGGCGTGGCTTTCATTTTGGGAGCGCATAGGACTAAGTACAAACTGTGTGTGTGTGTGTGTGTGTGTGTGTGTGTGTGTGTGTGTGTGTGTGTGTGTGAATGTGTGCGTCTGATGTCATTGCAGTTGAGCATATGCTTGTGTTTAACATGATATAATCCCATGCGGGCCATGAGCGAATGCAGATGGGACAGCCAATAGCCACTAACCTCACAACCAAAACACACAAGCACGGAGAGGTTGTATATAAACCGGTATGTGCGTGTGTTTTTGTATCATTATTGCATGTGTATGTGTGTACTGTACAGGAATTTATCAAAAGAGATGATGTTAGAGGGTCCCTAGACTTGTTTGTGTGAAACTCAACACCAAGACTTCAAATTCAAGTAAAGCATTTCAGTTGAGTAACAACAGTTTAATCATCCCGACCACATTTTAAATGGCTCATAGGAATACTCCACTAAAGACAATAGTGACCCAGTTCTACACTGGAAATGAGTAGCACGACATCCATACAAAAATTTCAAACCACTGCTGCACGGTCCATTCCCATGCTCTGTATGTTTCAAACAATTCGATTTTTGCCAGAACATTCCTAAACATGCAGCTTCCATTTCTCACAACAGTGGCCTGACCTGACAAACGTACGGGGTGTGAGACTTTGATACAGTATTTAAAGTGTTGGTTTCCGATGAACTATTCATTTAATTGTCTACACATTATGGCAAACACTGAAAAGACCAGTGCCCATATCTGATGCCTGGCACCAGGAAGATAAAAGAAACCGTCAGAAACAACTCTACCCACTTTAACATGGATCTGATCGAACACATACTAATCAAAGCTTTTGCAGAAAATTTCTGAGGGTCATTCAAGTGAACACTCTTTGAGGCTAGTGACTCGTGCTCCATGCGATCTTACCTTGTTCCCTGGAAATGTCTGGCTTGTACCAGAACTTGGACGTGTCTTGGACGAACTTGACATTCAGCCTGCTCTCAGGGCTTTCGTCTGCAATGTAAACAAAAAGAACATCACAGAAATTGATACACTGTGCCTTGCTAAATTGCTAGTGAAGTAGACCAGATAAATTACTATTAGTATTCTTATAGACTATACATGTCACTTAAGATACACCGTTAAGCTCTAATATACACTCAACTTATTTGGCTGTTGAATAGGCAAAGCTGTGTTGTACGTTGGTCTGGTTAGTATGCTAGTCGAGTCATGAACATGGCAAAGTTAGCGTGCCAGAAACTAACCAGAAGCCAGAAAACTCCAAAAAAACAAACATTGCAAACATATCTAAATTATCTTTGCCTGTCTATTTATACTGGTGTTGGCAAGTATTCTAATGTTCTTTTGTGTGGATATAATCATGATCGTGTTTAAGGAATGGTTTATGATTTCTCAATTCACTTATCAAATGGCATCAAAGTCCTCTGGGGAAAAAAAAAATTCTTTTAGAAATGAACATGGTAAGAAGATAGACCAATAAGAGTCAAAAAATTTGAGAGTTACCAAAAATTTCTGGCAATAAGCAAAAATCCAAAATAACAAGGTCAAGTGAGTCCTCCCTGAACAAAAGCTGTAGCTGTCAACCTGTATCTACCACTACATTAGGGGTCATTCTTCATAGGAACTCTAAAAGCATAGCACACACCGAGTGGCAGCTGTCAACACAATGAGCTGAAAGCCACTCTATCTAGCATCTAGATCTAATAGTGATGATCTTTCGTATAATTATCATGTTACTCCAGAGAATATATATCCTTACCGGGCATATTGAACTTGGAGAAGTCTGAGAGGGTGTGGAAGTAGCTGGGAGTGCTTCCTCCACTCACTGGGGACATTATTTTTCCGTTTAGCGTGCCATAGGACAGAGCTCCGTTTGGTCTGTCGTCGCTAGACATGCGCCTCTTCTCTGGAAGCTGGGGCTGGAGACCAGGGGCTGGGCTACCCTGCCTGAACCCTACACCCGTCCCCATCATCCCCCCATCCTGGTAGCCTGCAGGCGAGATGGGGAAGGAGGGAGTGGGTGGCCCCTGGTAGCCCGAAGAGCTGCTCTGTCTCGACAGGTTCCCATGTCTCTCATCTGGGGTGGTGTAACCGCTGTGCATGGGGTGACGGTCCAAACTGGGGCTTCTCTGGGACACCTGTGACACAGATGGGTGACGGCCCAAAACCGGACTTCCTTGGGGGTGTGTGATAGATGGCTGTCGGCTGAGCACAGGGCTGCTCTGTATGGGCTGACCCAGGGACGGCTGTCTGCTGAAGACAGGGCTCCGCTGAGACCCCTGTCCCAAAGAGGCCTGTCTGCTGAGGACTGGGCTATTCTGAGCTCCCTGAGACAGACGATGACCGAGGATGGGACTGCCACCTGTCATGAGGCCTGGCATGCCCACATCAAAGCCATTAGCTGTTGATGTTTGTTGACCCATGATGGAGCCATCCTGATTAGCACTCGAGCGCTGCTGGAGGACAGGACTATGAGTGGAGCTAAGGGTGTTGGTCCAGTGCTGTGCATGGGGACTTCCATGGCTGAGTGTGGTCTGGGAGGGTTCTGAGGTGGACAGGCTTGGATCTGAGGCAACATAGTTTCCCAGGAGGTTGTTGGGGCCAAGGTAGGACAGTGTGGGGGTAGTAGTGCCAAGGTAGGAAGAGGCTGGAGAGCTGGAATCCAGGTAGGAAGAGGTGGGAGTATTCACGGCTGGACATGAGGGGGTTGGAGTGGGGTAGGCACTCTCTGTAGCCTGGGAGCGGAAGCTCGAATCAGTAGTGGGTTGGGACGGAGTGCTAACATTGCAGTGTGCTGAGGGGTGTTCACTGGAAGAGAAATAGGAAAGTTTGTCAACCAGATGAAGTCTTTGTGCAATTTGGCAGATGGGCAAAGTTTTCCTTCTGAGGACATTTAAAAGCACACACATCAAAGTTTTTGATTGGATGCATGACTTTGCTGACTAAAAAGTATTCACCAAAGTTTATTTGTACTTGTAGTCATTGAAAACTGAGTGATTCAGAGGGCTTTCTCCTAAGTAATAAGCAGCCATTCACGGCTGCAAAAGGCTATCCTTTATTTTTAAAGACAATGTGACCATGCAGAAGTCTTTTCCTTTTTTAACTTTCACTCACATCTGTAAAATCTATTCTTAAGATCTGACAAAGATGGACAAAAAAAGCATCATGTCTTTGACTCACCCCTGTGAGCTCTGGAAGGGACTGCTGCTGGACAAAGGTGGGTTCAGTGTGTGGGTCGATTGACTTGGACCTCTCTGCTGGCTTGTAGTCTCTCCCAGTGGGCTAAGGCTCAGAGGTGATGTGGGCTGCTCTCCACCTGCTACTGCCGACCTCGCCACAGACTCAACATAGCTTCTTGGTGCTGCATGTGAGAGGAAAAAGACGTTTCTCTGTGAGCTACACAGTTACAAAGCTTTTTCTGCTGTGTGTGATAATCCATTGGTTTTCTGTGTGTATTACATGGTGGGGTGTCTCATCATAGTCAGTTAGGGTGATAGACTGCAAAAATAAATAAATAAATAAAAAAAAAATGGGTGATTATCAACAAAGTGGCACACAAGTGGAAATAATTTGACCATAATCTTGTCCTTCCCCATGAGAGTGATCGTGACTTTTCCAGGCAGTAAATGAAAAGGTCTGGAAACACATGATTTGTCATGAAAAATTGGGTGGAAGAGATTTAAAACTTGAATGTCGATAATTATCTGTGGCATTTCAGCAGCACTCTTACCTTCCTCACCCTCACTGCTCTCATCATCTGTGGAGCATCATTGGAGATAATCCAGAGAAAGAGAAGAATTTAAAGGAACACAGGTACAGCAGGGGAGTTGGTAAGAGAGCGTGTTTTCTGTGCTATATTTATTTAATTTTGTGTTATTAAGAAATGTGTGTATACCAAGGAATGTCACAGGAAATAATTTAATGTGAAGTGTATTTGAGAAAGTCTTAAAGCTGATAAGCCTTATATGTTGCGTTGGTACACTAGCTGCTAGCTGTAAGGATTTAAATATTAATCCAACTCAAATGCCCAATCCATGGTTTTTGACAGTATAAATTTAACAATGTTTCTCCAGTGATCATACTACCTCTGTTACTAGAAAATATAGCCCTGTTTTACATTATTTACAGAGGTTAACAAAACTTTTAACAGCTTCTGAATGCAATAACTTGGATTTAGTTCCTGACTAGTCATCCTTTCCATATCTGATTCGCCAGAGTGGCTACCAAAGGCTGTAATTCTAATTGAGTGTTACAACCAACCTGAGCCTGTTTGATTCAGGAGGATTTCTGCTGGGTTGTGGGGCTTCAATCCCAGGGCTGACAGCGGAGTCTTGGCAAGACCAGGAGGGGACCGACCTGAAGAGAATTGGACAGTTATCAGCACACAGCATCATATATCACAGGCATCTTGACAGGTGCTACCTGTTTTCACAGTCTAACAATGATTTATCACCTTTTTTGAGAAAAAAGATGAGTGTATAAAAACAAAAAACAAAGATCAAAATGTCATAATATCCATTTAATTTCCATATGGGCTGTTGAATATTTTAATTGCAATCTAGTCAGTTCATATACTAATACACAGGTATACAGCTGTCAAGATGATGGTTGTGTTAACACACAGGAGCAAAATGTTCAGAGGGGTGTGCCCATGCCTCATGCTCTGATGTAGGGGTAAAACATGCACGTGACCAAGCACGATGTGACAAACCTCTGGCTGTGACAACTCTACCTCACTCTACCATCAGCAGAATGAGATGTGTGTCAAACACAAGTTGAAATCAAAGCAGAGCTGGGTCAAACTGAATGAATAAAGGATGCAAGGGGAATTTACACTATGTTTCATTGGCATACACATATTACAGGGAAAAGCCCTTTTGTCTTCCTTAGTTGTTCCACTTATACATTTGTGAGTTTTATAGACTGCAGCTTGTTTTAGTTTTGCATACCCCACCTTAGCAATGCTAACATCCTGTATTCCTTAGACACAAAGTTACTAATGTCCATGAAAGAACACAAACTTTGACACAGTCTCTGCTACATTAACGCCGGAGGGAAAGATGAGGAGTAAAATTTGTTGCCACAAGCGACTTAGTCACTCATATTAAGATCTATATTACTGTAATCCTCCTTACTGTGAATGTGTTTTATTCAAGGTGACACATTCCCCTCCATCAATCTGTGTTCCAACTCTAGTCTTCCGTTACAGTGCCAACTACTCCTTTTTTTCCCTCCAGCGTAATAATCATGTGGAGGAAAAAAAAACTTTTGAGAGAACGTATTGCTAGCAAGATTATCAAAAGACAAGACATAAATGGCTTGGCAGTTAAGACTGCTAGGGGAGGGCAGGCAGGGTGCTGGTTGTGGTGAAACATGACAGCAACAGGAACCCAAACACAGATGGGATGAACAGCCACGAAGAGCAACAGCAGCTGAGAGTGTCGAGGTTCACGATACTGGCACGATTGTGTGCTGTACACTAAGTGTATGGGTCCATGTAAAGCCTTTGGTTAATACATGAAAGTCCACATACTTCACTCTTTGCACTACCTTTTCCATGTTGCACATGTTTTAATCATCAGAGAAACTGCAGTGTGCTAACTTTTCTGTAACTGAAAAAGTGGACTGATCCAAACCCCACTGGGTATGTCTGATGTGTGTCTGCTCTACATTGTGTCCATTTTGTTGCCGTTGCTGCTCTCATGTGGCTTTCATGCCAAAGCGGTGCAGGACTGTGATAAGTAATGGGTAAAGGGTCACTCGGGGAGAGAGAAGGGACAGGGATTTGGGAATGGGGGTTCAAAATGGCTGACGGTTTGGGACAATGGAACTCCAGTAGAGAGACGTGCATCCTCCACTTACCAAAGAATCCAAATCAATTCTTTGTACTTGCAACCTAGATGCCCCACATTTAATCGTGGGCGGTGTGTACGGGGCAGGCTAAGTGGACACTTGGGGAATGTGATTTGAGGACACTACACAGATGACAGTGTCACGTGCACTAGTCAGATGGCTAACCATGCACCTTTGACACGTTTTTCAAGTAAATGCAAAACTGTACTCAGTTAACTGATGATACCAGTTAACTACAACGTGTGCTCAGCTGAGAAAAAGATCATCTGGCTTTGTGGTACATTAAGACCGTAAAAACACAACTGATGAACAAACTCAAATGCATATCTTTTATCTTTATCTCTCACAAACATTTACTTCAGGATTCGGCACTCCTTATCTCAGAAAATGTCACTGCTCAGTGTCACTGCTTATGCAATGCTCCCATTTTTGAGGGGAAGAACAAATGTTACGCCACAGAGCGGGTGCCAAAAATGTGGTGCGTGTAATTTTCTGACTACATTTATGTCCAGGAGGAGATAGGTAAGAGGACTAGATGAGGTCATTGGTAGAGTTGGCAAAGGACACATTACCTAATACATTGCTTTGTTTTAGTGAGAGGTGTATGTGAGACTGAGAGAGGGGTAGGGGAGGGAAGGAGTAGAGATAAGCTAGTCTATATTTGTCCTGAATTGTGTGTATGGCTTTTGGTTTGTCTATATCTTTGCTGTTTTCTGGACTTACTGAAATAGTTACCCTAAAAAGAGGCATGATCAAGCAGCTGGTCGGATTACACCAGATTGACTTGGCTTCTCTTTCCCTTTTTTTCTGAATTTTGTGACTGAATGATGACAGCAGACATTCTTGTGACTAAAAGGGGGATTCAGTCTTTCACTAGACGTGGCCACTCAGGCATTTTGATGAGCCAACACAAGGCCAGAAATGTTGCTACTTCCCACTCGTACACTGGACATAGGAAATGCAGCCCATTTACAATCTGAATAAAAATTGGATGAGGTAATAGTGGGGATATTTTGTTCACTACTCGGAATATGTGGTTCTAAATGGAATACATAAAGAGAGTTGCATTTTTGTTCAATGTAAAAAATGGAAAGACATTCATAAGTTGATGATTACTGAGTAACCTCTACCTCACTAAAAAAGCTATTGTCCTTCAAAAGTGAATGTAAGTTCAATTACTCAAAATATAATATACTATGACATCCTGTCTAGCACTTTAGACAAGTGCAACCATTTACATGTATACAACTACAAAAGAAATATCTTTTCAAATCCCTTTCACCACCAGAAACATCTGGATGGCATTTCAAAAAGAAAGGCTTGCTCATTTTGCCATGAAAAAGAAAAAAATGATTCAACATGTTGTTGTAAATGTCTGGAAGAACTTATCAATCCTCGATAATTGTTTCTATGGATAAACTTGCTGCACTGCATTTCGACACAGGGATAAAAATAATTCTCCGTTGTCAAATACACTCTTCAGTAAGGATATAAATCACTTTATCATCCTGAATAGCTAACTAGGAATTAGCTCTACAGAGCCCTCTGTCAGCCTGATGGGGAACTTACACAGGTTGAAGTAAGGGGTTTGCGGCGAGATGGGGAAGGCAGGGGTTTGGGGAAACACCTCACCACCAACTGTGGGTGTAGGATTAATGGGGACTCCTTCCATTTCCTCAAAGGCCTCCCGGTAGCTGTGCATATTTCTCTGTAGAGGGGAACAATGAGACGAAAAAAACAAACATAAACACACATTGGCGTGGGGAAAAGAAAATTTGTGAAAACATGTTACAGAATGTATGATTTCTACCTCCTTAGGCCGTCCTCCGGGGTTCATCGCTATGGCATTGGCAAACTCTGGAGAAACGCATCGAATGGGGGAACGAACTAGGATATCAGGTGAGGGACTGTCGTCAGGGCCATTTTGATAATGGCCGTCACTGACGATGCGATGGCGAGGCAGAGTTGCAGGCTCATCCAAGGACACTGCACGGGCCTGGACACCTGAGATGACGTAGAAGTGAGCATTAAAATTCCACAAGGGCCGATCAGTGCTGCTACATTATCCTGCTTTCCTCCAAGAGTTCCATCAACCGTCATCAGATGTTAATAGGTATCAGCCATTGTGAATGCTCACTGCTCAGGCTGTAGTGTGCATTCTGCAGACAATCAAACACTACAAAGCATTTGCAGGAGGCTGTGGTTCTTCAGACTTTCAAATTTTACATGCACACTCATGAGGTTAATGGAAGGTTAACTGCTGATCAAACTAAAACCCATTAAGTCACAGGAATTAAACAAAAAATTCTTCTTAAATTTGTTTATAAATCCAATCCACGACTGATGTCCCCAACAAAACAAAACACACAAACTACTGCAAGTCTTCCAAGGTTTAGAGAAAACCCTTCTGGCATCAGCTGAAACTCTAATAAGTAACAATTTTTTGGAAGACTGTGAGAAAAATGTCCTCTCACAAAAACGATCAAGACTCTCTGATACACTGGTGCAAACTGAGTGTTTGCTATCTAATGCGTCAATGTGGCAAGTTCTGGCTGAACCTCAAAGCAGCCAGTAAGCTCATTTTAGTTAATCTGGTCTGAAGTGAGAGACCCACAGAGAGGGAGAGAGAAAAAGCTACCAGCATAAAACAAACCGGATTTGAGTTAAGACTTTTAAGCTAATATGTGATGCCACTGACTGGTGGGACGAGGTTGCAATGCATGAAATGCTGGCCAAAGGAACAACACCGCTGGCTGCCCTGCGCTTTGGAACGAGATGAACATTAACAGGAGAAAGAAAGGGAAGAATAATAGGTTTAAGAAAGGAAAGGGGAATTTTGGATAATAAATTTTGTAGTGTTGTTTGTGCTGAGGCAGTTTACCCTGTGGCTTTTCGCAGCGTTACTCTCTTGATGTTTCAAATTCTGTCACTGAAACAGTTGGATAAATAATATGTCAGATGTACCTGGAGCTATCTGATTCTTTCTGTCATAGCATGTTTGTGCAGGTTTCAATCTACATGTTTTCTTTGACTGATTACTACTAGAGCATCTTGTTTTTCAGACCTTAATAAGATAAAAACCTGACTTTGCCAGATAGAATGATCTCACAGACAAACTGAAAACAAAGACAAGCTAATAGTAACATTAAAAACATGACTTAAGGTTTTTGTCATACTTATGCTGACCGACATTTCCATAGATGAAAAAAAACCCCTATGAGCCAAACTCTTGTGGAAACAGTGAAAATATTAATATCCCATTCATCCAACTTCACTTTCAAGTGAGGGAGCAAAATCCTGGACAAATATCTTTTGGGAAAAGTTCGTGATAGCAGCTGTGAAAATCTGAACAGCTAAATAGTTAGGGATGAAGTTAGCTGCCAGTGCTACATAAGTAAAAAAAAATATCAGGCATTAAAAAAAATCCCCATCAAGCCGGTGAAATCTTCTGAACATGTATGTGTTTATATAATCATTTGGTTATGCTCAATACATCACAGTGCTTTATATATCATTTTTAGATAATAGAAAGAAATTGGTGACAAACGTGCCAATCAAGCCATTTGACTTATCTTCAGCTTCAAATATCAATAGCTTGGTGTTGGCAAGGTGTTGGTTAAAACATCTCCAGACTGACAGCTTTGAAAAGCATGTAGTCAACACCCCAAAACAGAGACACACCCACCGTCGCACCGAGCCTAGAAACTGAGAACCAGATGTACCCACGATGCACCGCTCACCAGCAGAGCTCTGTCAAACACTACACTGTTGCCCTAGCGATGGCTAACTGTTTCCAGCTGGGGTGGCTGGAGATCCCTAGGACTGACATTTTTCTCTCTCACTTCTCCCATTTTCCAGCTATGTATAATCCAGTAATCATGTGGAATAAGAATGGTGTGGATTCCAAAAACATAAACTTCATAAGTGATCCTGTGGGTTTCTTTTTTCTTTTTTTTTGTGTAAGGGAAGGAAACCTCAGTCTCCATATGTGCACACCTACAACGGAGACAGGTTATCTAAGGTAAAACTGAGGGGATTGCATTCCTAGCAAAGTCAGTTCAGATCAATAATAGCATTATGTTAATAGCTTAATAGTTTATTTCAGACACTAACTAAGAAAAATGTCACAATGACTGAAGATATGACCACATTAGAACTTCATTCCAACTCTACAATCCAAGTTCTACTCTATAACATTTAACTTTGATGTAGAGTAGCATCACTAAAAAAGGATATTGCTGTCAGAGGCCACACTGGCCCCTGACACCCTAAGGCTCTTCATAGAACAATGCTGTCTGCATTGTGGTGACAGTCTCCCAGTGGACACATACGGCCTCAGTGATGTTTCCAACTAGGACTGCGGTCTCTCTCCTAGATTTGGTTTCCTTTATTTGGCTTTGTAAATCTTCAAATAGTGTGAGTGAAAAAAGCAGCCTTGAATGAGGCCAGTGTATCCTGGCCTCGGTATTGTTCCCTGAGATTGGCAAAACGGATCTTGTGACATGCACTCTCCTGGAAGGGGACAGAGCCTCCTTTGTGCTTCCTCTGTCTCATTCTTGTGAAAATTTAACATTATCCAATTGAGCGGTTTTTTTTTTGCGCCAAAGTTAGGCTAATTTCCTTACCTTGAAGTAGAAAAATGCAACTCAGAACAAACAGGAATGAGGGGTGAGGTAAAGTATGCAAAAAAAATCATTAGATGGTTAGTTTGATATTGCTGCTCTGCAAACCCAATGATGACGGAGAAAAATGTGTTATGCTTGAAAGGGAGAAAGAGAAGGTGAAATAAAGGAATGATTGGGCGGTCAACGGTTAGACAAGAAATGATAAATCATTACATGCAAACAGAGGGCACTGCACTCAAAGGCAAGGCAGATACAGACTTGAACTTGGACTGAAGGAACACTTGAAAAAAAGGACCTCTCCTTTTTTCTTGAAGTGTTCCTTCAGACAGGATGGGAGAACCAACCCGGGAGGGAGTGAGAACGGCGGTGCTCAGACTGAGAAGAGGTCATGCTGGGGATGACACTTTGGGCACGAGCCGAGTATTCTGGGTAAAAAGATGAATGATGGGAGAGAGAAAAATGATGACGGTAATACTAAAAGGAAAAGGAAAACAAGCAGACAGAGAATGAGGTCCCGCCTATGACAAGAACAGGTGAACAAGAAGGTAACTGACATTTTCCATGTATATGAAATTCCTGTTACAGAAGTTTGGACATGAACCACTGAGTACTGATGTGAACCTTAACCTATGAATCCCACATTCTAAACCATAAGTGAAATTGTTTTGTCTTTACTAGCTCCGAACAAGTCATGAAAAAAATTAGCATTTCTATAATACAGCGAGTAGAAAGCAATTCGAGATCAGTGTCATTTACCTGACACAAACAGTATCCTACATTTCGAACTTCTAATGGTGTTAAATGAGCACTTACTATCGTGTAATGTGAACAATAACTCTACGTTTAAACAGCACTTAAGTTAAGTAAACCGTTCTGTTGATTTTCTTGAAAACCTCTTTCTGGCGTTTGCTATTTGAGGGATCAGCTATCACACTGCTATATGTTGACTTTGCTCAATGACTTGCTGCTGTGCAGGATGTCTGATGTGCTTATCTAGGGACAGTCAACCTGCTGGACTTCATGGACTTCAGAGCATACATCCTGTTTGAGCCTGAGTGATGGGGACTGATGAGGTGACATTCAGGAAATGAGATAAGGACAGAGCAATGTTTTCCAAGAGAGATGAGTGCACAGTGCATGGCTGATGGCATCAACATTATTGTTCAGTATTTTTTCTGTCCCGCAACAACTAATATGATGACTAATACTTAGTAAATTATATTCTAATGTTCAATTTAGAATTTAGTATCAGCAATGGCTATTATACAACAGGGTAATGTTATTATCTTCTCTAGTGGATAAAAGACTGGTTGTGGAAATGATGAACCAAATATATTAGTGTTTTTGGTGCTAAAGTAGATGGCTACAACCTAGATTCAGTTCTTTGTAAGGTCTTGTGGGAGAAATTTGGAGCATGAGCTTTATAGAAAATGGGTGCTAAGGCCAGCCCAGAAGAACCAAATATGCCCTTGGAATGGACCGCATGAACTGAAAGTAAAATAAGAATTAATATACTTCATGACAGACATGGCGTACTGTATTTCTCCATTACATCATGCTAAAAAACTGTATAGTGTACTGTCCTTCCTCTGTAGGTAAAGATAAAGTCGTGATGTCAGGTGTTCACATCAGTGAATGCAGTTTTTCAGGAGCAGGTTTCAGATGTATTTTTGTGATCTCCAAGATTTCTACAGTTTGCTGAGAATTATGAAAAGTTTATACATACTGCATCACTCCACTCTTACTTTTTGTTGGATTAGCTGTAGGTCAGGAGTCTTTTTATTTTCTGTTGGTTTTTCACCAGCCAAACATTTATTATTCTGAGCAGACTATAGAAATCTGTGAAATCACATAAATACGACTGAAGATGAAACACACTCCTGGATAACAGGTCTTTGTTTAAAGGTGCTGAGATCAAAAATGGAGCGGGGTGTCAGGATGAAATAAGTTAATGATTGATCTTACCAGCCACTCTTTGAGCCACCAGACCTTCAACATTGAAGACTTCATCGGGCTCACTGTCCCTTGGCTGGAGTGATGCTGACGCAGCACTAGGGCTTCTCTGGGCCTCAGAGATGTCTGCAGAATGGGACAGTGTGCTTGGAGGGTAGGTGTTGATGGGCTTCAGCTGGACGTGGCCTGCTACAGGAAGGGAGTCTTGTGAGGGAGGACTAGTTCCAGAGGTTTCAGAGCTGTAACTCAGAGATCCCTGGGCAGGTGCAGGCTCTGGTGTTCTAGGCTTCCCAGGTGACATCTGAGCTGTTGACGAGTGGCTTGCCAGGCTGGACATGGGACCCGAAAAGTGGGTATGAATGGCGGCATCACCCTGGTAGGTGGGCCTGGTTTGGCTCTGGGAAAAGGACGGCTGGGTGGTCACTACAACACTGTTTTCCCGCAGTGGAGCACTTTGGGACTTTGGCACCAGCGAACACCCTGGTTCCAGGTCCAACATGAGGAGATTAAGGGTTTCAATAGATTGCTCAATTTCTTGCTGGGAGGTGCTGTGGCGATGAGGGAACTGTGGGAGACTGTGGTGGCTGGGCATCACTGCTACAGAAGGAGGTGGACTAAAAGTGAACCCTTCAGTTACTGGCTCATCAGGTACACCAAACTGCTGCCAAACGTTAAGACCACGCTGGACGGCATCCCTGCTACTGGTGGTGCGGGTTGGAGCTTGTGGCATAGATTTTGGTTCTGCACCAAATGACTGAGAACGGTACAGACTGCCATTCTGGGTGGCCATGTAAGTACCAGATGATTTGGCTAAATCACTTTGGGTCAAAGTGACAGGTTTGTCAGATATGCCAACATGTGGCTGGACGGTTTCCAGAGGCTTTTCGGGGACGCTGCGCTCTAGATATGGCACATGGTCCTGGCCATTGACAAGGGACTCAGTCTGGTAGTACAGATCAGCTGGTGTAGCCCTACCATCTGTGGAGGAGAATGTTCCTAGACTGTCCACACTATTGCCCTCTTGACTGGTAGGTAGCTCATCGTCTAAAATGTCTGTTTCACGGTCAATGCTAGTGTGCCCATTGACATGGACCTGAGCAGGCACCAGGTGAAGCATCCCTCCAACAGCTGATGTTGGGGTGGACAGGTAGCCCTGTTGGTGCATGGGCCCCTCCAAGCCACTCAGCAGCTGCTCCAGCTCCTGTTTCTCTTGGGGACTAATTGGTTGTTGCGCAGGTGGGGCTTGGTGATGGACTGATGGTGACTCCTCAACCACAGGAACGTGTGTCTGGCTCACTCTGGAAACCTGAGGGACTGCTGCTGCTTCATCAGTTCGGTCAGTTTTGATGGAGGCAGTAGAGTTTCCTGAGTCGCTGCTTACTGATAAGGCATGGTCAACCGCAGGTAGGGCATGTTCAACAGCAGTGGGTGGCAGGCCATTTGCTGTGACTGTTCCTTCAACAGACTCCTTTTTGCGAACTTTGGCGTAGAGGCTGCCGTCCAGGGGTCCTTGGGTATGGATGACTTCTAAAAAAAATAAGTAGGACAGACACTCATTAGAATCAGATTGAACCAATTTGTTGCATTAAACCAAATACAATAAACAGCAACTACATTTATGTAAAGCAATTTTGAATTTCCTAAGTATTTTTAGAGTTCTTTGCCCTTTACAGAAATAAATGTGCAATACTGTAAGCACACAATATTTATCAAGGCATTTAGGAGCAAAGAGTGAAGAGTGAGGAGACAGAAGCAGGAGTGTTGGGAGATTGTGTGGGCATGGTCAAAATTGCTGCAGTTAAATTAACCACTGGCTCATGTCCACGTATTCTGCCAACTTCCGGAAATGAGCCGGGTCTGTGGCTTGCACTGTGGAAAAAACGTTGAAATCACAGGAGCCTGCTTTGCACTTTCTGAAGCCAAATGGATTTATCTGGGCCACCTGAGCAATACTGGCATACTAGAAAATGAATCAGTTGTTTACTTTATTTGCTTATGATCCCAGAACTGTGAATAAGATAAGCTGATACACAAAACGGATGGATGGACATCATAGACTTTTAATCTACTGATTTGTTAACTCATAAGCTCAGCTGGAATGGTGCAATACAGACTCTGTTCACTCAATACAAATTCACATGCACACATACTGTAAATTCACACACAGCCACACCCAAGTCCAGTGAAGAGGAAATAGGGTGCCCCAATCAGAAGAATTTAGTCATCACTGGAAAATCAGCCTCACTGAGTAAGGAAGGCCAGGAGTCTTTTCCTGGCCTCCGAAACCCAAAGCAAAACAAAAGCCCAACATAGTTAGAATCATACTGAAAAAGTTGAAACACACACTTACATGCACCATTCACCTCCCTACAGTCCTTCTCTCACAGTCAACAAAGTGCACCACTGGAGCCAGATTTATCAATACTATTACAAATATCCAAATATATGGGTCCGTTCCTCAAAAGTGTAATGTCTGTAAAAAAAAACTCAACTTCCACACATCCTTTACACTGTTTGGTAACAGTTTAAGTGGTAAAACAAAGTTCAGGAGGGCAAAGAGTAAAACAATACCTTGTCAGATAATCCCTCTTCCCGATAACCCAATCAGATTCTACAGCTGGGAAAAGAGCTGCACAAAGAAGCTGAATGTTTCTCTGGAACTTATAGATATCTCCATCTTAGCTTCAGTGAATACAGGGCTCTGTAATTGAGCTTGGTGGGCGTACACAAGCTGGGTACTGCAAGGTCTCCTTGACTGGCCCGAGGCAACTTGCCAAGGGAATGGCGCACTGTGGCTGCTGCCCTGTCAGGCTGCTGGTGGAAACCAATCTGGTGGCTCTTGGTAACAAAAAAATCGCAGTGTGTGTTTACTACTTATCCATTACTGGGTTTACTTTGATAGGTACATTAGTGGACCACATGCGGGAAAAAGAGGCGACAGTAGCTTCTAACATGTCTAGTCCAATGGTAATGGCCAGTTGCAGTATCACATGCCATTTGGACAATGTACTGTATCTCCAGCGTCACTTGCGGTTTAATTAGCTCGGTATATCAAAACTCCAGGTAGTTGTCATGACTATAGTCTGTCATGAGTACAGCCTGTAGCCAAAAAAAGTCAAATTATGATGCAGATTTATCTTGTAGTGGTTAATGTGAATTCTCCAAAAAGTCCATGTTGTCTCCCCTGAAAATTTAGCTGCTAAGACAGGAGGCTCCAAATCAAGTCATCATTACACATTTACGTAGCTCATGAAATTTCTTAAGTATCGAGTTAGGAGCTGTGCGTGGATTCCCATCCACATGAACGCACACACACAGAGACACACATTTAGTGTATCCGTCATCCCGATAAACATAGACATAAGTCGTGAAAGAAGAGCTCCCCTCACTTTCTCCATTTCAGTACCATTATAATCACCTGCACTGTAGCCAAATGTGACTCGCACAATTAAGATGATCAGTCATGCATCTCAGCTGATTTCACATCCTGTGTGCCTGAACTAAAATACTTGAAAGTAACCTCAAAGTAAGTCGAAGCCTTGTCAAAGGAAATGACAGAAACACCTCCACAGGAGGAAGTTCTCCTACCTGTGTGAGCAGTGGACGACGGTACAGTCTCAAACTAAGCTGGGAAAAGCCCTGCAGAGGAGCCCCCGCGGTGGGACATGAGGGATTACAGCAGGAGTTGGGGGAGTTGATTTTGGCTACTGTTCCTTCTCCTCCTCCTCCTGAATAGCTTGCTGTCTGGCTGGATCAGGAGAGCTGCTGCTATTGCTGGCTGCTCAGTGGCTGCCACTAGTCTAAAGGCTGCCCCTGCTGCGTGTGCATATGTGGGAGGTCTACCACAACAGTCTGTTTGACAGTGTATGAGGGAGGAGGGAAGGTAAGGAGCCACAGAGTATCTATACAGAGTATAGATTTTGATAGAATGACATCACTCCAATTAAGTTAGGGTCTCTTGCACACACCCACTTGCGTGATATACAGTTTCTGAAAGCCAAGTTTCGCTGACTCTTTTTGCTTTACCCAAGAGATCCTGTTTTCCAATAATTGTGTCTGAAATAACTGAGACAAAAAGCACTGAAAAGCACACGTTTATGCATACACTAACATCCACAGAAATAAGTCCTTTCCATGCTCACATACAGATAGATGCCCCTCCTTTAGCCCACTGGTGTCAAAAACACTCATGTAATGGAAACAGCTATTTCATCCAACAACAGTCATTTAACGAGCGCTCTCCAAGCGAGGAAGCAGGGAGAAAACTCCACCCTGCTGCAGGCAGATGGATTAAACAGAGAGGTTTACGGGGTAAAAAAAAATACATTGAGCGGCTCCTGATCTGATTTGTATAGAATAGAAGTTGTAAAGAAAAAGTGATTGTGATTGAACAAAAGCACATGTACATTCAACGATCGTAGTTGCAACATTCAGTAACATACGCACAAAAGACAAATTTTCCCCCCGGTGTTTGAAAGCTCTCCGGTCTGTTGTGCCATCTGTATACATTAGCATGCAGGACAATCCCTTTACTACTGCACACCATAATCCAGAACAACTGACAACAACCACATTTGTCATTCAGGCTGATAACAAAATATGTGACTTTGGCCTCATCCTCACTCCAAGTTAATTTAATGGAAGTTACATGATTATGGATTTTACTGTGATACTGTTTTCCCTCATTTGACTCACAGATTTTTACACCAACTCTCTTGTTTTCTCTCTTTCAGCTCTTTCTTCTCATCTCTCTGCTCCCCACCCCCACCACGCTCCCCCTCCCATCCTTCCCCTGGCCTCTCACTCTTTTCTTTCAATGACGATGATAGTGATGATGATTGCGATGAGGCCTGCTGTGGTATGGTCCCACTCTCACATCAAATGAAAGCCCACTGTTGTCACACCTCTTTAACTAGCTCATGTCTTCACTTTATAAGACGACGTGACTGATGAGCGATCCACAGAATCCCCATTTGTACTACAGGAAATCTAATCTGTCACTTTAAACTTGTGAGACTTTCTACGGCTAGCACGCTATTTATGTTGAAGCTGCTTCTGTGTGTGCTGTTTTGACTGCTGCTGTTTTCATTTGGTTGAAATGAGCATACGTAATCCTCTACAAATAACCTTTGAAGGTGTTCCTTCATGTGATAAGAAAGGGCATGTGTGTGTGTGATATCTTACACCATGTGTGTCCATGTTGGTGTGTTTTGACATACTCCCCAGGAGGTAAATACTTGCTCTGTGATCCCGAGCACATTAGTCAGAGGAGAATGTCTGCAGTCCTAACCCCACAGCTTTTACTAATTATACAACAGCAGGGGAGAGTGGACCATGTCTGACCAGTCTGGAATGAGCAATTGGTTGTGTTGCTATATCCTCTTCATAAGAGAGGGGCAAAAAAACAGAAAATGGCTTAGAAAGCAGCAGCAATCAAGCAAGTCTAGACAGACAAGAAAAATATTGCAGACATATAACAACGGAGATCAAAACTTAACTCTGCAATATACAAAGTGTTGTAGATGGAAGATGCTGCCAGATATGTTGAGGTTCTGTGGGCCAGATGGTGTAACTGTGTGACTGCTTAATCCCTGAACTTTGAGCTCTGACCTGTGGCAACAGATCCCTCTTCACTGCGGAAATAGCATGTTTCCCCTCTAGCTTACATTGACAAACACACCATGCGCCGCTCTGTGCTTGTGGATGTGTGTGTGTGAGAGTGTGTGTGTGGGCATTCCAATACAGTTTGGGGTCCATGTCTACCGGCCACAAGTGTGACATTACTAAAAAGCAATGATGAAACAGATTCTGAGAGTGTCCCCTCAAGCCTCAACTGTTACAACCACTAATAGTCAGACGAGAATAAAACTTTAAGTGTATTTACATTCAAGAAGCCTAAGGGGAAAAAAAGCTTCAGTAGCTGTACACGGTAGTGCAACAATATGTAAGTATATCCTGGTGCCATATTTGGTAAAAGGTAATGGCTTAACTATTGATTTGGCAACAAAGCCTGCCTTCACTGTATGTGAGGGCTCAAGGACATCTATTAAAGTAATACTTTGGCCTCGTAAATGATCTACACAAAGGGCTCTACATCTTCTGAGCTGGGTTAATTTGACTTGTGCAGATTACAGAAGAATGATGAATTAAAAGAGGTAACAGAGAGATAACCTGATAAAATAAAGCAACAACAGTTGTTACATTAGTGGCTTAATGATGTTGAGAAGACCTGGTGCCTGCCAGGAAAAATGATTAATTTTCAGTATTTATTTCAATTGAATCACAATCTATATATAATACAAATACAATAATCACTCAAATTATGCTAAATGCTAAGGATGCCAGTGCCAGAACTTGGCATATGACTTGGGATGGGGTCTTTTCAACTCATTAGTGGAGAAGCACAACAGGATGTATAATACATTTAAGTACAGTACAGTACAGTTTAGCTTTTACCAACATCCATAGCACCAAAAAACTTCAAATGTAAGTACAGAAACTCGTTTTAGCTTAATGAACACTTGCCTTGCAGCTCATTAAAAATACATCAAAGATTCCTGTGAATCAATGTGTCAGAAGGCAAACTTGCTTGGACTGAGGTAACAAAGGACAAGGTAATGGAGGGAGGTTTCGAACAGGCAGAAGTGGGATGTTGATCAATATCAATATGGGATGTTCTGTTCACCTTCAAAAAACTGGCCACTACTTACCTAATGGTATGGCTAATGGCATGTAGTATTATTTGTTTTCCAAAAATATGCTTCCAATTTAAACAAAAATTTAATTAATATTTCTCATACGTAAGTTTATAGAAGCCTGAATATTTAAATGCACAGCAACATAAACTTTAACCTGACACCAGTAACCTTTAGCCAGTGTTGGTCAGAGGTAGTGACTATATTTAGCACAAATACTACTGAAAACAAACACAAAAGCACAGGGATAACCAACACACACCAAGCACTATATATCAGCCAGACAGTTCATCTATACAGAGCATTATCTTTCACTCTGGATGAGGTTGTGTTTCAGGAAAAGCCATCAACGGTCATTAGCAGCAGGGTTGCAAAAGGAAAATCTTGAGGAGAGCGTCTGATGAGCTGGCAGTAGCTATCTTGTTCTATAGGTGAGGAGAAGCTTCGATTGGTTTACACTTGCTACCCTTGGTCTGGAGAGACTAAAAAGAAAGAACCGCATCATTTTGCCTGAAGCCTTGCCTGATAGTTTATACAGATCCTCCTCAAAGCAACTCTTGTCAGCTCCTGTTGTAATCAACATCCTGGTAAATGCTCCAGACACAAACTGGTCTTGCGCCTGACCAGATACTTCCTGGTATTAGAGCTGTATAAATATGATTCTCTACAGTGGCTTTAACTTTCAAGAATCTTCTGAGTACCTCCAGATGACAAAAAATGTTTTGTGATTATTTGGCTGTAGAGCTTTATATTGTTCCAAATGAATGCACCTACACTTACAGACCTACGAGACAGACACAAGACAGAAAGACAGAGAAAGAGCAAAACACCAAAAAAAAGCACTTAATTGTCCCAGGCTAATTAGATGGTATTTCTCTGCCCTTTTTAGGTGGTGTTTGTGTAGTGTAAGTACAAGTATTAGATGTATGGGGCAGTAATGGTTGAAGCTTTCACAAAAAACTATTTTTTTCCACCATTATCTCCCTGGTTTGAAATAAACAATTCCTTTGTGCTTCAGTCAATCTCACTACCATCTACATCCCTCTCTTGGCCTATGCATGGTGTCACCAGTCACTTCTTTGCACCTGCCAACAAAAACCTAAAGATGACCAGGGTGGCTTAATGCTCACAGCGGTTATCGCTATCCCTTCACGTCCCGTGCCCATCCATGCGGATGCCCTGAAGAACCGGTAGGAGTCACTAGTGCAGTGACAAGGGCATAATCCCTCACTGCAGAAAGGCCGGTCCATGAATAGGACTCTCTTTAAAAAGAAAGATATTAACAAGGGAGGAGAGGCCAGTGGTCCCAACAGACTCCAAATGAAAGTGAAGTCCCTTTGCCCTTATAAATTTCAACTCGTGTGTCCATCCACCCCTTGGCTGAACAGAGTTCTATTCAATAAGCTATGTAACCCATGTAAAAGGAAGATCTGAGCCAATAACACACCCAAAACAAGACAGTTGTGCCTAATAAAGAAAGTGCAACTCTTGGTCTTTTTCTCTACTGGTTTTCTCCACCTAAACTTTGCTCGATTCCCAGTGCCAATCAGGCAAAATCACCAAACATTAAAAAAAACAAAAACAGACAGATAAAGAAAAGGGGTTAGAAGCGCTAGTATAAAGAAAAACTGGACAAGTGCTTGCGCTAAGCCATCGTCCATCAAGCAAGCAGGCACAACAAGCATTTTATCACTTGTCAGGAAGGTGAATATGAATGTTTTGACTTTCAGCAGGAAACAGTGGTGTCAACTGCTGCTTGGGTTGACTGCAAAACACCAGTTAAACTAGGAAAGACAGGCCTACAAACTGAATCACGTTGAACTTACTAAGTGTAAAAACGTCCTAATTAAAAATAATATCATCCACAAAAAAAAGGCCTTTACACTTTAGGTCCTCATCCTGCAGGGTAAAGATAACAATAGTGGATAAAAGACGGATAAAGATAGGATCTTGTGAGAAGCGCTTGTGGAAAGTGATCATGATTAATTATATCCTGGCTATTCTGTGGCATTTTTAGCCAGATCAGCTGTGTAAAGATGGCTGGAGAGAAAGAAAAAGGGAAAGAGAAAGAGAGAGGGTGTCTGGCCAACAGCTGGAGTAAAGCAGTGTCCATAAGGACGTAACAGACCACTCATTCATTCCTGCACATTATGGACAGCCTGTAACTAGCACTCTTTCTCTCTCAGGATCAACATGTCTTGATGAACCCTCTACAATACTCAAGCTATTGTACAAAAATGCAAGTGTACCATTTATTTTTTTTCCATTGAGTGAAATTCAGCTTTTAATGCTTTGCATACAAAAATTGGTATATGTTATATTCTATTATATCCAAAGCTAAATTCTATCTTTGTGAGACGTTGCCATCATATTCAGTGATACACAGACATATTTAAACTTGGCCCACACTCAGTAACTGTCACCTAGCAGAAACCACTGTCCCTGTGCCTCCTGAGCCAGAGTCCAAACAGGGACACTCCATGGCACGTAGCGTTTTTTCTCTCTGTGTTCAATTCAGTCTTTACTGGATGGCCTTTATTGTTCTGTTTTGGCTGTTATGCAATCTCAGCTGGGCAAAGTTTGGAGTCAAAGCAGCCTAATCCTCCCGAAGTCTCAGTCTGGTCTGAGGGACTGATAGCGTGGAAGCCTGTTGCCAACACAAAGGGCTCGACGTTTCAGCTTGCATCTTCTCGGTGAAAACCACAGCCTGACAGTGTCTGTTTCAATGAGATCACATTGGACATTGGCTTACAGCATCTGGGGATGGCTGTCAGTGTCACTGAGAAGTGTCAGATGCAAGAAAGTTCAGGCTAGCTGATATCACAAGTGGTGGACAGCTGCTGTCCAGACCCTTATGTTCACACTCAAATCAATTCATACAGACATGTACAAGTTAATCTAATTTTCATTTAATCATGGAACAACTTAACTGGAACCTTTTGGCCACCATTCTAACATCGGCAGAATGGTCAACCAAGAAACCATCCAATGAAAATTTATGTCACAGTGTCAACAAGTACCTACCCTGCGCAAGGTCCCATAAAGAACACACTGAATCCAGATAAAGGGTGCTACCCTGCAGCTGACCCTGACCTTCTTGTTGTAGTGGTCTTTCAAGAAGAGTTCTTGATTGATCAATTCTAAGTATCAGATTCTTATTAGCATTTGGGCATGATTACATTTCATCACACAACATGAAATGGCAACATTTGAGTGAGGACTGCTTTTAAATTAATATTTAGATACCCCTGTGAGCTGGGAGTAGCCAAAGAACCAGATGAAATTGTAATTTGTAGTTCAATTCTTTGGTAGCCACCATCAAATACTTAATGGAAATCTATTAAACGATGCATTCATTTGGAATTAGTAATTGCTATATTTCACTGATGTCTGTGGTCATTTACTGCTCATCTGGTTCTTGAACTACTCTTAGGCCAAAAGGACCAATTGAATCCCAGTCATCTGTTGGGCCCAAACATAGTCTCAGCAATGATATCATTCTGTTGCATCAACTTCTATCTCCACCAGGATTATGTAACTTCCCCCCAACCCCACCCCTGTCTGTAGCTCAGCAAGCAACACCAATACACCCTTAAATTTCATTTGACTCATTTAAACCCCACTCTCTGTGCTTCAGTAATGCAGCAACAAATAGTCTATTCCCAACAGGGAAGATATGGTGGAGACATGGTTCCTTCTGTTGAATAAGTTAAGACTGTGGGGAGGAGAACACAGACATCTCCCTGTGACTAATGCATATGGGAACAAACAGGAACAGTAACCTCCTAGAGAGAAAATGCAGAACAACACAAAGACACACCTGACACAGGCGAATGGACCTTGGATAAACACTAACTTAATGGCTTCAGAAATAAGCTTCTGAAGAGAAATCAAGGACACTTGACTCATTTTCTTTATAGAAATTTGCCACAGTGCCTGAAAACTTGATTTCACGCTTCGATTCATTACAACTTCAGTCTAATTTTTGCAGTTATTGTTGTAGTTATCATTATTTCTATCATGAAATATTGATGAGATCTGGAACACTTGTACATGGCTGCAACGAAGCTGAGCACATTGAACCAGGAAGTCAGTGTATAAACTCTGATGGATGTTTACATCGGACAGTTAGAGGGAAAATCCTTTAGTTTGCATTTTTGTATTCTTCCAAATAAGATCATCTACCTGCTTTTGTTTTCTGCCCCTTTAGGCTTCTTTTGAGTTAAGTTTTAAGTTGTAATAAAGCTAAATTATCCTTTAAAAAAACTAAAAAAACAGACTGACTGTAAAAAAAAGCATTGGTAAAAGATTAAGCTTCAAAGGATCACTTGTCTTGTGAGCTTAGTTGAAGCAGAAAAAAATATTAACAAATAAAACACATTGTGGCCAAGTGTTTGGATAACAAACAACCTGATGTTAATAATTTATTGAGCACATTGCCACATTAAGTGAATCCCCACATCTACAGTACTTAGCATGCTACTCACATGTTGTCAAGGACGTCTGCTTTTAAATTTGTGACAACTTTTCTCTCCGTTGTTCTAAAGAGCAGGGGCCAAACTGGACTCAGGTTCGGGGGTGGAACTCTTCAACAGCTAGCGGAGCTTGAGAAAAAAGGCGTCAGCTGCCTCACTTCGCAGGGAAGTCAAAGAAATGCTGGATGCAAATTCACCATGTAACCAAGAAACTGTGTGTCTGTGCTGAGCAGCAGCACGTACAAACCCACACTGACATTCTCTGTCACTCCTCCTCCTGTGAATGTGTGCACAAAAGAGCTTCACAGTCACGGGAAGGGAGTCTGCCCTTAACTCCTCCGACTCCTCGGAGGGGAGGGAGAGAGATTCTGGGGACAAGAGAAAGTCAGAATAGAGACGCGATAAAGTAGTATTACTGTAAATGCCAGTTTATGACTGTTTAAGATTTAAAACATTTTAAGTTTGGACCAAATGAACAAACTTTTTTCAGAGCCTGGGAAGAAATGGGAAAGATTTAGAAATGCCAAAACACTGACTGCAGATCAGTAAAGTGCTACATTTGTTTTGGTTTTTCCACAGCCGAATCCTCATCTTAATGAAGACGTTCAGTACAAAAGCACAGGAAATTTGACTATTTATGTCGCTTGGTGTGGATGATACAGACTTATTTTACATACTCTTCAAAAATATCTAAAACAATATTTTTTAGACAGAACTCAAATCAGTTACATATTGCTGAAAAATCATCACTATAACTGAGAGAATTGCCAGTTTCTTTTATTAAATATGTGACTGATTGTAAATATGATTTATCAAATTTTTCTCTCAATCTTATGAAATCTGATTCTCTTTAGTCTCATCCATTTCTTCTCTCTAAATATATCTCACTATTTGTTGTTTTTTTTCTCACCTCTCCCCTGCATTTGTAGTTATTCCAAAAATGCAGTGGGTTGGCCGTCTGAGGCAGTCACTTGAACTGAATAGTTAACAAAAACAGAGTCTGTCGTTCTGCAAATGATTATCAATGTCCACAATCTAAAATATGATCCTGTCTTCACTGTCTATACAGAACGTGAGCTTTCAGGTTCTCAGACACATCTGTTCCTCACATAGTGTTGCCTGCAGTGTTGGTTTCTCGCGTCAGGCTATAGCTTGGCATGTAGCAAGATTTTTTGATTAGACTGGTGTCAGGTGACGGACAGGGTCAGCTTGTTAAAAATTCAATTTCAGTCAGAAATTGGTCAAGGTATTGACCATTTAAAGCCAATTATTATGCAGTTAGATTTGACGGGAAAGGCTCTGCTCTTTGAGGGAATTCTCAAAGATTGGCTATGCTGTGAACCTGAATGAAAATGACTGAACATTACTAATCAGCCGGTAGCAAACAGCGGAAGAATGAGCCAGTTATTGCGAAGCATGAAGATGCAATGAAGAAGCTGATGCCAATGAACACAACTTTAGTGCTCTGTTTGAATTTATTTCTTCATTTGTACTTTTGTTTTGAGTTTATGTATATTACTTTGGATGGTACAAGGAGCAATAACACTCAGTTGGCAGTTGGCAATAAATCCTTCCATTGTTTTGATGGACCCCATTTATCAATGAAGCTAGGTTAAATAACAGAAACACCTCTCTGTATAAGGTAATAAAATTCAAAAGCAACACAAACTATATCCTCCAAAATTTTCATAGTAATTTCAGTTGAATCAACAACGCCCTAAATCAGTTTTAACACAAACTGAACATTATAAGCATCATGTCAGGAGGATTTATTGCAGGACTGTTGGATTAGGCTGTATAAATTTTTAGCTAGGTGTACCTAATTAATTCCCTACTGTGTCATTTTCTAATTCTTACACATTGATGGCAAATGTCTGCAAGCCCACATTCTTGGTATATTTCTTTGTAAAATGAATGACATAATTTTATTTACCTTGAATTGCCAAAGTCAGTCTGTCTTTTTGTGATGTAGTGCTATTTTCAGTCTAACTGCAGCCCTAGAAAGATTCATGGACTGTGAAAGAAGGCTACAGATTGGTGAATTCAGTTCTAGAGAGATATGAAAAAATGTGAAGAGATGAATGAGTAACATGTGATGCTGAAGTCTCATCAGCAGATGATAAGGACCTAGTGCATCCTTTAGAGAAAATGATTTCTTTGACCATTAAGGATTAGATCCTTACAGATATCAAGTGTCCTTTCTTTGATAACAAAATTGTGTGTAAACGTTATGGTGACTTTTGCATAATTGAATTGTGTAAGTGTTGTGGTGTTTTGTATATTTCCTATTTATGCAAGGTGCCCGCATGACAAAAATCCCTGTGCTGAAACGGACCCACAGTAGCTGTAGCTGTTTTTTACGGAATAAACACAATGTAAGTCAACATCAATCTTTGGAAACCAATGACCACATTGACAGCGCTTACTCAATTTTGATCCTAACAACACGCTGACCCTATAATTTTAAGCTTTATGCAATGCTTTGATAAGCAAAGAAATTATGTAAGTAGCCTTGCACTTTCCTCAGAAAGGCATCTCTAATCCTGACAAACTGCAAACCCAACAACAACAATACTTTTTATTTCTAACTAACACATGAGAAGATACACATCCTCTCCCGTTTTCCCTCTCAGCTCTAGAAGCCGCTCTGTCAGGAGAGCTAACGGCCTTTTCAGCTCTAACGAGTGTGAAGCCAAATGAAAATGGAAACATCAGTTTCCTGGAAAGCCTTTCCCTCTTGTTTCTGTAAGAGGGAACCATTTTAAACTGTGTTTTTAAAAGCCATTTGCAAGCTGAGTTAATTTAAAATGCAACATGTATCAGTCTGATTGTGCTGGCTGAATAAAGTCAAGGCACAAAAGGCTATTATGGGACACGTTTGAGGTCTTATTGACTACTCCAAGTCTCAAGTAGCTAAATAAGAGCCTGTGATTGTGTGTGTTTGTGTGTATTTTTAGTGTATGTGCACTTGCTTAAGTTTATCCTGTGTTTCTGCTCATGTCTTTAGCTGAAATTGTGTGTATGTATGTGATCTCACTGAAGTCAAATTCAGATTTCACCACAGTCTCATCATCAGATGACAAGATGAGTCACGCAACTGGGCCAGGCACACACAAGCAAACACACACATACACAAACTCACCTCCACTGAAACAGAATGAGAGGAGACTTACACTTATGCTATTTTAGCAAGGCCTATTTCAAGCTTCTGCCGGGTGTGGGGTAGATACTTTATGGGCACTGATAGAAAGTAGCCAAGTAACCTCTCACCTTTGACTATCTGGGAGACCAGACCAAAAAAACACACAGGGGGAATCAAGGACATTAAATATCCAGCAAGCATCCTTCTACACAGAACGCCGTTTGTAATTTTGTGAATGGTCCTTTAAAATGCAAACATTGGTCATGAAAAATGCTCTAAATTGCAACTGTCCCTTTTTGAAAAATGATAATTTAGTTGCTGAACACAGTCTCTGTTCAATTAGTATCTGCCAGTTCCTCATGTGCACCACTGCTGTCGTTGCCAATATGTTCATTTGAGATCACTGACAGACAGTGGTAATTCTCTTCGTCCTTTATCCTTCCACCCTACAACATTTCGTACTTTGTGTTTATTTGAGAGTTACTAGTTATTTTGAATATTAAGATTTGACAAAAAAAACGTGATCACTTCATAAAATATGCTGCATTCCTATTGATTTAACACTGTCATGAGTATTTACATTTAGTTTTACTTTAAATAGGTACTAGATTAAAATGCTGCATATAACAAATAAATAATATATAACAATTTCAACACTGACATGGACCATTCTTCATAACGAGCACTTTTCCTTTTGATACTTGTGAGTACATTCTGTTAATAATACATCTGTACTTTTACTTTGGCTTTTTACTTATAACAAAGTATTTCACATTGTGGTATTGCTACTTTTACATCTGAAGCATCAGAACACTTCCTCCACCACCGCATTCCAAGAAAAATGTCCTGCAGACTCTGACAGTTGCGTTTGATGGAACACTCAGACAAGCAGAGACTGCCACTGCAGGTCTTTGCAGGTGCTGGGCGAGAACTTAACCTCTGCAAGAGCTAAAATCATTTTTCGATCATGCAGAAAATGAATGACTGTATCTGTAAATAATGATTTATACTTGAACATAGGATATGCATTTACATGGTTATAGTACTTTTCCTTTCACTGTTATGTAATACATAACAAAGACATAATAAATTCCTCTTTAAAAAAGAATACCAATACATATCGGCTTTTTATCCGCGATAGAGAGTAGGAAATTAATTCCAATGACTATAAAACAAGCTGAGCATCCAAACAAGTGTGGCACTTTTGAAGGCATAACAACAGGCTTGCTGCTATCGCTAAGGGCGTAGCATTTCTTCCTTTTTTGGGTGGTGGAGAAAGTAGCATTTTGGCAAAAGTGTGACCACTGATCCCTCATTAGGAAGGCTCTGTCCATGCCTGTGGCTGAACCCAGGAATGTCCTGCAGTGGGCTCTGGAAAGCAACAGACTCAGGTCCCACAGGGCCTTTGGCTCCTCTGCGGTCATAATTTCACCACAAATGAATTCAGCGTTACCAATGTCTCTCCTCCGTTTCAAAACACAATTTACCATTTACATCTAGGAAAGCATGAAACCTCTTAATGCAGATTTGGGGTGAATTTATACACTTCAATACACTGTATACTGCAAAAATACTCCAGAAACATTATTTACCTGTATACCCTCTGTTTTGTCACATACAACACCGGTTTGAACTTAAATGTGACTCACTTTGACCCTGTCATGTGGGAGTTTTAAAAAGATGAAATCATGAAAAAAGTCTTTTAACTCCATTAGGATGGAGGCTGAATCTCTCCTCTGTGTCAAGCAGAAAGACAAAAACACCCTTGTTACAGGGGTCAGCTTAGTTACACGCTGTTTGTGTCTCAACTTCCTCTCAACCACATTAAAATGCATTTCCACAGTCACATGTACAGTTAGCGTAACATTCATGTAAAGTGACCTTTCGCTCAGAACTCCGTGAAAGGAGTATGTCCACACACTGATACTGACAGCTAATGGGGAGAAAAGTTGACTTCTGCTGAGGCGTGTTGGCTCAGAATTGACAACAGTGTTATGGGTCACATGCAGTTAAGAATGTGACGGGTAGGTTGTTAGAAATACAGGCAGTGGGAATTAGCCTAGGTGTCCATAAGGGACTATGGCTGTAAATAGCCAGCTTAATTAACACCTTGTTAACTTTACAACACACAAGAGGGTGGGCAGGAGGAGGTCTGCCTTCTTTGTGTTTCTTTGTGTCTGCATGTGTGCTTGGACAGTCTCTGTGTGTGATGTTTATGTGTTTATTTACAAATTGTCCTGTGTGTGCAAAATGGTTAAAAGTTTGACATCCAACCGATCTTCAACATTACTCTCACGCAAAGACTCGTCAAGGAGATGTTGCATCTAAAATAACATCCAACAGTGCTGTAAGTGTATACTGTACGCTACGTTTGAAGTACGTGTGAGGTACGCAGGACAATATAAAATACCATCTATTATCCTACTGTACTTACCATCTGTGGTGTCCTCACAGTTCTGATTGAAGTTTTCATACGAGTCCCAGCGGATCAGGGGATCCTGTGTGTTGTAGTCAACCGAGACGCTCGGCCCGTTTTCCAGGTGGTCCACACCTTGACCAGAAGTACAAAGAGGCAGAGCGGAAAATGTGAATGTCTTTAAATCACAAAGCCAGAAAAATGATCATATTCAGAATCTGAAAATGAATGAATAAGAGTCTGTAATGTTCTCCTTTAATTAAGGCCTAATTTTTATAAATTCAACTCACAGTAGTGTAATTTTTTTTTTTTGATTCTCTTTATTTGATTAATAAGAGATATGATTGAATTTTGTTGAGTTTTTGTTGTTCTTTGAATAACTAATAAACTTTAACACCAAAAATAAAATTAGAAATATGAAGGTGCTGGTCAACATGTTGGCCCCTTGGCTAAGATGCACACCAACTGCAATGACCTAGTTGGAATCCAGGGGTCTTTTGTTGCAAGCCTTCCCCTTCTCTCTCCCTCACATTTTCTTTTCTGTCTCTCTATTATTTTCTGTCAATTAAAGGTAAAAATGCCCTAAAAATAAGTATGACAGTAAAATATAATGTGTGGAAAATGCTCCAGCATCCATAAAACCAGACACATTGATGCTTACCATGTATTTTCTCTGGCCCAAACGAGAAAATAAACTCTACTTTTCCATATTCTGGAAACCTTTCATCTGCAGTAAAGAAATAAAAAGAGAACCTGAGTTTTCTGGGTCATTAAAGTAGCAAGAAGACATAAGCAAACAGATTATAATACGATACATCTCTTGAATACAGCATTTACAAAGAGTCAGATTATAGTCTTTAGCTACAGTATTCACTGTATCAAAAAAAATGATTGCTTGCACACAGATTATAATGGCAGTCAATGCAGAGATTCAGAGGAACTTGTTTTACCCCAAACCTATTACCTTTGAATGTCTCATCAAGCTCATCCTTCCCGAAGATGATCCCCAGGTCATGAACGGCACAGGTGTGAAACTGCACCCGGAATATCACATCTCGGCACGGGCTACGGTAGCGCTTGTGGTAGCACTTCAGCTGGAGGGTGAAAAAAATCAGAAGAAACTAAAACAATACTGTATAGTAGCTGCATTGTATCAAGCTGTGCCAACAGAATTCAACAAGTCAGTTAAAAGGTGTGGGAAAGCAGTTGGACGGATGCCGTTTGAGCTCCACAGGTACACTGAGTATCACATATATAATCATTTCAGGATATGGTTTATCGATACAATGTGTAAATGCTGATGTGGGGAAAAAAAGGTTGTTTTCAGCAAAGTAAACTGCAGAATCAAATCACTTCTATAGCTGAGCTCTATATGGCTTCAATGCTGATACACTCAGTCAAGTGAGCACAATATGAAATTATCTTTGTGAAACACAAGCCAGAGACATGTCAACTTGAGTCACAGCTAGGTCTGTCACCACACTGGCTCAGAGCTACAAAAAGCATCCAAGGCTTGTTATATATATCCCAGGCAATGTATGGCCTCTTCACACAGGTTATTATCCAAACTGTTTCTCCCCAGATGACTGCTTTAAGAGCAATACTTAAAACCACACACAGGAAATATCTTCTCTCTCCCTCCTGCTGTTTCCTGATGTGCAGCCTGAACCTGTACGGCTTTTATAAGGACCTCACATTTACAGGTGCTGGAGGAATATTTACCCTAACCCAAACAACTCGGAGCTCACAAACTGCGACTGTAAAGAAAAAAACACTGGCCGGCTCTGAAACATTCTACTGTTATAATGACAGTGAGCATTTTAAGCTTTTTAAGCTTTTTAATTTTTTTTTGAACATAATTAAGTAACACATGTGGAGTTTATCTATCAGCTACTTAGCAGGTACAAATTAATTGTAAAAACTACTAAATGGGACTGACTGCTTTCCACAAACCTATTTTCTACTTGTGGAGCCAAATACGACCAAAACATATAAGACTGAGGATGAAAGGATAGCAAAATAAAATATCCTGTGGCTTAGCACAGCTTTCTGGGATATGGTAAACCTCCCACTGAGGGGTCCATTTCGTGAGGAAAACAGTGCTGGTGAGCCAAGTTTGAGAACAAAAAAACAGAAGGATAACATTCATTTTAAGCTTACATGCTGCCTTTTGAGACATTGGACATTTTCATTTTCACACACCAGATAAATATTAACTAAAGCCCTTTGCCCCTCATATGTGAATTGATAATCTTTAATTTTGGGAGTTAGATGAGAAGATTGATATCCACTCATATCTGTCCATTAAATATAAAACTGTAGCCAAAAGAGACTTAAGACACAAGTTGTGGTTATCAGGACGTCACTGCACCTGGCCCAGAGACAGAAAGCACAACTTGTCATTTTTACATTAATTTTGGTACAGATTAAATCAATGACATATAACTTGTTAATTAGTGACCTTCAGAGGCGCTGGTAGTTGGATTTTTTTTACCTTTGGTCAGAACCAGGCTCGCTGTTCCCTCTCGTTTCTAGTCTTTATTCTAAGTTAAGCTGCTGGAGCTTCATATTTATGATACAGATGTGAGAGTGGTATCAATTTTCTCATCTAACTCTCAGCAGGAAAGCAAATACACAAATCTTCCAAAATGTGGAACTATTCCACTAAAGTTCCTAACTTGTTAAACTGAACTTCTTTAGCTGTATTCTATATAGAACACTGCACTCCCAGTAGGCAGGCTTGCTTGTGGTTCCTAGAGTCTCCAAAAGTAGAATGGGAGGCAGAGCCTGTAGTTATCAGGCTCCTCTACCATGGATCCTTCTTCCAGTTTGGGTCTGGGAGGCAGACACCCTCTCCACGTCTAAGAGTAGGCTTAAAACCTTCCTTTTTGATAAAGCTTATAGTTAGGGCTGGCTCAGGCTTTGCTTGAACCACCCGCTAGTTATGCTGCTATAGGCTTAGACTGACGGGGGACTTCCCATGATGCACCGAGCTCCTCTCTCCTCCTCTTCCTCTCCATCTGGATCCGTGAATGCAAACCACCTACTGCCCCCATGATCCTGCTCAACACCCACTGCTTCTATCATTATGATTATCATTACTATTATTATATTGAGTTTTATTAGTATTATTATTCACCCTATCATTATGATTATTAGTTTTATTATTAGAGTCATTATTGTTATACATCTTTATGTTGTACCTGTACTGTGCTATGTTCTCTCTCCTCCTTTTATTGTAATATTTTGGGCACAGCATTATCAAAACTCTAAAACAAACCTGAAACCAAACTTGTAATTGAAATGACTAACTTGCCAGTGAGAGAAGAAAACAGACAAAACTTGAAATATTTAAATCGTTTTTATAAAGATTTTCCTCTGCAATTATCTTTTTCATCTAACCATTCAGCAATTAGTGATTTCTTTGCAGTCATAGAATCCACAACTCAATTCAATTGCACAAACATATGCCACTGAAGTCTGCAATGCTGGAGCGCAGTCCATGCTGAATAATGCCTCTCCCATTTGGCCATGAGGCAACAATTCACATTTTCCGTGTTATCTGAATAATAACAAGCATCAGCAGGCAGTGGTTAAGTCGGATAATGCATTCAGCAGAATCCATTAGTCCATCTTAAATAAGGGATGAGATATGAGCTCAGCTCTGAAGAGCCAAAACGGAACAGCCTGAAGCACGCCGTAAGCTCTCCCTTTGAAATTCTCCATGCTGAAATTGTGAGCTCCGAAGACTTCTCATGGATACGATTATGGCCGGAATGACAGCAGAAACAGAGACGTTTCTGATCTGTGCAGTTCTGCCGCAAATACATGCAAACATAAGCCAGAGCTACTCACAAGTGCTACTTTAGTGAATATCTTTTTTCTTCATTTGACAATGAAGTACAAATTGAAGAAATGTGATTTTATAAAATTCCTGAAAAAATCTGAAAAAAACCTTTCCAAAAGTACAAAAAATGTCAATTTGACAATCAATGCACCCTTAACTGATGTCATGTCATATTTACTTGTACACAATGTGTATCTTAAGCGTTCTGAAAAGAAAGATACTGCCATTTTGACATCATAGTTTCCAGGAAAACATATTGTGTGCTAATGAGGGTCTATAAACTGAGGTATAGGACCATGGCCAACTGTCCTCCCCAGGTTTTTATGGCCCTATTTTTTCCGTGAATGGATACTATAAACTGCTTCAGCACATGCATACAGTACATAGACCCAACGTCAGATTTCCTCAGTATTAATAAACAAAAAAATCAGTGCTCTGTATGGTTGTTCAGATACTCTCATTGGCATTGTATGCTAATCATCTATTAGCTTCCATTTATTTTTCTCTTTTTTGGCAGAGGTAAAACACTGGAGAAAGTAAGACAATAAACTTTCACTCCTTTTGGCTTTGTACATGAGAAAAGAAATCTTCAGCAGTGTTCCCAGTTTTTTGTTTCCTAGTTTAAACAGCTGAGACATTAAACTAGTATTTCACTCTTGCTGTCTAGCATTAGGCCCTGGCTACTGTTGGTTACAGTACATGTGCTATTCTTACCAGGATGTCCCCTTTCAGAAGAAGACCAGGTTCAATGGTTATGCAGATGCTCGTCTGGCTGTCGCCCTGAACATTACTGTGAAAGAGAAAAGCAACAACACGTTAGATAATAAGTCTGCCATCATTATCACTACTGTGACCATTAACACAGTACAATGCAACATAACTCCATTGCATCAGTTTACTTTTCCTTCTTGATGTTACTTGTCTGCGTATAACTATTTGCACATGATCTACATTATCTACTAACATGGGCTATCACAAAGCGTAACCGTGGTGCAGTTCTGGGCTAATTTTGGGTATTAGTGTCTACATGATTGTCTAACTGGTAGAGTAGGATCAAAGGGTGGAGAGTGCTAACAGGGAGCATGTGAGAGAAAGTGGGGAGGAATGTGATTTGGGGCTTTAAGGGGTTGCCAGTCTAGATGTGTATGTGCTCTGATTTTTTTTACATTCAGTTATTGTGTATGCTGTAAAAATGGACATAGTAGAAACACTTTGACACTAGCAGGCTTTACAATTTACAGTAGTAACTTTAAAAAACTTAATAACTGCTCTGCAGTGATAATGAGGGAAAAAGGCAAAGAATGTGAATATCAGAAAATGCAGGAAGACCACGTGGGTCAGGGAGTTTAAAGCTCCACTTAGAAAATATTTTTATACTAACAGCAAATCAAATGATTATTTGTAAGCTAAAAGACGTCGCTTGTAATAAGAAACAAAGAGAGATTTATAACTTGATTCTGCAGTCCCCTTGAGTTCTATGGAATGTTGTAGTGCCTTTTAGCTCAGTGTTTCTGTTTTGTGGCCCACAAACTCAGCTCTAATAATCATTATTTCCAGCTAAAGCAGACAGCTGTTTTCAGTAAAAAAGGTCTTATAAATATATTGTACACTACCTGCCCAGAATCAAACAGCAGAGCGAAAAAGTTAACAACTTGTTGTTAAACATTGTGGCAGCTAAAAAGCCAGACAGTTTCCTCAGGAGGTGGTGGCGACCAAAACATAGCTAAAAGGATAGCCAATATTGTACTTACATTTGTCAGGTGGACAGAAACATGATAAATTAATGCTGATGTTGCCGTGGCTGTGTAATTTAGCATTTTTTTTTAAAGTATTAGCAATAACAACTTTAAAAGGTGTGAATTTTCCAACATCCTCCTACCAACATATTTTAAATTACTTGGTTTTAAAATATTTCAGTTACTTTGTGCCTTTAACCTTTCATCCAGTTACTGGATACTTTCAAATGCTGTGCAAACGTAGCCTGTATGCCTCAACCGTCTGAGGTCAGTGCAGTTCTCCCCTCCTATCTCTGCTCTAAACCTCCCCCTCTTACCAAAACAACAACAGAAAGCCATAGAATCCATTGTTTCCTGTTTGGCCCTGGGAACCAGTGGGGTCCTCTGGCAGGAAAAGCCTTCAGGCATCCACACAGATGCCTGTCTGCCTGTTTCATTGGCTCTCAAGTCACAAATAACACTAGAAGTGATTGCGGGATTTTAAGTATGGAAACAAGAGCCTGCAGCTCAGGAGGCTAGATTAATACAATAATATGAATGTAAACTGGAAAGAGGGATGATGTGTGTGTATGTTGATGTGAGTTAGGGGAGAGGCTATAAGAGAGCCTATAAAGGAAAATCTGGTTTTTTATTATTGAGCCATTACGAGCTTGCTTTCCCTGGAATCTTGTAAAAGCATTTGAGTGTGTGTATGATTTAAGACTTACTAGATCCCAGATGTGTAGACGGGCTGCATGGCCTGGTAGATTTTGAGAAAAGGACGACAACCTGGAATACAACGTTTAATAAGTTGGTGAAAAAATAAATAGTTATATGAAAATGCTTCTGTGTGACTGAGATGCTTCAAAGTGACTGTGCATGACACTCACCCCCTTTAGACTCGAAGTTTGGGATGCCATGCATGATAACATGATGAAGGAACAAGGGTTTGTTGTTGATCTTGATGTGTCCAGAGAGCAAGCCACTGAAGTACTCTACATATCTGAGCGAGGCAGAGGGAGGTAAAAGGAAGACATGAACATGCTGCTAGGTCCCCTGCTGTCGAATTATATCATGATTTCTAAAGTTTTACAACAAAGGGATGAAGGTATAATCCTGTTTTCATTTCAACAAAGAACCAAAATCTTTGGCTTTGACCTCTGGTAACAACAGGGAATGTTCTCAGCTTGTCAGCCATGTGGAAGTGGCCAGCTTTCAGACCAAAGACTAGACTTTTTAGTTTTTTGGATCAAACTCAATACTTTACAGCTCCAATATTCAATATTTTTTGTATTAACAATGAATTAAATAATTATGTATAATGTGAAAGAGGTTGCCACTAGTACTGAACCCACAGAGAATTATTTCCCAACTCTTCACACCCTAGCAGCTCTTCAGAACATTTAAGCCTCCTTTAAGCCACTGTTTTGGTTTTTCTGCCCCCCCAATCTCCACTCCTATTGACACTGATTTCCAGTTCCAGCAGAAACCTGTTTTCATTCTGTGGCAAGAAACACAGGTCCAAATGAATTCTAATGTTGGTCAATGTCTGCTGGATGTCTAAATAAGTAAATGTTTGCCTTAACAACTTGAGGTCAACAATGAGGTGATTATATAGCAGTGTTGTGTTTGCAGATTGTTCCACTGTGCTCAAGTGGCCAAAAATTGATTAATGCAGCTTTAAATTTTTTAGTTCACATTGGGGTCAAACTCATACTATAAACAAGAAGTGAGATCAGTCTGACCTTTTCTGTGATGGCTGGCCCACAGGAAGCACTTTGTCTTCATAGAAGCGCTTCATGGCAAACCTGTCCAGAGCCTGGTCAGCGCTGCATTCCAACAGAAAAGTACGGTAACACCTTTGGTCTATATACTTTTAAAGCACTTTTATTGCTATTCAAGTAGCTGCAATGTATATATGCAGTATTTCAGATGTATAATAACACAGTAAGCTTGGTCATGCCATGTTAGACATCTGAAGAGTCTGCACACTGTGTGTTGTAGAAAATTATTTTGATGCACCCACGCGTTTCACACATAACCCTTCTACAGCATTCTTAATGTCAGAAATCACACTGCACACAGGTGTCAACGCAAAAACAGACTTATAATTAATTGGACAACAAGAAGAAATATGGTAAAATAAATGGGGAAGAAATCTTATAAGAAACAGATGATGGATTTATGCACTTAAAATCTCAGTGTAGACATTCATAAATCATGTTTGATAAGATGTCATGCAGTGTTAGCCGTGTGTGTCCATCATGTATGTAAAGATCTTGCAGCTAACAGCTAATTCTGTCTAACCTCCATGCACACAGTAAAATGTATTCATCCATAATGAAAGAGTTTACTCATAATCTATATTCTATACAGCAAGTATCACAGTTGGTTCATGTTCTGGCATTTTGCTGCTACTTACGTTTTTAAAGCAACTTCTAATCTAATACTTTCACAGGGAAAAGAGTGTGTCAAATTTGACTGTTCAGCAGTTTAGAAAGAGGACACTTACAATTTGAGTCTTATGATGCAGTGACCGTCATAATTATTATATCAAATACTTGACTTTGGATTTCTCAAAATAAAAGTGTTTTTCCCCAGCCTCATGTTCCATCCCTCCTCCTTCTGTTCATCACATCTCCGCCTGTTCTTCAGACGTGGGCTTTGGTCTTGTGATGAACAATGCAGACTTATCTAGTTTTTCCTCTCATGTCTGATCCCCATGTAGTCTCCCCTTTCTCTCTTGTTTTCCACTTCTATTTTTCTGTTTCCAAAAAATTACAGATTCGTCTTTGTGCTCCCTCTCGCTCCCTTTCTGTCTGGCTTTCTTTCCTCTATCAAAGTGTACAGCAACTAAGTCTTCTGCTGGGTTTTTGGATTGGTGTATAATAGTTGGGGCTATAGACGTACCTGGCAGATATATTGCTGTAATGCATGTAGGCCGCCACCACCACTCCCGTTCTGCCCCGGTTGCCCTGAAAAGACATCAATCAAGCAAGAGTCAACAACAGATTATGTTGGTGTCCCAAGAACAAATTTTCGAAGTCTATGTTATACTGAATTTTCATGAATTAGGTTATGGGGTACTACTGGGGTATTTTTAAATTCATAATACATGATCCAAATGGGAAACAATAATTCAAAACACAAAATTAGAACCTGCAATCATTCCAAACTAGATTGTCAGATCTTTTAATACACTTACATAACACTATAAACGAACTAAATCAATGTTACCAAAGTCGGGGGCTGTTAAAGGAGTAGGAGGACTCACAAGAGACAGATTAAAACAAGAATGGTCAAAATCGATTCAGCAGAGGCAAAGATATCCTGGCTTTTAGTCCTTTGTATGGGTCAAGCTCCAAAAACACTAGATTCTACATTTCCCATAATACAACTCAGTTGCATCTTTTTGTTAAACCCCTCCTGCCCGGTACATTGCCACATTTTCCAACTCCACTCATCCAATTTTAACAAAGGCTTTCTGTTTTACATTTAAAGTCCCTGAGCCCAAGCCGAGATAACCTGATGACATCATCAGAGTTATATTTTCAGACTTCACAGACCACCTTAAGAGCCACAGGAGACATTTTTATACTGTTTTTAAAGGCTGAAAAGTACACCTCAAGACTCGTCAACAGAGCTTCATGTGTAACATTGTTGGAGTAATCCTTTAAAGGTTTGCCCACATTAGTAATATCAGTTTGGATCATAAACAATTCAATTATATATGTGACTACGCCTGTTATTCATATGGTCAAAAAATGACTGGCTGGGCATTTAATGGGAAGTTCACTAATCTTAAATCCAAGCACGTGTTACTATGGCAATAAACCAGTCTTGAATTCCATTCGTTTTACACAATTATCCATTTTTAAAACAAGGATCACTGTAGAGAATAAGCGTCTTCCGCATTACAAATATTGTGGCCACTGAAAAACAGTTTGGAGCCCAGTGGAAATGATTTGTTGATTTGTGGTAACCCAACATGGGCTGCTTCCTTAGTGACCACCACAACTTCTAAGCCCACGCTCTCATCACCAACGTTACTCAAGTCTCAGAAAAATAACACCAGTTGTTATAGCAGCCGACTTGTTTGTAACCTCCCTGTGGGAACATCTTGGAATGAGGCATGGGGGTTCAGGATACCATGGTTCATTCTTATGTTGCAAAAGACAATCAAGAACACAGCGGGGTTAACGTTAAAATGATTAGCTATTACATCTGGGACATTGACCTAGTAGTTGTATTTAGATATACCATTATGGTTTGTGTCTGCATACTTAGGAGCCAGACGAGTGTGGCTTGCCACAAGAGTATAATTTGATGCAAGTAAGTTTAGGCGACAACAGGAAAATATTGGTCAATTCTGTTTTTATGGCATTGTTAAGGGTAAAAGGGTAAATAAACCTAAGTAGCCATGATGAGTGGCGTGCTTTACATCCTAATTCGCGTTTTCCTAACCCTCTGCCTGCACAGCCCAACCCAAACAAGCACACTCTCACACACAAACACTCCACCCTGAATGTCAGTGTTTCACTCGGGGGGAACGTCATTACAGACACAAATACAGAAAACAGCTGCAGCCTCAGGGGGAGTGGGGTCCTAAGAAGAGCTTGAGAGCACCCTCTACTGTCTGGAGGTATTTGTTCCATTCCCACAGCATCCTCTCATCTTTCAGTCTCACCTTGTTGTGTATAACCACCACATTGTGGCTGTCCGCACTCAGCCAAGTGTCCATGGCCTTGCAGATGCTGCAGATTTTGTCCAGGGCTGGAGCATGGTGGTCAGGCCAGCCAAAGTCCAAGACCTGAGAAAGGAGGAGAACGACTGTTGTTCAGATTGGTGGTCATACAATACATGGGAGAGAGAGGAGAGAAGAAGACAAACCATCAGGTTTACCTTTGGATTAAGTTGGCTGATGTCATAACGCTTCTCACTGAGGTTGAAGAGCTAAGGAAAAAGTAAATAGAGACAGAGAAGGGGAAACGTTACAATATACATAATTTTAGCCTGTGGGTAATTCTTTACTCTGACAAAGGTTATCCTTTGTTGGTTTTTGAAGGCATGCACGGTAATTGGTTGCGAAGCTGTTTAATCTGGAGTGCAAGGGCTCCCTTTAGCTACAGATGCTACGCCTGTAAATTATTTGTAGCTAGTTGTTAGTTGTAACTAGATGATTATCCATGTAGAAGACATGGAAAGAAAGAACCAGCATTGTTCTTTTGCAGGGTTGAGCATTTTACCTCTAGTATTATTCATTAGTACAGTATAAATTACTTTTACACACAACCGACAGTCAGATTTATGCTTTATCATTTGTATTTTCAAACAGTTTGTTTCACTTATGCATGAGAAAAGAAGGAAGAGGACAAACCAACCAACCAATACAATACAAAGGTCAGTGCTGCTAACATTAACCAAAACCCTGATATAACGGTTATTATTGACTAATGTTACACACGGTGAATGTCAGCCCTGAAAAGGGCTTTTCTACCATAACCTGTAACTAAACATAATAATAGCTGTTTATAATATTACTGTTGGCCTTCTAGGTAACACTAGATTACAAATCTAGGTAATTAGTTACCTGGCCATGCTAACATTACACTGTCTAATCCATTCCTAGGCGATAAAAAAAGACTTGACCCTCCAAACTTTTTAAACGTTGAAATCGCTCTTAGTAGAGCAACTTTGGACTTCTAAGTGAATAAATGTGGAGAAATCTTAAGCGTGACAAATGGCTGGGTGAAATCTGGGATTTTAGGTGGTGCGTATTCAGTTTGCAAGTGGCCAGTGACCAGCCGATAGCAGTAACAAATAGTATCAGATGTATATACTGTAGATGTATGGAGATACAGATGTCACATAATCCCTCTGCTGTGTGACTGTGGATGGTTGGGACTGAGGAAAACCAGCTTATGACGGGCTGATCTGGGCAGCTCCAATGATTTCATGTTCCTGTCTGAGCTTATAATATTTATTATTATTTATTATTTTGTAAATGAATTGCTCTATTCCTGCCAGGGTTATCCAGATGTACACAGGAAGCTGTACCAGGTAGTTGTGACCGTGTTTGGAGCGCAGCATGGAGGCGACCTCCTGCAGGTTAGCAGCATAACTCTGCTCATCCACACTGCTGGGGAAGGAGACGGAGATGATTCTCTCTGTGATATAGATCAGGTCCAACTCGTAGCTCTCTTCCAGAGCCTGCAGCAAACTCACACTCCTGTCAGAAACATAGAGAAGCATTTACCCTTTACTGTAGGTTATTTTGAAAATTCAAACTGCATTGGGCAGTTTTGCATATCAATGGCCCCACTGTGGAGGAACCAAAACAACTGCTGGACCGCAAAAGATAGCCGATAGAAGGAATTTAATACCCAAAGTAATGGAGCACATGTGATTTGTGGTTGAACCTTATATTAATATTTTTCCTAATGTTTTTGTAAAAGTGTACAGTGTATACATTTTAAGTATTATTTTACAAAAATCTTCTAGTGGAATGCCATTGCTGCACGATTCATTCTCATGATATAATATGGAAACACTCATGTCTTTCACAGAGATGTCACATGACACCCAATATTAAGGACAGAATTTCAGGTTAGTCTGTACTTGAAGTCCTGTCATTCACTCATTTAGAGTCAAAAATATGTGGCTGTTTAATCTGTTACACTCATAGTCCTAATGTCCCTAATGCAGCAAATTACATTTCAGATTCAGTTGAACCCACAACGCACACACTCTTTCTCCAAGCTTATAAAGGAACAAATATCCTAATATGGAAAAAGTAAAACACCACATAAATACCACGTCCACAATGACATCACAATGACTTTTAATACTTAACCCCAGGGGGGTTAGTGTTCCTCCAAAATGTAAGCTGTCCCATCTGCATTAAACAATGTCATGTTGTTAGACTTTGGCCGTCTCAGAGTGAAAACAGAGTGAGGAGAAAATGATTAAGCAGATAATGATGCCAGATTATGAAAATAATGCTGTATACCAAGAAAGGGGTATGTGTGCACCTCACAGACCAATCACAACATGATGGTCATTGCTGAGGAAAGTGTTTTGTTAGAAGTCGGCTGAGATGTTATTCTACACGTCTGGTTTGTTTGGTGTCAAAATCGGGTCAAATATGAGAGTTCTGAAGTAGATCAAGAAAGCTTGGAAGGAAAGGAGAAGTAGGCATGATGTGTCTATCAAATACAGTATCTCCCAACAGTCAGTGTAGCATAACCCAGCCCTGTTTAGACAAAAGGTTTCATTGCAAATCAAAAATCTAATTCTTCTTCTTATCCTCTTGATCTGCCTCAACCATATATTGAATATGCTTGTTAAAACCAATAGTTTGACAGTCTGGGAATTACCCATTTGCTCTCTTGCCACAAGGTAGATGAGAATATCAGTACCACCCTCGTACCTATCCTGTAAATATACAGCTACAGCCAGCAGCCCGGTAGCTTAGCATACAGACTGGAAACAGGGGGAAACAGCTAGCCTTGCTCTGTCCGGTGGTAAAGAGAAGAAATAATCTCGCACGTAATCCCTTGTAAAACTTCCCTTTTTTGTATGGATCAAACAAACAAGACGTAACATGATAATTTTTTTTACTTTTGGACGAGGCCAGGCTTGCTGTTTCCCCCTGTCTCCAGTCTTTATGCTAAGCTAAGCTAACTGCTGCTGACTGTCACAGTAGATTTACAGCACAGATATGAGAGTGGTATTGATCTTATCATCTAACTTGAGGCAAGAGAGCGAATAAGCATATTTCCCAAAACCTTTAACTACTGCTTTGATTCCAACAGCTTTCTGTAACTTTAAAAGGGTAATGACAAATTTTTCATTTCTTGAAGTGCCTCAGTGGATCTTGTCTTCTTCAGCCTTCATTTCAAAATTTCTACGGAGACAGTACGGTGGTGGAGTGAGTGATATAACTAAACCTGGAGGGTGAGCTGAAGAGGTTAGGGAGAGGGTGTCTGGACCCATAGCGCACAGACTGCAGCATATTTCCCACATTTGTCAGCAGTGAGTATCCCCTGAGGAAATTGCTCATATGTCTGGGAGAGAGGCGGCTCCAGCCTTACCATACAAATATTGTAACTTGCTCTGTACTGTACATCTGGACCCACTCAGAACTTGCTTACTGGAAATTATTCATCACTAGAGATAAAGGAGAAACTGATATGTCACACGTGTTCTCTTTCATGTGCCATGATAAATATCTAACTTTTAAATTTTGCTGAAAATTGTGGTTTTTTTATGATTATAATTGGCACTTTTTTTTCATTTTTATTATTTCTTTTACCTGGATCTCTCTCTTGTTTGTTCTTTCCTTTTTCCATCTTTCTTAGTGTTTCTTAATATTTCTTTTTCTCCTTTGTTTCTCTCTCTCTCTGCCTTTCCACTTCTCTGTCTGTCTTTGCATATGTATGTCTTTCGCCTCTGGGCGCAGTCAGGGCCAATATAGACCTGTGGTTTGGTTCTATTCCAGATCCACCAGCATGCGTTGACCGGCTGGGCTCAAACCTGCTTCTTATCAGCTGAAGAGATGAAGCGATAGCTCTTTTTCTGCATATCTCATTTGATGAATGACGCATTATCTCAACACGCTCAATTTCAGCGCTGCAGTGATCTCATGTGTGCATTTGGACACACACCAACTGTGAAGCAGGAATGTTTTATCAGGAAACCTCAGACATTAGGCTGTAAAAAAAATCTTGCCAGATAATTTTTAGTAATAAAAATGAACAACCAGGACTTCTGTCTCTACTATCTAAATACTGGGAGCCCTATCTGATCAAAGCTTGTGATCAGACCTGTCATATGTCCTGAATGGTGTATACCTACAGTTTCTGTGAACTGTGTTGAATGACCAGTCTAGATTCCACTCAGTACTCGGACTGATCTGATCACATTTTATTAGTACAATTTATCAAGCAAACGTACAACTTTATGATTTTTTCTGAACAAACACATTATGTGATTTGGTTAAATCCATATAAATATTCACAGTTTTATATTGATCAGATGACTTGTGTAATGTGAAAGGGATTGCACATATTGGTTCAGAGGTTTATTTTGGAGGTGAGATGTAGAAATCACACGTGCAGTAACCTGTGAGCAGCTCATCCTCTTTACAAGCAGCAAGTCTAAAGTTTAAAGTCTTTCAATATTCCCAAATTTGTACACTTATTTGAAAAATAGATGCCTCTGTAGTTACTTTTTAGCGTGTCTTGTTTGTTAATTGTGGTAAATTCATGTGATATTTTATGTTTGCTTCCTAGTTAAACTTGAACTTAAATCACTTTTCTTCAGGTAGCGGGTTAGAGTGTTATCTACTGTACAACAGCAGTGTAGCATTGTGCTGCACAACCATCCATGCAGATACACAGTATAGGAACGTAAATGAGCCTGTCTGGACCTACTACTTTGACTGAACACCTTCATTCAGCCAGAGTATTACATAAGAGACCACTGTCATATGACTGTGCTGTTATGCACTTTTGAAAAGACTTGGATTTTTCCTTTATATGGACAGAAAACTGACTGCAATCCAGTCAGCAAAGGAACTCACACATACATACTCTGTATATTCTGTTACAATTGATGATGTTTCAGATGTCAAACTGCACTGTTTTTATAACCACGTGTCAACTCCTTTGACTTGTTTACTGTGAGTGAATCAACCTGTCACTCACGCTTAGCGTAGCACTTCAACATGAACTGTTGAGGGGTCACATTTTACACATTAGTTACACAACTGACAACATCTGTGCCTCCCTCAGGACTGAGGTGAGAGGGGTTGACACCAAATATCTTTGTGTCCAACAAAACAGTGTGAGTTCCAGTTCAATGGCAGGACATGTTGATTTACCAATGCCCCCGATAAAAAAGCAAATATCCTATTACATCCAAACTTTTCATTCCGAATGCTTCATATCTCAGGCTGGATGTGATAGAGGATGGATAAGGTTTGCTTAATATTTGTTTCACCTCCTTCATTATCACTCTGAACTTTTGAAGAAAACAGAGATTAGTTCCTAAAATAATTTAACAAATACAGTCCAACAGGCCAAATGAAGCCTTTTATGGGAAACCTGCAGTGAGAAGAGAAGAGAAGAGAAGAGAAGAGAAGAGAAGAGAAGAGAAGAGAAGAGAAGAAAAGAAAAGAGCTCCTACCTTGATGGTCTGCGCCGTGACTCCATGCTCTTTGACGATTTTGTTGAGCCCTGCAAAACACAAGAAAAACATCTTTATCACTGTCCTATACAATGCTTCATACCTACAAAGGCACTTTCAAATATGTACATACAGTGAAAAAGAAAGCAAGTCATGCTATTTGTCCAACAACAGAGCTTAATACAACCTCAGAGTCAATAATTTTGTTCACTTTTAGTTCTAACGGACCTTTCTCAGTTTTATGTTTCACGGAGATTTCCAAATAATATAAAGTCCATAATGTCACCAATAGTTCCATTGACTGTGGACGTGGCTACAGTAACACAGTACACTGATCTGTGATTTACAGTTTGTAAAGCAAAGCTGTCCAACCACCAAGCTGCCCTCCGATGCCAGTCACCACTCGCACAGGTTCAGTATTGTTAATTTTTGTTGAATCTGAATAGTTGGATATTTGGCAGGTTGCTATACAAAGTAACTAACTTTTTGAAGGTTTTTGATGTTTTATTTAGGAGATGTGAAAGTTATTTTGACATGTCTCTCAATGAGCGGGAAATATTCAACAAAGCAGTACTCAATATGGCTGCAATGAGCCTGAAGCTAAAGTCATATATGAACCAACTTGCTCCAAATGCTGTGATGTAATACAGTATAACAGGAAGTTGCATGTAGTTTGAAACTTTATCCATCCCTCTGAAAATAAACCCACCTAGAGACAGATTCTTGCTCCTCTTGACATTTCAAGGCCCTTTACAAACAGTAAACAAAGTGTGTAATGCACTTTAGGGTGAGGTCTTTTTTGTGATGCTGCACAGTACCATATGAGGATGGTTTCACATGGCACCCTCACAAAGCAAAGCAGAGAGGTCCTTGCAGAGGAAGTGTGGCTGACGGTGATTGACTGTGTTTGGCCCCACTGTGCCTAGTCTGTCTTGCCTCCCCCTCAGACCAGCTCGAGGAGGGGGTCAAAGGGCATGTGGGCTTGTGCATTCCCTTGTGGTGTTTGGCTCACATGTATACAGGAGGGAGCTGTTATTCATCATCATCCATTAGATCAGACTGGCTGGCTAACCACCAGTGTCAAGAGCACCACTAGCTATCCCTGGATGAGTTTCAGCCCTCCTGCTCTGCTCTCCTAACAGCTGACTGCTGTTAGTATACAACATATGTGTGTAGTTAATCATGTAAGTGGGCCTGTTAATGAATAAACTCTCTTAGATATTTTATTTCAGCCCAAAAGGACTCAATTTATAGCAGCTTTTTTGAAAAGAATGTGCTAAAAAATAGGAAATAAGCACCATAATCCAAATGGTGAATTTCTGATATAAAACCTAAAACTAAATGTTTTATATCAGAAATTCCTGTTTTCATAAGTTTGGGAAATTATACATTTGCGAAGTTTGGTCAGAGGGATGCATAGCCTCCCGAGAAAGCACTGCCTGAGGAGAAATCTTTAGTGCCAGAATAATCCAGCCAGGCTGGTACTGCTCAGACCAGGTTCCTCTTGGTGAGGTTGTTTGATGAGGAAACAGTACATTTATAACCACACTACTTGTGAACTAAAGCAAAGCCCTATCTTGCCCCACTCTAGTGCAGCCTGTGTTAGGGGGAAGCAAAGCCAGACCCACTGTAGTTACAAGGACGTTTGCTGATACTGATGTTTGACTTTAACTTGTTTTGAAATTGGATTGCAGTGACTGGTAAAAGGGGGCAAGCATTCCTACAGTTTGATCATTTCTTGCAGAAAAATATTGCACATTTTGGTTGAACTTGTGTGAATTTCTTGGAAGGACTGAATGAACACACATGCATATACGGGCACAAACGCAAACATAAAAACAAATCAGATGATGCAGCGTTTTCCAATGTTCTTTTCTTTCTGAGCAAATGCACTTCATCAAATTCTATGCACCCTTTTCTTTGCTCCATCTCACATCGTGAGTATTCACATGAGTCTTTGGCCCGACTGAGGCGACACAAAGCAAACCCCCGCGTTCTGTCTTTGCTTTGGCCTAAACGCTTCAGTGTGTTGCAAGGTGCAAAGTGCACTGAGTAGCCAGAGGAGGACAGAGATGGATGAGCCAGAAACAGCATAAAGGAAAGGGTTCAGAGGCAGACGCAGAGCATGAAGAGGGTTAAGAGTGCTAGCTCGGAGTGGTGCTGTAGGTCTTATTGTGCATCAAAGTCCAGAAAAAACCCAAGTAGCCTTCTTTAAATGGCCCACTGTGAAAATATCGAACCATTAAGGTAAATATGTCTGAGAAATGCTGGTACATGGACGCCAACACAGATGACATGTTGCCACCAGCTGAACCACCATGCAAACAAAGGAAAAAAAACATCTTAATTAGAGGCTGGCACAGCAGAGAGCGAGTTCTGAGGAGATGCCGTTTCTATTGTGCTGTGAAGACGGCAGTTCATTCACAGTTTTTGCTTCACATTAGTCTAAGTTTGTGTGCACTGGACTTTATGAGCCACAATATTAACGTTAACGTTATATCGTTTAAGGGCCATACGAGTAAATGAAAGCATCGCAATGCAGCTAAGGTCAGAAATAGGATAGTAACTTTCACTCTGGTCACATTGATGTTTTTGTCACTGAAAAACTGAAAGACTTCATTATGTTCAAGTACCAGGATTGTATGAATGGAGTGTACTCTACAGCTATTAGAGAATTATGAGCTAAGTATTCACTTTTAAATCACAGCTGCAAGATTTGAAGTATCCTAACATCCAACAAAAGAAATCATGAATTATATACAGTATTTCTCATGTTCAAATCAGTTTCCAAGTGCTAGATTTCTGAAGCAGAACAATACTAAGAACATTAGCCTGTGAACACCACAAAGTCCACATCCTAAAACCGGTTTCTCTCCTCTGAGAGCTTGCATTGGGGGGGGGGCTGGCGGGTGAGGAGGAGGAGGCGGTGGGAACTGGAGTGGGGGGTCCTGCAGGACTGTTTCCAGATGAAAACCATCTGGGGAGGTTGACTTTACAAGCAGGCCATACAAATTAACCATCTGAGAAAGAGCGGGGGGGGGGGGGGGCGGCACATATGGGGGCTGGTAAAAGTCTGCGAAGGAGACGAGAGAAACTATTCTATGACAAAAAAAACAAGCAGTGAAGGAGCGGACGAGAAAAGTAGAAGCTAGAAGACCCTTGTTGACTACTTTCTGGGTGACCCTTCAGTCGTAAGACACTACATCCATCTAAACATCCATCCATCCGCCCTCCATCTCGTCCTACCTTCCTGAAAAGGTAGCCCGTACTCCATCGCCATGCCCCCCTCAAAGAGGAGAGCCGCCTTCTCAAAGACCCTCCTCGGTTCATCTCTGGAGAGCTCCCTCTGTCTCTCACTGCTTTGTGTCCGTCAGTGAAGTTTCGACTGGGAAACCTCTCCCTTTTCTCTGACAGCGGAGGAGGAGAAGGGGAGGAAAAAAAAAAAAAACAACCAAAGGCTCTATTTTGGGCAGTTGCCTGCAGTAGGCCACTTCATGCTCCAGCACAGACCAGACTCCTCCACAGCGCTCCTCGTCTCGTCCTCCTGTCCGCTCTGTTTTCTCCCTTCCTTCTCTCTCTCCTTCTTTCCCTTTCGCTCTGTGTACTGGCCACCCCCAAACTCTGCCTCCCATCAAGTTACCCCCCCCCCACATATTGAACTTTTCCCTCTCTCCCTCCCTTTTTTTGTGTACGGATCTAAACTGCATCTGCTAACCCAATCTGTCTCTTTAGGCAAACATGTGGGGTTCGATGCGTGTTTGTACACACAAACACACGCACATACACAATCAGCTGACTGTAGCTCTTCACCACTTCGTGTCATGTCCGGCCAAATGTAATTCTATAAAGTGTGTTTTTGTATGTATATATATTAAACTGAAACCACATTCTGACATTAAGACAGTTGTGTCTTTTCACAGGTGATTTCACAAATACGCTTGCACTTGAATGCTGTTTTTGTTAAGTATATGTTCTTTTCTTAACATAAGTATACAGCAATTTGATCTTTTTTCTGTGATTTTCTTACCTTTCTGTCACAAATACAAGATGTAGATGAATCATAAAGACCAACCACTGTGTCAAGGAAGATTATTCTGGAAAATTTAATTTATTAAAGTATTGTATGTTGCTTCTTCACTAAACAACTGTCCGGTTTAACAACAATGCTTTCCACCTACATTTAAATTGCTATTTCTAATCAAGAGGTTAAATAAACTTATAAGAGTCAAAAGAAGCCAAGAATGCTGAAGCACACCAAACCAACCAAAGTAGAAACTGATCCAGTGAAGCAAGCTCACATAGTCATAAGACAAATCTTTTTGATGCTCAGAGGCGATGAGGCGTGGCCAAACATCTCCTAGACGTCACAGTGTAACCACAAAGCAAATGCCCATGACCAGACAGTAGCAGCTGCGCACACAGACAGACAGACACTCAAGCATATACGCTCTAACACGTGCATAATGCACATACATGTGATCATGCAGAATGTGTCACACCCAAACTCATTTAATCACATATATACAGTAATGACTGTGGTTCTCAAGCTTTGCCCCTCAGTTAAGGTGCAGACCAAATTATGACTCGAGAGGGAAAACCCGAGAGTGAGACATGCAAAGGACTGTCTCATATGAAGCTCCTGTACGGCTTTCAGAAGAAAGGGAGACAAGCTTGTGTTCTTCTGTGCTACACTGTAGAAGAAAACTGAGGAATAACAAATGAAATGCCAATAAAAGCAGCCACACACACACACACACACACACACACACACACACACACACACACACACACACACACACACACACACACACACACACACACACACACACACACACACACACACAGGCACACTGGTGCATTTGTGTTTATTTTGGTCCTTGTGGAGAAAGTGGGCACTTGGCTTTGGGTGGTAACTCTAAATTGGTTACTTGAGCTTTCCTTTCACAGACAAAATACCACTCACAGGAAGTTGTGTCATAGACAACTAGTGCCAAGTGAGTCCAAGATAAACATGTATTCTCAAATTTTTTTGGTGTATTGACAGAAAATGTGCGTAATGTATGGAGGAGAGAGTCATTACTCTGAAGCAATGATAACTAGTTTTTTTCTTTCAATCAATATTTCCAAAACAACAGTATGTAGGCTTAAGTGTGATATGACAGAAGCACCAGAACACCTGAGAGGTCTGGGCTGAAAAACCAATAAATCAATGGAGAAACCATCAGTGTCATATGGAGACACCGCAACATTCAAAACAGCCATAAAAACACAATGGAGTGATCTGTCTTTTTCACAGTTAAACATTTATTAAAACTGTTACTCTCATAAGTACTTGACAAGGATGGGTTCTTGTCAAGTAATCCTGACTTAATTAATTTAACATGTATTTCACTCTCATGGGCTGAAGGTGACACGGGCCAATAGTAGAGCGTAGTGTATGTGAGCTCACACTTGCAACACTCACAATTTTGTGCTAAAAGTCAAGAGAACTTCAGAAGTTGTTCATATCTGTCCCTGTATCATTGAGCCCAGTTTTTCTAAAAATTGTGTCCAATGTGTCCCTTTGTGAAACTGGGGCTCAAAATGTCCGTCAGGCATCGGTTTACCAGTTACAATTATTCTTCCATGATCAGTTTGACAATGAATTTGTGAATCATTTGCACCCAGACCTTTAACCTACCTAGATGTCGGTGGGCACGGCAGGAGGCACAAATTGAAAAATTTGCATCACGTGATGTCACACTGACAAATCTCTCTGCTCACAAATCAGCAGCTATTCACAAAGAGTGATGACCCCAAAACTGAATCAGCTCATCTAGTAGAAAAAGCTGGTACTTCATGTCTGATGCAAACACTGGCAGTAAACAGCATTTGCCAAAGCCAGTCCCAACTGCCAACAGTAAAGTAACATTAGTCCCTGTGGAAACTCCACCCTAAAATAATGGTTTATAGACTCTGTAACATTTCAGTTATACACCTGAAGTTGTTCTACAAAGCATTTTAGTGATAAAAAGTTTCACCTGTTTGAAATTTTACTTGCTATAAAGGAAGTAAAAGTAAAAGAAGCTGTTGTTTATGCAAGCTGGAACATCTCTACCCACTCATAATTAATACCTTTCCTACATCAAACACTTATGATCTGTCTGCTATTGTTACAGGGACATTGAATGGGCTCCTTCAGCTCAGTAACTGAAAGGTAGGTAAGGCAAGTATGTGAAAAACACACACACACACACACACACACACACACACACACACACACACACACACAGGTTGAAACTCACCATGGTGTCTACATGTTTGAGAGGGAGGTCACCGCTTGGGGCCTGTTTCGAAAAGAGAGACAGAAAGAGACAGAAAGTGAGATCAGCACCTGCAACACTTCATACCTCAAAAACTCACCACTACGTTATGTTGTGTCACTTCACATCGTCTTATGTCATCTTATCTCATCTCCTCTCATGTTATGTTAAAGCTACACTCAGCACCATTCTTTGCCCTAATGTGGCCTGGAGCGGAGTGGGGCTCCACCTTGAATGCGTGGGACCATCTATAATCCCTCTGTGCAAATATTTACACAAAGAGACAAGTCTGCTTCCATTAGCCAAGACCAGAGAGTCTATCTGTGGAACTCTCTTTTTCAACGCCATATACAGCTATGGACAGAGGAAGACAGAGGATCAGGCCAACAGAGACGGGGGGGCAGAGGGGGACACAAAGAGAAAAGGAGGGAGAAAGAGATGAAAAGGGGAATACAGAGGGATTGAAAGGAAAGTCAGGAACGGGTGAGAGAGAAATTAGAGAAAACAACAGATGGGAGGGCAGGCTTGGGGGTATAGATGGAGAAAGATGAAAGTAAAGACAAAGTTTCATGGGAGAGAGCAGAAGAAAAAGCTATCAGAGCAGTCCATGATGTCATGAGCTTGTGTGGGCTTAGCTAACCTCAGACTAACAAACACACGTTACTTACTACATGAAAAATAAAAAATTTGGTCGAAGCAGTATTATGAACACCAGTCATATCTATATAAAGCAGAGAGAAAAGTATATGGCTAATGGCACTTTTTATTGTAACAAAACTATACAAATGACTGCATCCCGCATCCTGAATCACCAGCCAGAGTATGTAGAGTTGGAGATTCTGCTTTTGAGATCATCAATTGAGTCTGAATCCACGTCTCAGTAGATCTTTGTGGTGTAGAGCTCAGGTTTATCAGCATGAACTCTTGACTACTCAGAGATTTAAGCTGCACTTAACAAAAGCAAAACATAAGTGGCAGGGCAGTGAACCTCAACATTTTTTAGTATCAACCAAAAACAGCCTGTGTGAAAAGTATTGAAAGTATTGTTTTCTTATTCCTTGATCTAACTCAGGAAGGTGTAGACTAAATCTAATTTGGGGAAAAGTCTGGATAATTTTGTCATGTGAAAAAAATGTTCATAACATTTTAAACATGTTTATAGTCTCCAAACTAGGATATAAAAAAAAGTACTGGTATTTCCAAGCAAACACAGCCCTGATATTGTGTGGGGATGATATATTAAAAGTCATGTATGATGAGATCAATTCAAGCCCATGGTATTCAAACACATGAGTGATTTCCAGGGTAATACTGGCAATTTTCTATAATTATGTTATTCTCAACAAATCCCAAAAAATACCAGAATTATCAGTGTTATTCCATCTCTCAGTACTTTGTGACTTCCCTACCCTGCCCAGTGCCCATTTGTTCTCACAGCAGACATTCATCTTTAAAAGTGGGTCACAACTATACAGTGTCCTTTTTAAAAAGGCAAAAATAATTTCATAAAACAGCTGGGCACAATAGTTTGGTGCAGCTGCTACTCAAACAAGAGGAAATAGTTCATTTATTGAGGACTATTTTCAGCAGCAGATTGGTACACATTTGGAAAACTAGTGAGAATTTAAGGCAGCCAGATGGAGTATGTGGGAATGACTCGAGATAAACTACGGTGCCCATGTTCATATGAAGGAGCATGTCATCCAGTGCAACACTGTGGCTCATGATCTGTTTGTAATAGGGTTTGGACAACAATGGAGCTCTATGGCACAGAGGAATAAGATATACAGTAGGTTATCAGGCTTTGGATTCACAGACAGAACCTGTTAGTAGGATCAGTTCACTGTTGGTTTTGGTCTTTTCATTGAATCTAACAATGAGAAAATACAGAATGTCACCAGCTCCATTAAAATGGCTAAACAGCAGAACAACCACGAGTTATGCTGCTAAACTTCTGGAAATAATTATTTGGAGCAGAGCACATCACAGTGGAATCCTTGGTAGTGATCACTGGATAGTCCCACACAGGGAGCTGGGCAGTGACACCAAGGATGCTCTGCTTGTGTTGAAAGCTTCATTGGAATATAAACAGTAAATGCAAAGGGTAAATTACAGTCTGGCTGCGGAGGCCCATGAATACAGACTTCCAAAGCCCAGACTAAACCACCAACCAGGGAGAGAGACCTTGCAATCCTCCTAAGTCTACCCCTAACTGCAGCCTCACCAGTAACTACTAACGTACAATGTTTAAAAACAATCAAAAGTAAAGAGAAAAAGACATGTCATTAATGTCAGTGTGTCTGACACAACGATCTGCCCATTCTTTCTCTACCAGGCAGGTGTGTAACTGTGTGTTGTTGTCATAGACAACAGACACATGGAAGAGAGCAGAGTTGCCTCTAGGATTGAAGGAAAAGGAAACACCAGACTGATGTTTGAGGTTCTAAATGCAGACTATGGATTTGCTCCGAGGCCAAAGTTTGCAGCCGTAGGCATTTTCACACAAATAGAGCCTATTGTGTGTATACCCAGAAAAACACACACGGACACAAACAGTTCTCACAGTGATATATTCTAACATGTGCGTTTCCGCCTTCTACAATTGCAGCCAGATGGCTGGTGTGTGTCTGTGCGTGTGTTGTTGCCGGGACTTGCAAATAATTCAGAAAGCATGACAAAGCCGGGTAAGTTGTGTATCAGCAAAATAGTCCACAGAGGAAGTGTCTGCAGTTTCTCTCAATCATCTTCAAAGGAAACAATTGAAGGGGAACTGTAGCACTGAGGCTAGTAATGGTATCAAAGACTTTTTTCTATCAAGACAAGCCATGCACAATAAATATCTGTCTAATTACATATTCAAAGCCAGGAACGGGCTGAGCTTTCATCAACTGTATATTTCATAGACTGAAATGATTAAATGGTTTAAAATCAAACAGCACAATGTCATACTCTCTAACCCTTAATTTGCTGTGTCATAGTGACATTCAGATTCAAGATCAAGAAGTCAACCTCCACATCCGCAAATTGTGTTCAGAACCAAAATGGAGGGCTATGTGTGCGCTGTGTTTATGTTCAGCTGAGAAACTCAGACAGCACTGCATTTAAAGCCATGATGTGTAGAATTTGAAATGTCTGACTTTAGTGCCACTTAGGCTTTATCAAAAAAGACTCTGGTGGACAGTAAAGCACACCAGAATCCTGAATCATCATCCCAATCACGTTTCTCATTTTTATCCAGAATCCTGCAGCCCTATGTCAGAACAATACAGCAACTTTCTGTTCTATAGATGAACATCTTAAAATTCCTCCAACCTGAATTGGTGAACGAGTGAATGTAAGCCACACAACCACTGAGCAGATTGTAGCAGACCCAAAAAACACTGGGATGGTCTTTAACCATAATTACAAAAGATGCATGATTAAAGAACAGAAAAAGCCAATAGCTTTGCAGAACCAGACGACAGAGTGAAAGCACAAACCTTACACTCCCAATGCACTTAATATGTTACTATGCACTTGTGGTAATGCCTAACAATAGTGAAATACACACTGTATTTCTCAATCTATGGATATTGGTTAGACAGTATTTGAGTACTCACTAAGGTAAATAAATCTACTAAAAAAAATAATAAAACCATTATACATAGGGGACACTCTGATTTTCTGACTCCTCGGCACATCCCTAGCTCAGAGCCGTGCCATCACCTTGAGCCAAGTCAGCTGAGCATCATGTTGCATTTTTTTCCTCATAGGAGCTAAATACAGGCTGCTGATCTCCAATGTGGTGGTTAAACAGTAACAGACAGAACAACAGACTAACATTGCGCTGAAATAATGCTTCCAAGGAAATCAAGTCCAGTATTTCCTGCTGCATAGAACAGACTGACCACATCTTAGAGGTTGCAGGGTTGCTGTTAATCAATTCCAGTGATAAAGATTACTTCAACAGATGCTGACAGCCACATTCTCTCATAATCAACTGACATGCTTGTCTCTGCCAGTGTTGTACTGATCATATGATATGCTACTGATCACAGATTAGTTGAAGAACCACTCCAGTCTATAAAAACTTGGTTCTTATTTGGGGTGCTAACCAAAACAGAAGGTAAAGTAGTAGTAGTAGTAGTAGTAGTAGTAGTTGCAACAACAATAGAAGAAAAGGGTTAATGTGGGCCGGAAAAATACGGAAAGGCTGTCTGGCACCTTCGGGCACCCCTGACACACAGCTGTCGGTGGAGGCCTTAGCACTAGAACTTCAGAGCTTTCAAGAGTCCTCTGTGGGAGCTAGTGGCCTCTTTCTTTCTTTCTTTCTTTCTTTATTCTTTCTTTCTTTCTTCCAAATCAAATCAAACCAAATCAAATCAAATCAAATCAAATCAAATCACCTGTGAAACAAAGTTAAATATTAAGAAGACGTTTGATCCAAAGTGCATCCTGGTTCAGTTCACTTGATTCATGATACTGAGCATTCCATACCATGACAACTGGACACTATATGAATCAGCAGTCAACAGAATTAGAGGGAATTCATTATAGAACATAAGTAGTCATTACAATTTAAGTGAATGTAAAGCTGGGACATTACAAGCAAAAGGCATATGCCCCTTTTTCCATTTGCTCTCAACATATGTAGGTATTGTTTAATTACATCCTGATATCTGCTGACCCCAATGTCCAAAGCAGATTTTAAAATCAGCTGAGTCAACCACCTTTTACTTTACTTGAAGCCAATAGCAGTAGCTATATATATGGTTTGAAGTGAGAAGGGCGCATAATATCTGACAGATAGGCAGCCTTACCATTCCAACAGAGCCTTTCATTTGTCAGTATGGTCACCATACTGGTGATCATAAAGGTTCACTGTGATGAAGGCGACACCAGGAGGCCAACGACCTCCACATTTCTCTGGGACTCTTTTGATTGTCCACCAGACAATCAGCAATAACACAGTAACAATTGATGTTTTCAACAGTCACGCAGTAAATTGTACACAAGTTTAAGTTGATGTGATTGCCTTAAATCAGACTTCAAAAAATACATATATATTTTGTTAACATGGGTTTCCTATGTTTTCTTCTTGACTTCTTCTTCTTGGCTTCTTTATTCTTTCTTTCTAAAAACTTTCCACCAAAGTTTCGTCATTTAGAGTCTGGAGGCCGTCCTGAGGATGGTTCCTGAACTCTATTAAAGACCTCAAGACTTTTTAAAGCAAATTTCCACACCCGATGTCTGGATAACCCTAATCAATTCTGTGATGTCAGCAACGAGCAATTCTTGCTTTATTCATTATTTAGGCGAAACCATTTAAAACAGTATTTACAGTAGTGGCAGAAATGCACACAGCATGAAAATGAATCCAAGCCTACAGATATGACTGTCTACTTCAAAAATACGCTCACTGTGTACACTGACAAATTTCCTTTCCTTTCACTCTGCTGCTGAAGCAGATGTGGGATGCTGTATGACAAATGCGGCATTCTGTAATCATGCTGGGATGAGGTAAAACAGTTCTGACTTTTTTTTAAGCAATGTCACTAGTTTTCCCAGATCTAATTAATTAACTTTGGGAGCCCAGTATTATTATTGCCGACAGGGCTCATATCCAAAACTACCAAAATAAAATCCCAGTTGTATGAAATGGGATAGACCCTTTAATACCCCTATTGGCTGCACATCAGTAGCCCCTTCCAGAACACAATACACAGCTTATTCACAGACAGGCACTAATAACCTGCAACAGGACGGAGTTTAAAAGCCTTCTGCTGTGTTACTCATGTTCGAGTGTCCCTTTAAAAACCGCCGCACGAAAACAAACATGACGAGAGAACACTGACACAGCCATGTGCCTGTCTCCTACACGTACCGCAGATCAGAGTGTAACTTTCACCCACAGCTCTCTATCTCTGCCAGCACCGTAGCAAGTGCTTTCTTTCACATGAGCACAGTGGCTCCTTTGACCAGTTTACCAAATTATAGCCCCCTCCCAGCATGCTAGCAGAGGTGGCTAGCATGCTGGGAGTTTCCCCCCCTTGAGTGGCAGGCAGAAAACGTAGCCCACAGCAGAGCCTCTTAGGAAATGACCCAGGACTAAATATATAGCTGTGCATCTTAAGAGCTTAAGACACAGCCCATTTAGCTCGGCCCAGCCAGCTCAGTGTGGACAGCAGAGTGGTTAAAATCACCACTTTGGGTGTGTGAGTGTGAGACGAGGAGAGAGAGAGAGAGAGAGAGAGAGAGAGAGTATTACTCTATGAAAGGAAACAGACAGCATCGATTGTGAGTGTTGGAATGATTCAGAGTTATCGTTCAGTCATTCAAGTGAGCTCGCAATAGCTGACTCTATATGTGTGTGCGTGAAACAGAAAGAAAGCATTCATTTTTTGGTCTTGCAACACTTAAATTATTACACATGGCTGAACTGTCTATGATTTTGTGTGTGTTAGCGTGCTACCCCCTGGCAGAGCGAGTAGAGTCTCTGACCTAACATAGGAAAGTTGTTGTTTTTAGACTATATTCTTGTGCCTATATGTGTGTGTGAGTCAGACCAAGGGTGTGTGCCGAGTGCCACTCATCCTTTCCTCTCCTCAAACCACCCCGCCCCGCCCCCACCACCGACCCCCCCTCACCCTCCCCTCCTTTCTTTCCGGACTGCCTCATACAGTTTTAGTACAATTGCTTACTTTGGAAACTTTGAAAAACGCACACTATCTGGAATGGCAGCAGAGTGGCTTAATACCAGCTCTACACTGCAGTTTGGACAATGGCTCATACTGAGAGCTTAGCTGTCCTAGACATGCCTCAATGTGCTTGTGTTTCAGCTAAGGTGGTGGAAGGATACATTATTTCGTTGTGATGAGAAATTATGCAGTATTACTTGCCAGTAATTAAATGAACAGTTAAATATGTGATTAAATTTGACTTCTAGTTTTCCAGAGGTGACCGATTCATACCCCAGTGAAAATTCCAAAAGCAATACAGGTCAAGGAAAGAAATAAAAACCTAAACAGTGCTTGTTTGGTTCTAATGAGATGCACCTTACTATCGTCTCAAATGAAATTGAATTCATTTCAATTTGAAAATAAATTCTGATCTCGTTTTCATCTTACTGGGAGCACCAGATATCTGGGGCTAAAACATCAAGGGAGGTAACTTGGAACTCGATGCAGGACACCTGTAAGGGCCCTTAGCTGGCAGTTCCAATAGTGCCTTCTAGTGGGAATAAACGCAAACTGCAGGCCTAGACACTAGTCGGCATAATGAGGGTTCAACTGAATCTTCAGTCCGTCACAGTAAAATTCATTTAGACAGTCTAACTCTCAGCTGCTGGAAACAGCAAGATCTACTTTGTCACTTGGAGAAGATAAAAGTGAATTTAAAGTGGAAATTAAGCCGATTCCTTCAGTGACAGAACTCCCTGAATTGTGTGGCTTAGTGTGGGTGAAAACTGTGAACATGTTTGTTTGTCCGCAAAGTAAAAGCACAGCTGTTTGGCAAGAGCCTTGACAAATGTTTTCCCCTCTAGTGGCTGCCTAAAAAGGCAATCGTGCTCCCTCCGCTAGAGCAAAAACCTCCTCAGAGCAATTCCTGCTTGACTGAAAATTTGCCAAATGTAATGTTGAATATGTGATGCTTAAAAACTAGACAACAAACGAAATGTTTTCACTCACCTGGTGACACCACGTTGTTTCACTGTATTTACAGTGGAAATCATTCGAGCATTCACACTTTCTCTCTCTCATGCACAGATGTATTACTATACTGTCATGCACAGTATTTACAGGTATTGTACACAATTTTTCCCAGAAGAGAGAAACACCAATTAATAGGACCGAATAGTTGACACCAATATTACCGTAAAAATAAGAATAGTTTTCTTATTTCTCTTATATTGATATGATTTTTGATATATTTTACAACATGGCTGGATTCTGCAAAATCACATGTACAATAATAAAATTGATGCTCAAAGCAATGAGCTGTTCTCCACTGTTACGCATTAGATTTGATGAAACTTTTCAAATGTGTAAAACAAGACTCATTTTGTTTGTTTTTAATCACAATTCATTTGGACAAGCAATTTTATAAAATAAATAATACATTATGTTCATCTTCATAATAATCCAAAGCCTCCAAAGGTTGGAAAACATTAATCATTTATTGCCCAGCCCAACCACTTCATCAGTTTCAATAACACACACACACACAAAAGCACAAACACACACACAGCTGTTCCTCTCTCATGCTCCGTGGTCCTTCATCTGCAGCTTTCACACAGCTATGTCCTAGAAATATAAACATAGTGTCGGAGAAGGAGGGGTTGTGCAGGCCTATGTGGATCCAGGGTTAGGGTTTGGGTTGTGTATGCTTATTCCCGCTCCCATCCCCTTGGGGTTGGGGGGTTTCTAAAATGCCAGGGATCCCATAGGAGCAAGGGAGAGGAGAGTGCACAGTCCCTGCTGTGGGAAAAACCCCTGAGCCGTCTGTGACCCTAAACCACCTCTGACTTCTCTGTGTTTCTCACCCCGCCTGTCCCTGCTCCTACCGTTACGGACCCGGCTACTCTCCCTGTTATGTAACCAAAAGCCTTTGCCAACATGCGAGAGAGGAGGGAGTCTCGAAAGGCATCTGCCAAGTATTTTTGCTCCTTGAGGGTGTGTGTGTGTGTGTGTGGAGGGGGTCTACTCAGCCACACCCACATGTGCACACACACACACACACACACACACACACACACACACACACACACACACACACACACACACACACACACACACACACACACACACACACACCTATTAAACAAGTTACTTTCCCTCCTCCACTCTTAATACTTTAACTCTGCGTATGTCCCAATATGGTAACAACATAGAAACATCATGACAACAATCTTGAAAAAAAAGTGAAAAGGAACTGTGCAAGTCTTATCTAGACTACAGTGCTTCACTACACTATCTTTTTTGCCTCCTAAAATGTGTGTGAAATGTGAGATGTTCTGTGCATGCAATCATTCATGTTATAATCATCAAGTATGTGTGTAATGTAGTATATAACCCAAATGGAAAAAAAAAAGTTTTTTGTCAGTGTTTTCCTAAATGCCATTACAAAAATTAGTCATATCGCTGTCTTCTGATCTGCCACCACTTTCGTTGAGAGTCTGCAGCCATGCTAGCAATTATGTGCTCTATACTGATGCTGATGGGAGTGCCAATTTTGAAGGTATAAAGATCCAAAGTCAAACCGGAACTTCTGGGTTATTATCCACAAGTTAGAAAACCTCATTCAAAAATCCCATTTACATTTGTAACCACACTAATAACTAAAAATCCAGCTCTGGAAGAAGATATGGATTGATCCTACAATATAGAAAGTAAACCTCAGGAACACATGAAAGACTGATGGAAGAAATGCTAGATGAGAGACTGCATTGAGTAACAGAAGCTAGAGGGACAATAGGCTAGCTCAGACATGATGTCATGAATTCAGTTCTGTATAGGGACATAAACTACACCAAAGTATTTGACAAATTAAAACTTTGATTAAAAAAAAGTCGGGGGATCACCAATATAATTAAGATTTTTCCTCTGAAGGACATTAGTGTTTTTCATGGCAATCCATCTAACAGTTGAGACCTTTCACTCAGATTCACAAATGTCAACTCCATGGTGGCATTAGGGGATCACCAAAGTCATAATGATTCATCCTCAGGGGACCATGAATGTAAGTACAAAATTTCATGGCAATCCATCTGATAGTTATTAAGATATTTCAGTATGGACCATGGTTAAAAAAACCCAATACCGACTGTTTTTTTAAGAAACAGGATGTGAATAGCAGTAGCTACTATGTGATATCTACTGTGTGAAAGTTTCCACAGTTACAGCAAACCAACTGAGCAGACATCCTACTAAGTATGAAGTTATTTCAGTAACAATGTCATACTACTCTGATTTTGCTACCGAGAGACAATAGTCACAATCTGCAGCCACAAAAGATCCTTGTGAGGACAAAACTGGTGATTTTAGGCATTTGAACAAATAACCAATGGTGTTGTTTCTTCTGATGAGGAGAGTCTCTATTAGTTTATATGGGTAGACCAAGATGGTATTACGAAGCCTCGCTGAGGGTGTGAAAACTCTCAACCCGCATGTTGTCCACTGGTCGAAAGGTTGGCCATTCAATCCCCAGCTCCTCCAGTCTGTGTGCCGAAGTGTCCTCCAAAACACCGAACCCTAAGTTGCCTCACTTGTAAGTCAATAAAGGCGTCTGTACCACTGTGCTGTTTATTAGGAGAAACAACTGAACCAAACCAAAATGCAACGTTGATGGACAGAGGGAGGAGGTTGTTGGCATCTGATAACCAGCAGTTACTGAAGTTTGGAAAGCCTGACATAACTAAACGGGCTGAGGGTGACCACAGTCTGAACTGATGTTTCGTCATACTGTACTTTCGAACACTGGTAAGAAAATTACAGCTTAGCATGCAGACATGTCCATTATGATAATGAGTCGTTGTGAATGGGACCCCCCATAATTGCAACAAATTAACTAGGTGGGATGACTTCATAATACTGCAGTTTATGTGTAATTCAGCAATGTATATTGAAAGGCCCTTTGTTTTTTTCTTTATCATCTAAATTACCATTATCATGTAGCACCTTTCAACATCGACAATGCATAAAAACAAGGACACAGAGCGCATAAATGACAGAATATAAAGTTATATGATGAAGGAAAAAATTAAAGAAACAAGTGAGTTTTAAGATCTTTTTTAAAAATGTGCAGTGGTTTGTCTGCATAAGAAAGCACTGATAGATTTAACCTTAGGTAATTGTGTGATAAAAGCCCTGTCTATCAATTAAGGAGGGGGGGGTTGGGTAGTAGGGTAAGATTTTTTTTTCCCTTTCTTTTCTTTGGATCATTAAGTCAAGCAAGATAGAAAACTGCATCAGCGTAACTTTCCCACAATGTTATAGACATTAGCCCTTTGAGACTGATATTCAGGAAAAATCAAACTGAGACAGTACTTAAATAGCACATTCTATCTCTCCTCCGTCTTAGCTGAATTTGATGCCTGCAGTGAAAAAAAAAACTTGACTGTGACGTCCAGTCCTCCTCAGAGCACCCTTAGATCTCATGTAATATATACACATTTGATGATGCTGAATTGTCTCGTGGGACACTTAAGAAACATTGACACATGAAGGATGGCTCTTAGTTCAATGTTGCAATGTATATATGCTGATTTTATGACCTAGCCAGTTCATACATTCCCAGGGAACTGGGATCATACTTTATAATGTAACAGGATGCCTGGTCGATGCTTGTATACACAGCGTAATACAGGACACATCAGGGAAATATGTGTGGTTCTAAACACAGCGCTAATTGGACCACATCTAGACCATCTTTGCCCTGCAGTTACTCATTACTCAGCAATGTCCTGGCCGTGTTCCTCCACTACACAAGACAAATAAAAAAAGAAGCTAGATGACGTAGGTGTTAGTGGTTTATGGTTTTTTAAGTGTGTGTGCATATCTCTGCTTGTGAGTACATGCATTCTTTATGTGTTTCTGGGGGGCATGTGTCCAGATGTGCAGTCTACCTCATCAGAATCCTTAATTTCTCTCAATCCATATCCCCTCATCCTGCCTTTGTGTTTGTGCAAAAATAAATCCTATTCCTGGCAGGGCCTGCTCAACATGAGGGCATATCTGAGCAATGCTCCCCGCAGTCTTTACAGCACACCATGCAAATCCAAGAGAGGGGCTCTGGTTGGGGGTAGTCACTTGTCATCATCACTGCTAGATGGGATCTTCCAGCCACACATCATCAGTTAAAATAAATGGACTGCCAGTTGGCATCAGCTTCCCCGAAGTAAACGGTTTCATTAAAAATACACTTTGTACACCCCATAGTTAGTAACCAGTGGGTTACTCTACTTAAATTGGAAATAAGAGCACATTAATTTCATAATTACAATGATTTAACACAAACATGCTTGTGCAGTTAAGTCCTACTGCACAATGTCTCTCAGCTTCCTACACTGCTCTACAAAAGTAGGTACATCCACAGTTTAACAGCAGACTAGAATAAAAATAAATACTATAGTAATAGCTGCATTCTTCCAGTTCATTTCAGATGTGACTCTATTAACACAACTCCATAAAGGCCCATTCGAGTTTGTTGTTCCAGACAAACTTTTGAGATGCCAAGGAATCCAAGCTTGTGCTCATCATGACAGTTCATGTAGTCTAAATGGTTTCAAGACACATGTTGACCTTATTGTGAACTGTACCAGATGCTACGATGCTTGATTTTAAGTCACCATAGACGACAAGTCCTTAAAGTGCTCAGAAAAAATAGAATTTTGAACATCTACAAATCCATGAGAACTTGGCCTCTTTCAAAGATGGTTTGATACGACTGAAAGCTCCAGAATCCAGCTACTAAATGGACCGTGTGCTGAGACTGTTTTTGTCAACTACTGTCTCCAAGGTCAAGAATGAACTTTCAGTCTCAACTTTGAAGCCAACATGGTGAGAAGTCCTTTAAGTGCTCAGAAAAATTGAAATTTGAACATCTACAATTTCATCTATAATTCCATGACAAATTGGCCAACTCCATCTGCTGAGGAAGTTCATGTGATACGATCGAATGTCCCACAGCACCTACTAAATAGTACTTGCTGGGAGAGTGTTTAGTCAACTATGGTTGATTTTATCAAAGCCAAACACAAGATATGCTTTTAGGTGGAGCACTGTGGAAACAAGTCAAAGAGAGTGCAACAGAGACTGCAAGGCAGTGGGCACACACACACCTGTGATAGTAACTGACTGACCTTTTAGAGATCTACTGTGTGGAAAGAGGAGACTCTGATGTTTAAATTGATTTACAACTTTTATAGATTGTAGCTATTTTCACAAAGAATTCTTGCATGTTTTAATTCAATAATGCGGATCTCTGCAACCAGAATAATCTTGCAATCAGTACACTTCGTCTGAAAGCGGTTGAATTGGGCATGCAACCCCACTTCAAAATAGCAACAGCCAGGGACCACAAATGTTTAGTGGTGTCAGAGGCACAGTAATTCTGACATTTTGAAGTCTTGTAGTTTGCACTATGTTTAAGTGCTAGTCGATTAATTTATTTTGGTTTTAAAGACTATGCCCTCCCCATTGCTTCCAAATACAAATCACTGAAAATGTAATCCAAATCATAAAAGTCAAAAAATGTAGAAATATACCTTTAAGGTACATTTAAAATTTTCTTATAACCTAAAAAGCCCACTTTGAAACAGTAAAATCACAAGGCAACACTTGCTATTTTTCTTTAGCTGAGAAACAGCTGCATATCTGATTTTAATTCCTTTCGTAAGGAGCATTATCATCCGGTAATAAAGTTATATTTCTTGTAGCTCATCCATCTCATTGGAATGTCTGGATTCACAAACGTTAGATTTTTTTTCCCAACATTTTTCTACAACTAGGTTGATTTACGGTTGATGTTGCAATCAGTCTACACCTGAGTGGGGCAGTAACTTATGTTGGTCTCTGGCTGTGAGCGAAGGAATTCACCAAACATGGGGCTGAGGACAGCTGACACACACCTCAGGCCTGAGTGCTGCGGTTGGGAACACTCGTTGGCATGCACGCTTGCACATCTACACAAAAACACACTAAAAACAGTATCATCCAGTTCCTGTCTTACACCAGAAGGATGACACGCACTGTACACACAAGTGGAATGATTTACTCATCCATGTAATACATATTTTCAGATAAACTGAATACAGAAAGGCTTTCCACAATGCTCAACACCCTAACACTTCAGGTGCACAAAAGCACGCTGAATCTCAGTAGGTTATCGGTCCATATCTACTTCCCATACTTTGTATTCCTTCACTGGCCACATGCTCCATCTGACTGTATTTTCAGGCTACTAAAAACAGGCCCATTGTTGGTCTTGAAAGCCACTGTTCCACACAGCTTTCACAGTTTTTTTGTTTTTTCTTTCTCCTCTCTTCTCAGTGGTACAGTAAAGATACGCCAACAAATGTTTTACACCTCAGATCAGCAGTGTTTATGAGAGCAATCAGCACCTTTAATGCGGGCACAAAAGCCTCTGGGGAGACTCCAGTTGGCAGGCAGAGGAGAAAGAAGATATAATGGAGGGATATGCGCTGCGGTTTCTATTTCCTTCTTCCTCTTTTCATTCTATTAAAACAGATAATGGACTAGAAAGGACAGAAATATATAGACTAACTGAAAACTATGTAAACTAAGCCAAGCAACTAAAAAACAACACCTTTTATTTCTGCCTATGAAGGTCTCAGGCATTATTGTTAATTCTGCAGTCATACCCAAAGGTACTAAGAACTTTATAGTAGCAATCTGAAGTTGCTACTATGTGACACTGGAACTAATGATCAGGTCACCTGTCATACTGCAAGTTAAGTAAGTAAAGTGACTGTTCATGTCATACGGAGGCCAGCAGGTAGTGTGGGAGGGGGAGTTTGTGGTAAATTCTTGCACTCTGTGTCCAAAGGTGTTCATTTCAGGAGCCAAAGGCGCAGGCCATTAACAGTGCCCAGAAAGCTTGGCCAATACTGCTGCACATCTTAAACAGATGTCTTCATGTAGAAAGCATTTAGTGCGAAAGCATCTGTAGAGGATAATATGTTCTTGCTTGATAACTGCAGCTTTTATGAAAGGAAAACAAGACATTTTGTGAAATATTTTCTCGGTGAATGTAGAAAAGTGCAGGGAATATTTGCTTTGGTTTGTCAAGCACCCAAAACCATTTAAACACACAACATAGAGAGCAGGCAAACCATATCCAAGTCTAACACTGCTTCTAATGCCAATTCCAAATAAGGCAACGGAGCAAGTATGTTTTTTATTGCCCTTGCAAAATCACTTTATACTCAGACTACATCCCACTTTGCTCAGTGACCAGACGACGTCATGATAATATAGCAGATTCAAGGGCACCAAATTTTATTTAGCATCTTTATCTAGATTATTTTTTGTTTTCATGCCAAAGCAGCCAAAAAATCTGAATTTAAATATACCTTTTAACAATTTAGCAGAACAGCGAAAACAACTGCCATACAACGGTTAAATCATGTAAAGTCAGGTTTATTTATATAGCCCCAAATCACAAGTTTGTCTCAGGGGGCCTCCAGATAATGGTTCATTATCTGCAACAGTAACTGCCTTGTTAGTGTAGCTGATAGAGGCTGTTACTTTCCAGCCCTGTTTGCAATAATTCTCCACCAGGAAGGACCCAATAATGCCCCCTGAGCACGTACAGCATGGAAGCAATTACTGGAAAAAAAAAAGTGTTACTTACCAGCTCATAGTTTGTTGCTGGAACACAAGATGAAGACACCTGAGAACAGAAAACAGAACTGGTTAGTTACAGTCTTGATTTTTTGCAATTGAGGTAATAAAAGAACATTAAAACAGTATGTAACATTCCTTCAATAACTGAATTTAAATTATACTTTATGGCTTCATAAGTGAAAGGTGCACCCAACATGCTTTAGCATGCCAATGTAGTATTTTCAGCAATGTAGTGTTTTAGCATCTTTCAGCTCAATATATCAGTTTTAAGGCCCACAACTTTACTGTTTTGATTCATTCTCACCACACGACAGTCAGCAAAAGTTAGCAACTAGCTAGTGAACACAATAGAGCATTTAGCGGCTAAAAAGCCTGATGCGAATTGCTTTGAATCAAATGGTTGTAAAAATAGGCAACTGTTAGCTAAATATTAGCCATAACAACTTTTTAAGTTGATAATATGTCAATGTTGTGTTTACTACAGCTTGTTGTGCTGCCCCCAAGTGGCCAAAAATGTATTAATGCAGCTTTAAATTAGACTCTATAGCGTTCTTAGTCAAGTGTTTCCGTCTCTTTCCATCAGAAAAGGCACTGGTTAAGCTTTCCCATCACAATACTGACTACAGAACTTGGCAATGCTATTAAGTTTAAAGGACGAGGTAATGACAGAGTATTAGCACTGCAACAAACGGACTGAAAAGCGGAATGTTACGGACTGAAAAGCCGAATGTTCATCTCTCCCACAAGAACTCTAAGATCTTGCTAAACTTGACTATCAACTGCGGTTAGTCGGTGGTGGGATTTCTCCAACAGAACTCATGATCTGTCAAGTGCCTGGGCTAATCCGATTACCATCCGACAGTTTCTATAATCATTCCATGAGGTTGGAGTGAGAGTATGAGGACTGAGGCTTATAAACAGGAAGAGTATAATGATAATGGCCTCTAACAGAAGATTCAAATGAACTGCTTCCAGAAAACGATGACCACTTGATGAGAATAAATACAAACAGGATGTCACCACTGATGTTTCCTTCCTGAGCATATCTGTATTCTGTCCCTTTTAGCCTGTTTTGCCATCATTATTCTGATGGTGCACATGGAAGAAAAAATCCTACAAACTTAATTTTCACCATTTAGCCTTCTCGCCCACTATTTGTGGATTACTGACAAGCAACAAACAATAGCACTGGACAGCTTTATGATTCCAGTAGACTTTTGACCTGTTTGTATCCTTGGTCCTTGTTTTATTACTACAACAAGATTGTGTCTTTTTTAGCTTTGAAAGATTAGGTTTAGGGGTTATCACAACTGTTGACCTCTAAAAGCACATGTCTTATTGCTACTGCTCTACAACTCACCTTATCTAGGTGACTAAGGCGACTAAGACTAATTGTGTCATTGCATGAACACAAGCTTCCTGCTCTGTTGGGGTCTGCTTTACAATTACATTACAAGGAGGTAGAACTTTCCACATCTTCCCACAAAAATCAAGTAAAAAGCTGGTTCCCCTGAACACAGAGTTATTGACCTGAAATTAGCCAAAGAGTTAGGAACCAGTCTTCATATGAATCTACTGAACTCTGTACTTAAAAATATACATTTGCAACACAAATTGCAAAGATGGGAAAGGTGTCAGATGTACAGCTGCAAAAACTAAGATGTGCACACACAGAGAAATATATCAAAGTCTCGTTGATAATGAAATAAAATGACTTTAAAATGCTCTGATACCAGGAATAACTGTTTTTGCAAATGAAATCTCCTAAAATTATATAACTATTTCAATGCCTGAACTCCTTTTTAAAAGCACTATGTTTCCGACTAAGCAGAATTCGACTAAGCAGAATACTTGCAGTACTGTCTTGCTAACTATCCACCAGTAGTGGATGCTAACCAAACTACAACGCGCCACTGGGTGACTGCTACTGCGGTGTGAGAATGGCTGATTTGATTCACAAAGTTGAGGATGTGTGATCACCTTGGGTCATTAAAGTCTCTTAGTCTCTTTAATAGCTGTTACCCCATCTGAAATAGAGGAACGTTAACTCTAAACAGGAAATGACTTTTATCACATTATCAGACTTTTATCAGATTAAACCATCCTTCACATTCCTATGAAATTCTAAATATAAATTCCACATGGGTGGAGATTGGTTGGTGATTCAGGTTGGAAATAATTAACTCCCACAAGTGGCAAAAGTGAGGTCAAAAGAAGAATCATTTCACATTTCATGGGAACAAAATGTTCCTCAGTGACTGTTATCTGTCACAGTTGCCCTATGTATCAACAGCCTACTTGAATGATTTCATCCAAGTGGAATGTGTCTCTGTTTTCGAGAATTTACGTCTGGAATGGTGGAGCGTGTCTGTAGTTGACAGGATACAGTATCTCTGTCTGGCTCAAATCTCTTCCATTAGAAGTTATTCTAACCTTCCCACAACCCCCTTCCCCAGCTCTTGTCCTACTCCACCATCAACGTCACTCATGGACAACAACATGCCTTGCACTTCTGGTTGTATAATGGTCATCCTAACCCAGCCATGCAACATGGATAATTCCAAATGAAAACAGGATAATGCTCATGTTTAGGTCATTTTATTGTCTGCTACTTGCCCAAGGAGGTAGACGGTAAGAGTAACAACCAAGATGAAGAAAAGTGGTATAATGACCTCTTTGTTATTTCATCCTGTTCAGGTATATAGCCTGCTGTTTGTGTGTACATAGACACTCAAAGCTACTTTACCCCACATGGTCCACCCAAACAGGTGTTTTCACTTATTCTGCCTGAGAAGACCTCTTCTCAGGACTGTGTGGGCATGTACAGACAGTGATTGATTGACATCTACCTCACTCTGCTGTTAGTTTTGGTGTGCCTGGGGGGTGGGAAACCTTAATCATTCTTATTCGTACATGGGGTTTGGTGACCTCACGTCATTGCCAATAGAGCTCTCCTCAGCTTCAAGCATGCAGAGGTCTTATATACCAATATAGTAAGCCTTAATGTGAGACAGATATAATAGTTTAATTGCTGCTACAACTCACTCCCAGTTGACAGGTGAACAGCACCCTGAGCCAGTCAACATTAGATATAAATGGTTAAATCAGTGTTGTCTTGAAACCTTTCCTCAAACCATTCTTCTCAGCAGTTACAGAAGCATCTTTAGAACTGCAAAGTGAGAGGCTGGAATTAAAAAAACAAGAAGACAGGCTCTTTTCTCTCTCAAAAGCTATGACAGAGGTGCCGTTGATCAAAGTACTGATACTTCTATATTTCTAAAGGAGCTACTCAGTTACTGCCATGTGTGACTGTGTGCAACTGTGCAGCATGGAGCTGAAAAAGTACATATCGTACATGGTCAGGATTATGGAGGGATATGCACATGAAGCACATGCTCCCACATTCATTTCAGTAAGAACACAGCATTGGTGCAGTAGGGCAGGCAAGATAGTGTGGCAAAAAATTTGTCCTTGATCTATTTTTGCCACAGCACATTTAATCATTATCAACAACACACTCCATTGGCCAATTAAATACATGCAAATACACACACTAGGTACAACACCTTGTAGCACTGAGCTACATTACTGTTACCATTGTGAGTATTAATGGAGAGGAGATACTTACTTGGCTGGATAACTTTATAAACTGATCAGAAACTGCAAAACAGTGTCCTGGTGTTTGCTAAGCCTTCAAACTGGACTTCTGGGTTCATCATTCACCTTCGGGTTATACCTCGTACCACAGAGGTTTTTTGCCTCTGTGTTACTGTCAGTCTTAGAGTGCCTTGTAGATAAATAGAATGAACACTACTGGTCAACCTTTCATTCAAAAATTCATCCATCAAATAAACTGCTATTATCTGATGAATTGTGAGGAATAAATGAAAATTTAATCTTTAAATGCATCATTTTGAGGACACTGCACCAGCAATTGAGAGGGCAAAACATAACACAAAGAGCCACACTCCAGACATCAAAAAGGCCATGGTATCTGACATTTAGCTGAATGCCATGTTTAATAAAAGTCATACTTTTTATTTGTGCAAAACAGAGTTAATTTATGTTAGAGACAACATCAATGACAAGATAGCCAATGTCACCAGTGTAATAAAACCTCTGATGTAAAGGTCAGGTTGAGAGGGTACGTAGTCTGCCCACATCGGCATAGCTCACATTCTCCCTCATGCTAAGTAGCTGCTTCTTTTACATGCTGATGCTGGAGTGGAACTTTGCACCATTATTCTGGTAAAGCAGTCAGAGCCAGAATCTCCCAGAAACCACAGAGAATATTTATCTAAAGGCTGGGTGCAGGTGAGCACTTAGCAGTGGGCTAACCACAGGTCAAGCAGTGGGTACCACTATGTGAAAAATGCTTTTGACCAAAAAAAAAAAAAAAAAAACGCAATAAGGTTCTAACAGACTTTTGAACAGAAGCATATGAGTTACTGCATGTTACTCGTTAGTTTTAGCCATGCTAGCAGCACCGCTCTAGGGATGGCAGTGTTTGTCAGTTTTGTCAGTTGGTCCACCAGTTTGGTCCAGACTGCAATGTTTCTACAACTACTGTCTGGATTGCCATGAAATTTGGTACAGACATTCATGGCCCCCAGTGGATGAACACCTCTAACTTTAGTGATCCCTCGACTTTTCCTCAAGTGACACCATGAGGTTCATATCTGTGGTTTAGTCTATCTTAATCCAATACTCACATGCCAGATATAGGAGTATTTTCAAGCTGTCACAAGATAAGATCAGAACATACCACTGGCCTCTTTAACATAGAATACTTAAATGTATATTTTTACATCTGAATAAAGCATGGAAACAACCTACAAAACTAATGGATATAATGGACACGATGTAACCAATGGCTCCTGAATCACATTTGAATGTTGATGAAAACCTAAACAAAGCCTTTGTCCGTGCTCTGCCGTGCGTGGGGAGGAGGCCTGGTCAGAGTGTGTGTTGATGCTATCTGGAGTATTCAGATGAGTGTAATATAATAAAGGATAATTGTGTTGTTGCATTCCGTAAATGCTTGTGTTAACAGCATTAAACAAGGGCCCATTTCCTGCAGACAAAAGTCCATGTCAGACATCTCTGGCTTGTAGGACAGCGTTCACATGCGGTCTGCTTCCTGCTAGCTACTGACACACTCCAGACACTGTCATGTTATGTAACTGATGTCAGTCTCCTAGGTCTGAATATATTAATGACCCTCACTAATGACATGACTGGTGCAGAGCCTTAAATAAATGATTGACTGATCCATTATTTGGGTAAACAACCTGCACTAAAATCTCTGCTCTGCTTTTGTCTATAAATCTCAAACTTAATGTAGGAAAATCAGACAGCAAAGTGATAAATCATGGCAGAAAAAAGCACGTTCCAGCTTTATTCTGAGCAGTGAAATGAATGACATGCAGGATAGCTTGTTTTCACCATGGAAAAGAGCGTGGGGCCATGCATCGTTGTTAAAAACCTTCCCCAGCCCTTTCGGCTGGCATATTAACACACGGCTGCCCTGAGTGCTTTTATGTTTATCCAGATCTTTGCATCTGGCACATCCCAGCAGAACTATTCAGTGTGCAAATTCAATTGTGAGGCATAACCAGTAACAGAAGGCTTTCTGCAGCCGTCATAGTGGAGTGTGCCAAAGTGCCGGTCCATATAGACTTATTGGGATATTATCAAAGCAGAAAGGAATGATGGGAGAACTATCACTTTGTGTTTATCTACCTCACTATCTATAATCATTGTTTTTACTAGAATTTTGATGCATTTACTATATGTTTACTCAATGTTTATTTACTACTCCATGCTAATTTTGTTTTCTATACCTTGTCTCTTTCTACCTCTCTACATCTAATTTTTTTTCTTTTTCTTCTGTTTGTCTCTGTGAACATTATCACCTCTGTTTTTCTCCAGGGAAAATTGTGCAAAATCGTAGATTGTTTGAGCAGACTGAACTGTAGGACATGTACACAACTGAATGGCAGTCTCTCCAAACCATGTTCCTTGTTTCTTCACCAGTGTTTCATGTTTCATAGTATAAGAAACACTTCAGGAATGGACCAGTGTGTGTTTGTGTCTTGTTTCTTCTTTGTCTTTATCTTTGTGCCTGCTGTGGTTACTATGAGTGTACTGTGTTGTTGTTTACAGTACAATTGCTTAGTGCTGAAACGATAAGTCAATTAATCAGTTAGTCAATCGACAAAAAGTTCAAATATTTTTATGATCAAGTAATCATTTAATTAATTTACTGAGTAAAAACACCAAACATTCTCTGGTTCCAGCTTCTCCAATGCAAGAATTTACTGCTTTTGTCTGTTTTATATCGCTTAAGGAGTGAATATCTTTGGGTTGTTTGATCACAAGAAGTTTCCTTGGACACCTTAAAATGTGTGATGAACAATTTTTCCTATTTTCTGACATTTTATATTATACACAATTATTTTATTTATCAAAAATAAATAAATAAATAACTGACAGATTTTTTTGATACTGAAGATAATTGTTAGTAGCAGCCCTACTGTACAATGTGTGTGTGAGCACCAAGTATGTGTGTTCCTATATGTGTATACAGTACAGTAAATGAAAGCGTTATGGAATAACTTTGCATGTGTGTATACTTCATAAAGTTATTTGATAAAGATTAAAATTGACGCCATTGAAGGAGCAAATAACCAAACAGAAATAAAACTGTGATAGGTCAAATAAATATAAAGATAAACAACATAATAATGAATACATACTGTCTGTTGTGTATAAACAACTTGAACCCCCGAGGGATCCGACAGACTCGGTGTGTCCCTGCCATGTTTCTTCTCCACGGCCCGGACTCAAAGTGGCCTTCAGCCGACCGGAGCGCCTGCTCATTCTCACCCCGTCTTTGTTGGACGGGACTGATGGCGTGGAGAGGGGAGAAGGTAAAGCTTGTTTCTTTTGTACCAAAGTTAGAGCGGGGGTCACGTTCCCTTCCAAGGGTCTTTCAGCTAAGAGCCAGTATTTACCAGCACGCTGATTTGCACATTTATCATGGCTCTCACTGTCTGGCACCGGGCCAAGTGGTGGAGAATGAGGAGAGAGGGAGAGGGCAAGAGAAGAATCAGAGTTGGGGGGGGGTTGTGTGTCCTTTGGCATCTATAGTGAAAGTCCCCTGCTTAAAGAGCTGGTTGTATTTCCACTCATATAAGACTGTTATCTTCTGTGCCATTTTTGATGGAACGCAACCCAATTTATGTGATTTCCCGCCAATCCAGATCCAAGACACTCAGTACTGAAGCAACACTTCACCATTTTTGCCTGTTGGCAGTTTTACCCAGAGTCAGATCTCTGTGCATACAGTACAGTACAGTAAAGGGTGACGCCTGCAAGGTGTTTTGTCTTGCTTAGCTCAAAGACAAGAGGCAGGGGGAACTTCTGCCTCTGTCAAAAGGGAAAACTTGCCTTTGAGCTTCTCCCCATTTTGTATTTTAATGACAATTTTCACATGAAAACATTTTTCCACATGATGTCATTGGACATCTGCTCCCTCACAGGAGATGTTTGGAACCAGTGTAAAGACATGCACACAGATCAACAGAACAAGTCAGACAGACGAGAAATAGACTTGAACAGAAAAGGGCTGAAGGCATGGTTGTAAAGCAAAACGAGTGGGGTGTATCAGGGAAAAGAGTTAAAGATCCCCTCCAAACATGTTTTGAGACATACAGTATAAAAAGACTAGAATAATAATTTGTGTCTGATACAGTTTTTCCACAAAAAAAATGTAATTTACCTCACTTAAAACATGCAAAATTAGATCTAATTGTGATAAAAAAAATTCAGATTTAAGGTGAGCACAGAGAAACTTTTCCCCTTCAGCAGATGAAAGTGAAAACAGCCGGGTCTCAACTCTGCATGTACTGTACATCATTCTGCACAGTGAAGCCCAAATATCCAAGCATCAATAAGCAAAACACATTTTTGAGAGGAGGTGAACTTGAAAGTTGATTCTATCCTTCAACAACAGGACTGAGTGCCAGATTAGAATCTAGACCCAAAAATGATTGAAAATCTTAACGTATGCCTTTCACTCTAACCTTAAATACATAGGAAAAATAACCACATAATATGATTACTACAGATATTGTAGTAACTGCACACTAATATTTAAAATGGCAGAGTGCAGGATTTGCTACAGTCTTAACCATAATCACTGTTATTTTGAAGTATACTGTGCTCTTGAGAACAGATAAAAGAAATGTGATGAAGCTGGCAAAAAAAATCTCATCTCAAGGTCTGGAGGTCTAAGCAGATTGAGTTAATCAGTTTTCATGGAATTATACGTGCAAGGTGCTCTGTATAATGAAAGCTTAAACATCTACAATTGGGGAGCTCCATCTGCTAAAGAAAAGTCATGTGATGTGATTGAAAGCTCCAGAATAGCTACTAAATGGACCTTGGGGTGAGACTCTTTTATCAGACTTTGTGTGCAGAGTGCCTAAATCTTGGAAGGTGGAAAGGCTGTTGTCAAAGGGAAATTGGACAAGCTGAGGCAAAACCTCTGCCAGAGTCGACCATGCTGGCATTTAGCACACCACAACAAAATAAGTTGTTTACCTATAACTCGCACAAAAAGCCCCTTTGAGGGAAGATTTATGTTAAGATGGAAGGATCTTAGACTAACCCACCTACACACTTTGCTGTATCTAATGACAGATGGGTGAGCGGGTTTGGGTTTCACTTTTAATCTCATCAAAGTCTATTGTTGTCTTTCTCATAATGTCTGCCTACTTTATCTATTTCTCTTACAACTCCCTCTTTTTGGACAAAAAAATTGAAAAATATTGATCCATTCACAGATCTGCATAACCTAAGTCCTGCAAGTATTAATCACTGCTCCGCTGTGATTCCAGCACAAATATTACTCTACTAAATATTAATAATAGTTCTAGGAAGGCAAAATCAACACTGCCATTAGCAGGCCTTGAACAAGCTGGGCAAAACTATCATGGCCATTAAATTTTGATTTCCAGCATTTACACAGCAACTGAAATAAGTCTTGAAAGTTTCCTTTTGATAAAATATCCATGTGGATATCAAACAGAGAGCACCATAATTTATAGAAATGGTAAATATATCTTAACTACCAGCCATTATGTAGAAGGCTTGTGAAAAGTAAATGAAATATTACATGTTGAAGTAAGAAAAGGGTAAGAAGAGACGTATTAACGCTGTATACACATACGGTTTAGGGCCAAATAAACATGTCCTCATCTTTTAGCACACCAACCTTCGGGTCTGAGCTGCTTTGATAGATTCAGGAACCTGGCACCGATGTTTCCTGTCTTTCTGTTGGAGACCAAGCCCCCTTCCCCATCAATCAGCCATGAAAAGCAAACAACAATATGAGGGCCTTCTGGCACAACTGAGGAAACAGGTCTGCTTTCTATAAACATTCCTCTGAGAGACATGAAGGTTTGATAAGAAAAAAAAAAAAAAAAAGGAAAACAATCTTTCCACCCTCCCAGTCGACTGCTGGCACACACACTTACAAACACAGGGCACATACTTCACATAGTGTTCACATGGATGCTCACTCATATGGAAACTAACTGCAGTTTCAGTGAATTCACTGAATGTGAATCAATTCACGCCGTGTCCAAATATTTTCACACTTCACATAACTTTACCGTTAAATTTAAATTCTTGCATAATCTTTATTAGATGACAAAGTAATTTTGGAGATTTATTATACAAAGTTTCTAGGAGCACTTGGGCAGGGATATTTTTACCAGTAGTAAAGACACAATTTTTTTTCCCCACCCAAATTCCAGTAAAAAATGATAGGTTCACCCTCCTCTGCATGCTCGATTTTCTGGAAGCATTACATACCAATGCAGAAATATTTCATTTTTTACCTGGCACATTAAATTGATGGCTAGAAATGCTTACTACATACTGTTTTCAGTAACTTTTTACTGTGTTTGACACACGTTACAGGAGCATGGCTCAACCACTCTTGAAACCAGAGTTTGAAAATAGTGATTATGCTGTAGAAGTCAAAAAAAAAAGATTAAATTCAATGAAGAAAAAATCTTTAAATCGGTTAATTTATAAACCATAGTATAGAATAGGGTGGAAAGACATAACCGCGTTCTATACAGCCTGTTCAAGGCAGGAATGTTGCACCTTTATTCCGCTTATTAGCAACATTTAATGCAGGTAGAGGTTTTTGGACCACAGCCAGGAGCTGGTTCTCAAAAACATCCGTAAAAAGTCCATTAGATTCACATCAAAGAGTTAAAGTCCACAACTAAATCCACAGCGAGCCTTTAGCTAAGATAGAAATGCAAAATGCAAGGTATAGACTGGACAACTGCCACAGAAATCAACCATCAACCTCTTCTTTACCTTCTGTGCTGTTGGGTACCAGACTTATACAGATGTGACCGTACTGTACCATTCTGTACACTGGAAGAAAGGATGTGGGAGAACTACTCAGCAACTTCCAAAATCTAAGCTGATGTGATGTCAGAGACCAAAATTTAAGTAAAATAAGCCTGCACTTAATTCCGCCTCTCTACCAAGTCCAATATCTTAGCCTAAGCTGGACAAATCTAGAGATCTGCAAATTCAAAACTTTCTACATGGCTAAAACATAATAAAACTTCAACTGAGTTTCATTGAAGGGGCCACATTCAATAAGCTTCATGTTGCTTTGAAGCAACTGATAGGGCAGCCATCTTGATGTTGTCACATGAAATGAGGAATGATGGCGTTTGGTGATCAAAAATGTCAAGTTGCTTGTCAAACTACAAAGCCATGTCAAAGACTAGGAAAGCCGGACTGTGGAATGTGTTTTCCTTCTTTTTCAATACGTTACTTTGAAACTGCAAATGCTGTTTAAGGAAGGGCCATTATACCAGGGCTCAAGCTTGATTGCATGGAGTCATTCAAAAGATTAGCCGTCATTAAATGTTGCACTATAATATCCCCTTTTTAGGGGTATTATAAGGAGTTCTTCTATTTAAGGGGTATTAGACTGCGAGGGTCTACAGAAAGTTAAGTGTGCTGGCACCAGTAATAACCAAAGGCCAAATAGGGGAGAAACAAAGATTGTTGGCAAGTAAATTCATTTAGAGTTGAGGGTTTCTTGAGTGGAGACCAAAAATCAAAGTGATCTCAAGTTTCTGGAAAACAAACCTGATTTGATGCACAATTTTGGCTAAAATGAAAAAGCAGTTTGTAGCACAGTTTGAGTTGTAGCACAAAAGTAAGACAAAAAAATAAAACCAAAAACAATACATCAGTTCCGAGCGGATGAATGGGTATGATGTGTTCCCAGTTGGTGGGCTTCCTCATGCTGCATGGTACTGAGTTGTTACAGCCTCACAGCATTACATTCTAAAGGGGTCCACTGAAACATTATATGATGCCCTTGAAAAATGTGAGGCTTTTATTGTGCCCTCATTGGATGGTATTAATTATACTAAAAGCCCAACTGTAAGGCATGATGCTTTGGCACAGCTATAGATTATTTATGTTGCTAATGTATCGCAGGTTCACAGGATGTGCCAACATTGAGTTCAGAGGACAAAGGAAATAAATTGCTCTGGACAGATTACAGTTCTGCAGAGCATTTTGTGAATGTAAAAGAAATTCCAATAGTACATCACTTCTATTACAATAGAGAGGATGTATTGTGCCATGTATTGATTTAGCCTATGCTGTATATGCAAACAGTACTATACTTGAGAATAGCATTGAGCAAATGATATATCACAATGTATCTCCATGCCCTTGAATCAAGGGCCAATGCCAAGTTCTCTCTCTCATCTATCTATCTATCTAATAAAACTTTCAGTTCTATTGCAAGCATTTTTAATACAGATATTTATCATACAAGTCCTCTGCAAAGAATTTGTAATGTATCAATTGGAAAAAAAAAAAAATTCAAATGCTATCTTTTACAGTACAGAATAATAAAAAAATAATAAATTGTTAAACTGTGTTTGCTCTGACTGAAACACACAGAAGGATGGATTACGTCAGCAGAGGAGCATGAGAATTCATGCTGGTGGTTTTTTATGGTCCATGGACCACTGCCTTATCCCTAATCCCAGAAACACACGCACAAACACACACACACACACACACACACACACACCGCATACACACACACACAGTCACTCAGCACACGCCTTCCCAAACTTCCCAGCCCTTCCCACTCGCCTCTCCTGGCTATGTGTGGTTGATTGTGTCTGCAGTTAGGCATCTACCATGACTTTCCTAAAGGAGGGACAGGGGGTTGAGTGGAACACTGCTTCACTGGCAGGCAGTAATGATGAAAAATGCCTCCTCTGAAATCCAGTCCAGCACAGGCAGTGGATGTATGCCATTCCCACACAACCATGAGTCGTGGGTAATGCTGCTGCCCAGGGGGCACAGTGCTGTGTTATATTTACATTGGCCAAGGAATGCTTCAGAGGAATTCAGGGATATGGTAAAGTACTGTACATGGAGAGGGGATTTGTCACACAGCAAAAAGGAGTGGGCTGTCGGTCATACATTATACCACCAATGACAAATCTGACGTCAAACACTGAATTACATGGTATATACACAGGAGAATTCCACAACACACATTCACAGTATAGAATTTATAAAGCACTTTATGTTAACAGAAAGCATATTCATGATGTAATCCATATCCGTAGCCTCTTCACTAAAGTGGCAACCAGATATAGTCTTAACTTTACAAGGCTGGATATGGTGAGGCTACCACACAGTCCCAGACCCACAGGGGCCCAAAAAGCCGAAGCACTGTATTTCAATTAATTACGCATAATTTGATTAACCACAAATTTGTATAGGAATTTGCAGCACTGCAGTTTATCGGCTAAGGTGGGTCATGCATTATTTTGCCCTGTGCATTCTGTTTGATGAGACATTCAAAGTGACAGCATACATACAAAACGCACAGTGAATGTGGGGTGAATAAGGGCCCCAACAACAAATTTGTGCCCTGAGGCCTCCTAACAGATTCATTTGGTTGTGTAATTTTGTGATGATTTGGCTCAGTGATTCGGTGGCGAAACTGCTCTACAAATAGAAAGTTACAGGGATGGTTCCAGCAATATCCAATGGAACTTGCTTCAGCCTGTACTGACATACAGTACATTAATGCACTGATTAGAGGCATGTCTGAGCAACCAAACACAATTTAATCCTTATTTCACAGAGTATAATGTGGTACTGAAAGAACTACATACTTTAAAAGAAAAAAGAAATCTATTAAGAATCCAAACACCCACACAGAAAGGGTTGACAGGGGAAATCACAGCAGTCAGTGTACAGTGCTACCTTGCAAATTTGTTTAAGAATATGTTCTATCTTTTCACACTATGCCCTTATTCCTGTTCTCCCCAATTTGAAGCAAATTGGAGGCAACTGTAACTCAGTCTAGGTGCCAAAAATTCCCAAAGCGCTGTCAGGTTTTCTTACGCCTGGGGCGATGCTATCTGTCCAACAACTTTTGCAAGGTCCTATTGTGAAACGCTGCTGCTCAGTTCATGGCTACAGACACACCAGTACTGAAATCAGTGGAAGCTACACACACTTTTTCTCTCACATGCAGAATATAATATACTTTGGACAGATGACATATCACTTTCTACCACAACTGCTTGTTGGTAGTGTCTTTTTCAAAGTGTGCTTTGACCTCTGGGTCAGAAAGACGAGGCATGATTAGAATACAGGCAACAGGCTACAGAATGTTTTCATGAATTCAGTACAAATGAGAAGACAGGAGAAGAAATATAAGAGGAAACTGAAAACAAGAGGAGACATATGCCACCACTGTCATTCCAGCTATGACCATGGGCCACCAACCACTAAACATGGTGAGCTAAGGAGACCACACACAGACACAAGCACTACAGACAACAAGCAGTGCTTTATATTACATAAAAACATACAAAGTATTAACTAATACAACAAACATGAAATCAAATCTATCTCTGTTACCGGCTCACTCACAGTACACATTCCTGTCATCCACACCAGCTAGAGTGAACATACACCAGAAGCAGCGCAGTGCACTGTGCTTGCTGTGTACATACATGCATGCCTCTTTTACACACATATTCATACAAATGCACATACAAACTGTACATCTACTGTATATATACGTGCAAAGACAATGCACAATTGCTCACTTACAGTAATACCTACCAACCTAAACCACACCAGTGCAGCACCTATGCAAGGTCACATACATGCCTGAAAACAAATACATCTGAGAGCACTTAAAGCTTTCTGCTTCTCCCTACCGGTCAAGCAAATCCACAATGCGGAGGGTTTGCTGTAAAACAGAAGACAGTACATCCCAGAGCTTAAATACCAGGCAGCAGCTCCTTTCCCCTCTCACAACCACACTCCTTACCTGAAACACTGCGGTGGCCATCCTGTGTCAGTATGTGTTTGTGTGTGTGTGTCGTTCTCCTTTTCACTCTTTGGTTTTCTCTGTCCGGCTCTGTTTTAGTGCTGCATCGTCCTTTCCCTTTTCCCCTCTGTGAAGCAGAGAGGTTTTCTCTGTGCTCCAACCAGATGGCTATAGCTAAATCCACTCACTGTTACCTTGGTGCAGCGCGGAGCTGGAGGAGTGTACAAGTGTGCGTGTGTGTGATAAACAGAGAGAGAGAGTTGGTGTGTGTGTTTCAGGCTCCAAGCTAATAGGTCTGGCTAGTCTCTCCCTCTGTTACTCCTCCTCCAAGTAAATGAGCATAAAAATGTCTAAAGAGCGATCCCACAACTGAAAACGGCGCAGTGCAGCATTCAGCGCTGAATAAGCAGGCAAAGTCTGGCTGTAGACTATAGCTATTTCCCTCTCTTTCACTGCCTGGGTTTTCTCCTCCCTCTTGTTCAGTCCATTTTCTCCCTCCTCCCAAATGGGGAGACACATGAGTAATGAGAAAAGAGAAAAAGTATTGAAGTGAATTTCCCAGGGAGATCAGGGGGAACGGGACATGAGCTCGGGAAACAAAAGTGCAGCTCTTTTCTTTCTCTGTCTCACTGTCTTTTTCTCATTCACGCACATACACACACACACACACACACACACACACACACACACACACACACACACACACACACACACACACACACACACAAACACACACAAACACACACACACACACAACTCACAAACTCCTTCCTCACAAGCTAATTCTTCATTCTCTCCTTGTTATCAGCTTCTCAAGTTACAGGTTAAATGTGACCTCCCCACACACACACACACAAACACACACATACGCGATACTCACACACCCACTCTACAGCTGCAGGGAGAGAGAAAGTACCATGAATGAATCCATTGACTTCATGGCAACTCCAAAGTCAAACAGTGTCAACAGCAGTGAGGAGACACATACTTATCAGTCACCAGCTCTGTATGTATGTCTTTCAACTCACTGCACCACTAAATCATGTTATATTGGTTCCAAGAGTTTAACTGTCTTAATATGCTGATAGAAAGAGCCAGGAAAGGGTGCTATGGGTAACCATAGGTCGCAGGGGCTTGCAGAGGAGCTGACATGCACACCTCCCAAATCTCAACAATGCATTGTGCGGACCTGCATGTCAAGAGAGTTGTTGGATTTATTCAACTTATGTTGAAGGAAACCACCACACAAACATCTGAGTGACCTCCATGCACGTTTGCCTACGTGCAGCCCTGAGTATAATTCCAGCTTTACTATTGTTATGTTTGACAACTATAAGTCAACAATATAGTAACATGTATACCATTTAAGTATTTAACTTTGGAAATGAAATAAAACTATCATTATCCACACGATTCATATACTGAGTGTTAGGCATTAGAGCAGAAAGACTACTGAGATTTTCTGTGTTGGTCTTTAGTTGTGCTTGGTGCTCTGAGTAAAGAAGCAGAAAAGAACTCTCCAACTGACAGCATGTTAATTACTTGTACTCCATTCAAAATCGTTTAAATAGCCCTGCTGGAGAAGCAATAGTGGAGTCATTTCAGTTGTCCTCTGGTTGGCCAGAGTAATTGCTGACCTCTGAAGCATTTAGTTGTGAAGAAATCAGCGTTTGTTCCATAATGCTTCAAGCTGCTGCTGCTGGAGACGACAGTGATGAAAGCACTGAGACTTAATTTAAACAGTAAAATTACAGGCCGTGGAAGCAAAGCAATTGACTGAAACACCTTACAAACCCTAGTAGAGGTGATGATTCTCTCTGGATTCGTCACTACAATACAACACCTTTTACATTATAGATAGTAATGCCATCCATTGTTAACATAAAAAATTGATTAGAGCAGTTCAGGAAGACTGGCTTTAATCTCACCTAGAATCCTGATGGTAGTCAGGTAGCCCTAAACAGCAGTAGTTCTCACAGACTAACAGTAAGCTTTGTGGCATTTTAATTCATTTCCTAAACCTCACCACCTATTATCCAGTAGCAGACAAAGGGACATTACTGAAGAATGTTTGGTACAAATTTGTGGCACATTAACTATTATGCCTCAGCATGGAAAGAATGGCCACTGTCTTTGATGTTGTTCGGAAGTAATTACATGGAAGGTAGTTATAAAAGCAACACCTTTAGCTGAAGTCATGTTCACCAGATGTCAGCTCAGTAAGCATAATTTAATCACTATTAATGACAAGGGCAAGGAAGGAAGGGAGGACTGCCAGAGACGCGACATATGGTTTATGGAGACAAAACAACATGGTTGTTTATGTGAGATGCACACATTCTAATGGAGGGCCCAGCCCTAAGCGTTGGGAGTGGAAATTCCCCTTGTTCCTTAGTGTCTGTATTTGTCCACGTGGCTATAAGTTACTGTACTTGGAGCTTTGTGTTGCCACACTGAATGCAATGCAATTGTGCATATCAATAGTTACATCTCTGTATGTTGATGATTGTAAGGGATGGGAAAGTTATCTGTTGCATTTAAGGCAAATATGTTTACATCTTAGTCTTGTCTGTTTCCTGTGTCCTGGTTTTTATAGTCATCATGACATGATCACACTAACATTGTTAGAGACACTCGTCAAACAGCTTCTTACTTTTACTGCTCATTTTGTTCCAGTAAGGCCGTGGATTACTAGCGTGAGCTTAAGAAAGATAATTTCAAGTAAGTTAGATCACTAAATCATTAAGAGGTCTCTCTTTCACTCAGACATCAACACAAATCCTTCCTTTACATGACTGGAAAAACACACCCATGTGTTGTCACTGATCTTCAAATAGACTTTTCAAACTGGAAAAACATGGTGGCTCTTCCAGAAGAGTTGAGTGATAGGCAAGGAAGAACAAATCAAGTAACCGATAGTTCTGTGCTTTGGGTAAATGAGAGGGAAAGAAAGTGATGAAGACAGAGGAAGAAAAATAAGGATTCATAAGAAAAAGTGACAAACAGACAGAAGAACAGTTAAAATCAAAGATAAGGAGTAAATAAGAAAAAGAAAGGGAGGGAGGGTGAGGTGTAATGAGTCTGACTAAGGCTTTCCCTAGCAACAGCAGAGCTGGACGGATCACTGTCCCCCAGCACCCAGCAGAACGTTTCACCGACGCCCAAGCCGCATACAGACCAGATTTGACATTGAAATTTTCTACTGGATGGCCCTGATTAGGCAAAAGGAGCTCTGACACAGTGGGAGCAGGCTTGGGATGGAAAAGTTGTCACGTTGAATCAAAGATCAGGAATGGAAATATAAGGGTGGGATATTTGACCAAAAAAGTCTCCAAACTCCCTTCAGTATGTAATGAGGAGGTGTCCTCCTGAAAGGAATTCCTCCAACAGCTGTTGCAGAGGTCAGGGAAGCTTGGTGATGCCAGAAAAGAGTGTGCATGCTTAGCAGTTGCTCCTCAAAAAAATAAAAGGTTTAAAACAAGTTTTGTAAGGCAATGAATTCAAATGCCATGGGATTTATGCAGCTGTATGTTCTACAAAGTCCTGCCCCTTCACTTATTTCTTCCATCACTGCTTCCTGCATACACTTGGCCCATTGTTGACATCGTTCCCAGCAACTCTTGATTACTCCATCATGAGGCTTGGGCGTTCCTGTTTGTTTTCTCTGCTGTATCTATGCAAAAGTCGCTACCATGCAGTTACTAAATACATGGCCATAAGCCACTACTACTTGTGCAAGCCATTTGGTCTTGCACAGGAACAAGGAGAGCTGACAGATGGTTGTTTTTGGTTTTCATGAAGTTTCAAAAATCAGTGAAAGTTAGGGGGGTAAAACTTAAAGCTACACCGATCAATATTTTATGTCAACAATGGAAGGTGAAAGCTGTCACTGTCAACAAACCCACACAGCATTATCACCTGACTATGAAGTTCCATTCAGCTTTACAAGAGCATTTTAGTATCTTTCAGCTCATTGTTTTGGTTTTATGGCACACACCTTGACTGCTTTGGTTCAGTCTCACCGCCCTCATGAGTCCCAATTGGCAAGAAACATGACTCCAACGCTAATTCTGCTCTGCATTTCCTGGATGTGTAAAAAGGCAAATGTTTGCTAACATGTTAGCCATAACAACTTTATGAGGTGATAATATGTTAATGTTGTGTTTACAACTTGTCCCACTGCCCCAAAGAGGCCAAAAACGGGTCAATGCGGCTTTAAAGTTGTCTTAGTGTTCTCCCAGGACTGCAATACCTGCAACAAAAACAGAAACATCATTTCTGAATCACTAAGACCCCTCAAATTAGAGGCCATATGATTTATCCCGTGCTTGAGTTATTGTTGTGTTCCTGCAAACGTTTGCAGAGTAGCGAGCATGTGTTCGCTCCTGTGACTGCTGACTCAATTAGCTTCAGAGCTGCTGGCTGTCTCTGTATGTGATCAGAATAGGGGCTGCATACTTGAAAATACAGTTCATACAAATACCATGGCAAAGACGCGAGCGAATACTTTGATTATGGCCCCATCCCATCCATTTGGTGTTTGCCCTCACTTGTTCCATCCGTCATGTCTTTCACAGTGATATGACTTTGACACGGTTTTTTGTATGTTTTTTTAACAGGACTCATGCCCCCCCCCCAATTCCCCATTTCTCTGCACGGCCCCATGGAATAGGAAGGAAGTTGTTAATGCTTTTACTTGGATTCAATACCACACTGACATTTTTGAAACTTCGCTTGGGGTTATGTAATGCCTCCTGTACTTACAGTAAAAGAACAATGTGTTGCATCGCTCTATGGATGCAAAACAAAGGCTAGTTTATCTCAATCTCTGGTGTGAATTATTTATGAAGAAGTTAGCTCAGTGATTATATTTAAGTCCCAGAATGGCTAAAAACAACACATTAAAACTCGCATTAACAGATGAATACAAACAAAGTCTGAGGAGTGGAATGATACTCTAATAGACTTATTAGAAAGTAGGTAAAGTTTTGTTAAGCATTTCAGTCAAGTACATGTCAATTAGTCTATCAAAGGTTTGAGAAATAAATTGAAAATGAACTTAAACTGATGCAGAGTTGCATCAGCATTCAAAAGGAATTACTGTAGAGTACAAGCCCAAGGACTTGACAGCAGGTATTCAATCTGCCATTGTCAGCAAAAACTGAAACCCCTAATGTCTGGTCTCACCAGTGCCAAAGCTACAGTGCTATAATGTCTATATGCTCATGAAAAAGCTAATCTGGTGCGCTGCAGCAGTGACACAGCTTCCAGATCAAGTCTGTATGATGAATTAGCCCTGTAGCAATGTGTGGTATCAAAAGGAAGTCACTGGAAGGACTGTGGATGTGGTTAATCAAGCCAAATGATCCTTACAGCTGCTGCTTAAGAAAAAAGGCTGCATAAGACAGAATGGACTTTGAGGACACAAAAAAAAACTTCCTGGAGCATTTCTCTCCAATTCCTCTGTAAATAAAGTGATGGAAGCTAAGTTAACCTCAGTAGCAGTATTAGTGCTGAAATGATTAGGTGAGCAATCCATTAGTTAATCGACATAAAAATGATCGACAACCATTTAGATGATCAATTCATTGTTTAAGTCATTAACAAGCAAAAAGAGTAAGAGTCTACAGCCACACTAGCAGCTCTGTGAGGCTGTACTTAAGCACATTGGTGGTCTGAGCTAAGTTCTAATGTTAGCATGATAACAGTTTCACAATAACAGCACAACACAACATACTGATGTTTAGCAGAGACAGTGCTTGGAAATGTTATTTGTTTTGCAGGTGTTTAGCCATTGAACAAAATAAGTTTTTGGCAAATTACAAATTTGACCTGATGATGGTTTTACAACTCATCTTGAGGAGAACATGAATGTTTGGTCTCAATTTCATGTCAAACAATTATTGTATAGTTGTTGAGACATTTCACTCAAAACTAGAACTGTCAACTTTATTGGGAGGAAAAAGTCAGAGGATCAAGCAAGGTATTAGGCTTCATCTTTTGGGAATCATGAATGTTTGTACAAAATTTAATGCCTATCCTTTCTATACTGATATCTATATTTCAGTCTGGACCAAAGCGGGGGACCAACAGACCAACATCACCATCCTTTAGCATGCCCTATTATGGCTAAAAATGCCAAACATTCTCTGGTTCCAGCTTCTCAATGTGAGGATTTGCTGCTTTTTCTGTTTTAGATCACTAAATAAGTAAATTGAATCTCGCATCTTTTGCATCTTTTTGGGCTGGGGGAGATTATGCTGGGCAATTTTCTCTATCTTCTGACATTAGAGTCAGAGTTATAGACTAGGATTAGGGTTATAGACTAAAGAAATAACCAAATCATTTAAAAAGTAATCAGCAAATGACTTAAAAAATAAAAGAAACCTTTAGGTGCAGCTCTACAGGCAGATCAAATGTCAGGCTCAACAACAGAACAGAATCATCAGAGCTGGAGAGATTCAGTTTTTAATTCAAAAACTTTAACTGAGTGTATTCATTCTGTGATGTGGGCCTCAACCAAAGTCATATTGTTGAAGGATGGATTCTCTAACGACTGACTCTATCTGCCTTTGTACATGAAGCTAGTGGTGGTCACCAGACAGCTACTGTAACCTTCCAGTTATAAATCCAAGATGTGTTCACCAGGTGAGGGGAAGGCCAGCTGAGAGCCTGAAGTTCTCTCTCAAAAACGCACCGCACATGTGTGGATACAGGTGTTTGGATGTGTCAACTACTCGGAGGCAATAAATAATACAAGATCAATGGTCTGCCTTATTCTAAGTCACACCAGGTGATCCCTCAGAAATGTTAAAAATGTTGGAAAACAGTAGCCATTGACACACACAGTGCTAGAAAGATTGCTTTTATAAACTCAATGGTATGTAGTTTTATCCAGAAAAGGGATTAATTTATACATTTATTTTCAACACAACAAATTATTTCAATATTGTAATGATGAAAGTTAGATCAGTGCACTACATTGAAGGGAAAGAGGCTGAGTGCTGCAATATAACTGAAAGATATCAATTTTCTTAAAAATAACCTACTCAATAAATTCCCTAAGTATAATCTACTGATCTGTCCTCTAAATGTTTCACTAGCACTCATTTGTAGAGCATGAAAAGATTCAAAGACAACTTAAGAACCAGTGTTATTAAGATACATACAGCAAAACAAAGGAGCATTTTACAGCTTTACACTTTGCATATACGATGAGCTAAATGAAGACATAGCCATCAGCAAGCTGCAAATGACAGGTCTCTTAACTGAAACAAGTTGTGTTCAGTGAAAGGAACTTAAGGGTCACAAATAACAAATCTGAAGTAACACATAAAGCACAGTGGAAGCAAGTCAGCACAAAGAAACATGATTTTTCTGCAGATTTTCAAAAAACACATTCTGAGAATTCAGAAGCTGGAAAAAATGAAAACAAATGCTTCATCATTTTGGAGCAGAGAGTTAAAAACCTAGTGGAGTGAGAGTGTATCTGTACATGTTCTTCCACTTTGCTTTCTCAGACCTCTTTACTCATCAGCGGTGGAACATGTAGTTTCCTTCTAAAAACACACTTGACAGGTAACAAAGGATCACTGTAATCGAAAAGGTTCTACTCAGAACCTCAGCTTGTTCCTGACTAAGTGCAATCGAAATTAGCCCATTATAGGGAAACTGAGCCCACAGTGCAAAACCAGTGAATTTTCAAAAGAAATCAAGTCAGCAAATGTGATCAATTTTATCCATTAGGAGTGGAGTATTATGCTCCTCAAATTGTTTTACTGTACAAAAGAAGAAAAGGGTGCTGTTGATTTGTGAATGATTAGAATGTAGGGTCACCTCAGTCACTACACAAAAACAGTATTGGGAATTTTTACTAAATCTACTGATGTTGATTTTTTTAAATGGTAGGTCCAGAGTGGGAGCTTCCACCATGGGTGATATTACAGTGTATGACTGGAATTAGCGTGAGCAGAGCGTAAGCTCTTAAGCAGTCTGAGGTTTTACCTTTCCTTAATGCCTTCACAGCAGTACAGCAGGAAAATCCCAGACATCCTGCCTCTTTCCTTTTTAGATGGGTTTGAGCAAAGGAAGATGAAACAGATGGAAAGCAGAAATGGAAAGGTACTGTATATGCAGTAAAAATGTATAAAGTTGATATGGGAGCATTTATTTTGAAATAGCTCTTATCTTAACTTCCAGGGTGAGCTAATACACCCTTTCTGGCTCCTTCCTGTCATCACCCAGAAGAGAAATTTTGCTGACGAGATTTAAAGCATTTTTCACATCCAGTTGTGAGCAAACACACCTAAGGGCTGGGGACACGTGTTCACACACAGGTCTGACCATTTGTTTGCAGTGGCCAGGTTAAATATGGGCCACATATTGTTCTTATCCCCAGACAGAGATTAATAACTGTAGTGTGTACTTGGGAGAACTGTCCCAGCTTAAAGTTGTTATCAAGAGTTTAGATCATACTGTATATGTATGCTGTTCATAGAAAAGAGCTTCATCTGGTTTTTAAAATAAATTATTTATATAAAAAATGTACCCGTCGGTCTTGCAGTCCTGACTGTGTGCCAGTAGTGATCATGCTTCACCCCGTCGCGGTCACTCCCTTGTTTTTCATCTCAGGCTTGTTAGCAAATTGCTTCCTGCCGAAGCGATGACATTTTCGGTTGAAATGTTTAGAAAAGGAAATGCTGCTGTGATTTTCGGAGATGGAAAGTTTCACTTTTGTATATAAAGACACAGTATGTTCTGGGCTCCTCTAACATCTTCTTCCACAGTTTTTACCTTGGGTTTCCTGAAATTAAAATGTTATCGACAAGTATGTAGTGTATGCTTTCACTCATCAATCTTTGTTCTTCAACACAGCAACATCTAAATTTAAGAGAGTTGTTGTGAAAAAAGAAGAAAAGACATTTTGCACCCTATGTTTTGGCCAAACATTTATCCTCTGTAAGCCCTATTCACACGGGAGTCATATTGGGGACCGCAACATAAATAAATCACCCACAACTTCTGCATTTACAGAAACATATTCACACAGAGGTGCCCAAACATGTTGCAAAATATCTAATGGAAACATTCTTATTTAATAATTGTGCTTTGCAAATCACAGAGTAGTAGTTGAATATTTTCATGATAGCTTTTTGTGAGGCTAGCTCATTTAAATAGCTAGCCCTATAGCTGCTGCAGGTTGCTAACAATGCTAACTTGATAAATCCAAGGATAAATTAGAAACAAGCAAAAGGCCTCATGGAAGAGCCTTTTTGTACTCTGATCCTAAACCTATCTTACTTATTTCTGTGAGTTTTGCTCGTACAGTGTTCCACACAGGTGTTCCACAGGTACAGGTGCTCGGGTTCACCAAACTCTCTTAACCGCACAATCTTGTTGTAAATCAATCGTTTTAGCCTGATGAATACCACCTGCTCAAGAGTAGGTGCGTGTTCATGAGATTTCATCAATAACACAGTCAACGCACCTAAAAGTGCCATATATGGCTCCCTTGCTGTGCTCCATTTATAGGTTTAATTCACAAAAATGTTACCAATGAGTAAAACCAATTTTTAAACAGTGGAGCTTCAAGTCAAACAATATTAATAGCACCACTGTCAATGATGTAACATCAGAGCAACACAGTACTGCGACAGAAATAAAGAGGAAATTATTCAACATGACATAGGACACTAAATAACATCTTTCTAAGCATAGCAGTCCATTACTAATATGGTAGGCATCACAGAGATAGCAGAAAAGATCATATTATAGACTACATTAGGTGATGTTACACTGTCAGATGCAACAGACCATGATACTGCACAGCAAACTACTGAGCCAGCAGTAGGAACGAGAGTTTTCCTAGCAACTACTGTAATCTTTAACTTTGTGTGCCAAAATATGCCAATAAAAACCATCAAATCCAAAAAACCTTATGTATTATGCAAACCATACGATGTTTTTTGCCCCTGTGAAGAAAGTGAGCCTATCTGTACATGACGCGTACGACAGCTCTGGACAACTGATACATTTCGTTCGTACCTAGGAAAAAAAACGTAAGGACAAGAAAATTGGTGAATGCCAGAAATCACTTGCATCACTCGAAACAGTTTGTACATGATGTTCTTCCGCAAGACCCATTGTGTCAAACAGGATTTGATTTTAAGAATTCAGTATTAACATACAGTATCTTTTGAGAAACAATGTCCCCTTTATTCTGGATAATCTAAAGAGCTAACTGTGAAAACTTTTCAAAATACTTATCTACCCTCTAAGAAATAGTCCCTATGGAAACTGTTCACTGCATTTTCTGTGCATTATCCAGAGTAATCGGGACATTGATTATGGAAAGATATGGCACTGTTGAATGCTGGAAATGTAATTTTTTAATGCTGTGTTCAAAACAAACAAAATGCCATTCGCCTGCATTGTATTGACGTGGAGGCAAAAAATCTCAGATGGAAATATCAACACCTGGGAAAATAAAATGAAAACACATACTGCGTGCATACCACTAAAAGGTAGTGGAAAACTATTTTTTTGTCATTTTGGTGAACCCATTCATTAAATCCTCAAAATCTTTCAGTGGCTAAAGTTACAGTGCAAGGAAAAATGAGCAGGGAGGCATGGGTTAGACTTATCATTTCAGCCATTTTGTTTGATAATTTTCCACTGGAGGTCTGTCCTACATGGCTAGCCAAAGCCCACACCTCGTATGCAGTGTGGCCTTTCTGCCCTGCACCCCTGGCATTTCCTGTGAGTAAAAGGGGGAGTGGCAAAGCTGGTGAGTAGCACCCATTTCAATAATGGATACCAGATGAAGGCTGTATATATATATCTATATATATAGATATATATATACACATAATATGTGTGTGTGTGTGTGTGTGTGTGTGTGTGTGTGTGTGTGTGTGTGTGTGTGTGTGTGTGTGTGTGTGTGTGTGTGTGTGTGTGTTTCTCTAAAAGCCCTGCAGGAACTACAGAACCAATCTGTTCTCACTCCCATTTTCTTCTACGGGCTCTTTGCCTTCCCAAAACAAGATGAATCAAGCAACGGCTCCATCCAGAGGTCTTTTATTTCTAGACACAGGGCAATCTCCAAGACGCAAGAGTTCACCCAATCTAAACACATTCTGGTTCAAAGAGCACTTGTTTAGACATTCTTAAGATTTTTTTGCAGGACATAAACTCCCAAAACTCCACCTACCCCAACATCTGCATGTATATGCACTCACACACACACAAAAACACATACACACACAAACACAAAAAAACACAAACACAAATACAAACACACACCCGGAGGAGCAGCTGACTCCTCCTGAAACTTAATATTTCTTCCCAATACGCTCACATGGATTTTAAAGAGCAAGTTCAGATTATTTAGGAGCCTTTCTGATATACTTTTTATATGTGAAAACAAGCATCTAAAGTTTAAAAAAAAATTATGACTCTTACCTTGACTTCACATTTCTTGTGGCAAGGTATTCGGCACACTAGAGAGAACAGGAAAAAAAATGAAATAAGCTTTACAGTTCATAAAAATCTCCCAAACATTGAAAAGAAATCCAAACAGTGTGGTCCAGTTTGAATCATGACATTGAGAAGTTGTCAAGGAGGTATGAAAAAGCAAGAGGTTCATTCAAATTCCACAGAGTGTTTGTTTTGTGGTCAAAGTCAAATATCATCTGCTGTTAGTGGTCTAATGCTGCCCAGTGTTATCTTTGTGCTCTCATTACACTGGCTCCTTGTCAAAGGCTTAATTCATTTATTAATTCTGAGAGTCTTGGAAACACTGTAGGAGATGACATTTGAGAAGAGCTTTATGTTGAACCTCTAACATAATAGCAAAATCAACAACTACATGTGTGGGTCTTTCTATTGGAACTGCTCTGATGAATGACAACCTTCAACATGTTACATTCACCACACCAGAACAGAGTTTACAGCTGCACAGGTGTTCAACAGTTGCTTATCAAGATGATACACACAGAATTCTTCTGCACATAATAAAGAAGCCCTTACATCCTTCTGAGTTATAGCACAGAACATTGTCTTCCTGATTAAACTACTTTAATCCAATCTATGATTTAAGATATAATGTCTTTCTCTCTTTCACACATATACAATGGTCCACCTTAACCTTTTGATTTCTGCTTTCTGATAAAGGTCTGTCACATTAAGTGACAGTTTTTCCATTTCTCTAGGGGGCTGCAGTTGGAAACGATCAATGATCTTGCAGAATACTTCTAGGCAATAAGCAATACAGTATACTACAGTATCATACAATATTTCCAGACTTGTGGAAAAATATGACATTCTAACTCACAGTTTGACTGACTATTGAAGACATCCTTATATCCAAAAATGTGCTGTTTTTCTAAAAACTATTACCCAAATTTCAACCCACATTTACACTTACACTGAAAAAAAGAGCCTACAGCCAAGCTAGCAGCTCTGAGGCTAAAATGCTAAATGTTATCATGTTCATGCTAACAGTTTCACAATGACAATGCCAACATGCTGATGTGTGACAGGCATTAAGTTTACCATGTTCACTATCTCATTTTAGTAAACTGGCATGCCAGATGAAGAAAATGCTATTAGTTTAGCAGGTATTTGGTCATAAACCAGCACTGGAAAAATTGGAGCTGTCATTCTGACGATAGCGCTATAGAAAAACTCAAGGTATTGCAAAAGTTATTTCACTTCATCCAATGGAGAACATGAACGTACAAAAGTTCAAGATATTTCATTCAATACTTTTGAAGACGTTTCACTATGGACTGACAAACATTGAAGCTAGTGTGGCTAAAAACACAACAGCCTAACGTTTCCCTTTATTGGAAGAAGGCAATGTTATGTTTGGGTAGATAAATGAATAAAAATCTACAAAATCTATTCAAATAAGATAAAAGACGTTGTTTGGCTAATAGAATTTCAACACATCTTTTGCAGCTTCCCTCAAGCCCTCTCTGTAGGCTCCCACTGGGTCTACAAATAAGGGTCAATAAGGGGGAGCACCTGGACTGTCGGCTCATAAATTGTCAGATCCCCTCACAGGACAGAGAATGAAAACACAGCTCAGTGTGCTGAGGCTACGCTTTCCAAATAAAGAGAGGGCTGTATGCTTTTACTGGAACACGCTACACCTTATGTAATAAGTTATTCTTCCTGTCTCAAGTCAGATTTTTCAAAGAGAGTGTAATATCCATTGTGATTAGCTGTTAAGTCACTGATACGAAGCTGGGTGGTGGCCAGTCCTCACATTGTGTGAGAGTGGAGATCATGTCTATGTTACTGTATGTCGTCAGTCACATGTTTTAGGAACCCTATAAACTCTGTTATCTTTCTGTCTTCAGATATACAGTATGCCTCTTAAACACTTTGTTCTCTCTGATGTATAGTATGTCCCTCTATCACACAGTATATTCCGCAAACAAAGTCTTTAAACCCTTTGTTCTTAAAACGATGTGTAACACCAGAGATCCACGTTCTCAATCCAGTGAAGATTCAGCACTACAGTAAGTATAGAGTCCAACGGTGTGTTCAGGCAGAACGCAAAGCCAGTTTAGAGGCAGCACAGTCACATATAAAATCAATGGAAAGACGTGACCAGACGCAAATTCGCCCGGGGCAGCATGACCTTACGCGAAGACTCATCCGTGCAAGTTGAAAATGTTTCATCCTAAGCGAAAAACTTTATTACGCTTATCCCGGGTCTTTTATGAATCTGCTTGATAAACGTACAGAGACAAAAGGAGAGTGACTGGAAGGAAATAAAAGAAAGAACTGGACTTTCTTTCGAAACCTGAGTACAGTCAGGGGCTGACCTGAACACAAACACACAGGCAGGCTCCCACACACACAGTCAGTGCATCCTTTGCTAGCTAGCGTACTGATAACCTCTGAACAGTCTGTACATTGACTGTTTGGGGCAAATAAACACAAACGGTCCAGCTGTCAAGTGACGCAAGGCGAAAATTCCTTTCACTCCTGGCTGAACACACCTTTATAATTCACTTTCATTCTGTAATTGTTTTCATTGGGGTGATATCTGAATAAATATTTTAACGTAATATAAAAAAAGGAGACTTTGGCACTTATGTTTCGGCTTTCTGCAACAAGTTTCAGTCAGAACTCAGAAATAGTTTGGGTGGGCCAGCCACCAACTGTGCTAACATGACAAATCTACAAATAAAAATTTTTATAACTGTTTCTAAGAATTTAATGTCAAGAGAGGCAAGAGAGTTCAGATATGTCCAAGGCTGCCAGTTATCAGAATGACTGGATGGATGGGTTTATTAGGTTATAGCTGAATCATTATAAAGACTTATTTACAGGCTCAAGTTTGTCATAGACTTTGTGAATTTTCCTTCACGTTTTTAATGGGGCATTTATGGTCCTGTCCTATTGCTGTTTAATCTTATTAATTAGCTTCTGTGTAACGTCGTAGTTTTTTATAAACCTTAAATAGCCCTTTTCCTGGTCAGGGTCAAAGGTTAAGAGTTAAGAGCAGCTATGGTCATCCTGACGGACACAAGGTCTTGAATCTTATCCAGCAGTGATTCATTTTTCTTTTCCTTTCTTCGGGGACACCAGCATCAAAACTCTTATTGATGCCTTAACTTAACCTTTAACTTATATCAGGGGTACAAAAAAATAATCTTCACTGTTAGATGTCTATAAGATGAAATGTGAATTAACTCCTACTCCACTAATAAACTGGTTGACAAGGAGTGTTTTTGCTAAAACTGGGGAAGTGAGAAGCTTCCTTTTTTAAGCCAAATGTGTAATTACATCATGGTGCATTTAGTTTCTATTTAAGCACTGGCAGGACTATATTTGTAGTTGGGGGGTAACATTTGAAAGTCAGTATGACTTCTTAATTAGAGGCCTTCAAATGTGGGTGGCACTGTGAAGTCCTACTGAGATACACATTTCCATGTCTTCCAAAAAGAGTTCCCATGGTCAAACCGAACAGAGTTTGGGGCAGAGGCTGACTCATGACCGAGACAAAAATGATGGAACACGTTAATTTCGTCTATGTCTGGAATAGCATTCTCTGAATGAAGCTAGTGTTTCACATTTCTGATCAGCTGTTGATTATCCTAAGAATAAATGCACTTTCTCAACCCACAGAGGGACAAGTTAACTATCAATTAGGGCTCCAACTAGCAATTATGTTCATCAGGAATTAATATGTTGATAGTTTCTTTGATTGGCAGAAAAACGATTTAATCATTTGATCTATAAATTGACACAAAATAATGGAAAATCGCCATCACAATCCCCCAGAGCCCAAGTTGATGCAATGAAAATGCTTGTTTCGTGAGAGCAACAGTCCAAACCCCAAGGATATCCAGATATATTCATCTGTGATTGGTGCAAAAGGTGGATATGGAGCCTTGGTACAATCATCTGTTGATACAGTGTAAATGTTTATGGGGCAGCTATGGCTTTATGAGATAGAGCAGGCCATCCACTAATCATAGCTTCAGTGGTTTGATTCCGGGTTCCTCCTGTCCATGTGACTCTGAGACCCAAATGGGTGAATGAGAGGCAATTTTAAAATGCTTTGGACAAAGAAATGCTATACTAATGCAGTCTGTTTACCATGTAAAAGAGCACTTGGTATTTCTGCTTGATAAATTCCTAAAAAATCCTGATTATCAAAAATTGTTAATAGATTAAAAATGTAAAACTGACCCCAGGTTTAAAGGTTTTAGACAACTGTATTTGACCTACATAGGACATTTTTTTCCACAAAATGTATGTTTTTTTATACAATAGGACACATGAATGGCAATGGGTGCGCAGGGCCTTCAAGATTTCATGTATAAATTCTGTGATACCTTTGTTTAAAAAAAAAGATGCATAACTGTTGATTAAATTACCAAAGACCATAATAAAGAACTTAACATTTGCTCCACCTTGGCCAGCTACAACATTTAAATGCCGCTTACACGAACATGAATCAGTAGTTGCAAATCAGTGACACAGTACATAATAACATAACATTGTCAGGCTCCACTCTGCTTGATGAGTACTTTCATTACTTTTGATACTTTAAGTATATTTTTCTGAAAATACTTACATACGTTCACCTGAGTGGTATTCCGAAAATGTATACCGCAGCATTTTTACACTGTGGTATTACTACTTTTACTGAAGTAAAGCATCTATATACTCCTACCACCACTGGAGAATGAACGCAGACTGAGGCCTGCACAAAGTACTTTTGACATGGTAGATGTGACATAAGTCACAGGGAATGCTCTCATGGATATGAAATTCAAACATACATGGCAGTTTGCTTGACAAGCATTAAAGCCATGTGCCTGTCCATCAGGCCGATTCACAGTGCCGTTTCCAGCGCGCGAGTCCCCAGTAAACACCACTCCTGAGCCACATGGGAAGAAGCAGGACTTCCATATTGGGTGTGAAAGTGGCAAGCCCAAACAGCTCGGGGTAGGCTTTACCTTGTTAGGAAGTTGGAGCTTTGGAGAATAAACAGAAATGTTCCTGGTGGAGTGAAGCAAGAAAAGTGGGGATGGGTGGGTGTTTGGGGGGGCAGAAGAGAGGAAAAGATAATGGAGAAAAAACATCTATGAGAAGGATGAATAACAGTGTGGGGGTGCAACAACTGCTCCAATCAATCATTAAGTAAATGAAAAGGCAGCAGGGATGGGAGTTGGACCGACTGAGGAGTTGATGAGGAGTGTGGGACACTAGTTGCTATCTGACTCTGGGTCTGTGGTAAGCTATACAACATCAGCCCGGTAAAAAAAATTATAGGGGGGGGGGGGTGACCGAAGCTGGGCAATTTCCTTCCCATGGTCCCTTGGAATGAGTGTATACTCCCACAGGGCTGGGCTGGACCCCCTTTCAACACTGAACACAATCAGAGGGCAGGGCTGGAGAGTTTCCTCCCCCCCCCCTCACTCTCACCCACTCCATCCCTCTCTCTCTCTCTCTCTCTCTTCTCTGCCTTGCATGCACAGTCACAAACACGTGAGCACCAACACGTGTACAGACAGTGTACTAACATACACAGTACGTCATACACATACTAACTCTATGAACTATTGACTTTTTTTCTCTCTTACATGACCCAATGTTTGATGTAGTGGAAAATCTGAAAACTGAATACATTTAGATTCCAGGTGGTGCTGATGATATGGCAAAACAACCTTATGCCCAACTCAGTTATTATTATATATTTTTTAAGTAGTGTTGTTTTCAAAAGTCCTTCTCCACACGTGACTTGCACCTAGTTGATACCTCTTGCTATAATGTCTACTGTGAACGAAAATCACAAGTAATTTTGCACTGGTGACCAAACTTACATGGGTTTAATTTCTACATTCTTGAATGTAATGTCAATATGATCAGTATTGACAAAATAGGGTATGTGATATTCAATATTCCATATTTTCCTTATTGCCAACAAAATCCCATGAAAAGACCAAAACCAGCACTAAATGTATTGGACTAACAAGTGTTGCCTGTGTGTCCAAAGCCTGATACACCCTATTCTTCAGTGCCATAGAGCTCTATTGCTGTTCAAAAATGATTAAAACACATCAGTGAGCCACACTGTTGCACTGGGTGACGTGTTCCACTGTTCATTGTGATGAACAGTGGAACTGTAGTTTATTTTGGGGCAATCCCATACCCACCGTCCTGCTGCTGGAAATGCTCAGTAGCACACCAGATGCGTACTAATCTGTAGCTGAAAAGCTCCATATAAGGGTTGTAAACAACCCAACTGTTCATAACAGGTCTCCACAAGCCAGTGTCTGACTTTGAATTAGAGTGTTTCTGTGAATTTTTCTCAGCTACCTGAAAATATCTCTGCACAATGGCTGAAAACCTGCACATGGTGTACGGTGTGTTGGTTCATTTCATCATCACCTGTCAGTTTCATATTTGTCTGATAAAAGTCAAACAGTGCTTTTTTTTTTACATGAACTTCACATGCATGAACTACTGTAGCAAGTGGACAAAACAGTTGCGTATCCTAGCAGGGCTATTATCAACACAGAACATCCACAGAAGTGGGTGGCTGAATAGCTTGTGTTTTGAAAGTACCGTGCCAAGTCAGCTCTCAGGTCATGCAATATAGCCTCTAGAAGTGGCAGCCATACTCAGCTCTTGCAGTGAAGCGGCAGTAAACAGCCAATTACCGTTCATGATTAAACCTCTCTTCTAAACAGCTGAAAAAACGTTTCGTGTTTCTACGCACAAATACTCAGTTGTGACTTGCTGTGCACTCTTTGCAGTTTCTGACATATTAATGTTTGTAATTATTGACACTCAATCATCACTATCCATCATTTGACTCATGCAGGGGTGTCATCATTCAGCCCACACATTTCCCCCAGCTAAAATCCCTGCCAGTGTTGGGTTTCTGTGGGTAAAGCCCCACCTTCACCCAGCTGCTAAGGCTTTCTCAACATGGGACATTCCTGAAAACAGTGCAGGAGAACAGAATAAATCCCGAGTTCCCATGGAATCATTTTTTGTTCTCAAATCTGTGTCATTTGTTTGCTTCATCCTGACAATACACGACTTCTGCTTGTTTACCTTTCTGTCTGTTTTTATGTCACTGTGAGTATTAGTCAGACTTTGTTTGGTTGAAACAGCTGTTTCCCCCGATACAGTAGCGACCAAAAACACAGAGAGTTACCACGTAAATATAACAAGAAGCATGACAAATGTGGATTAAACAATCTGCACAAGTTCAGGACTGGAGCTGGTGCTAAAAATCCTGGATATTTACTCTGGAAGTCAGCAGCAGATGTAGTTTGTACAGATGGAGAGAGGCATCCAGTAGAAACATGGGACTCTGCTGTCACCTGGAGGCTGTAATTGAAACTACAGATGGAATCCATTCAGATACTGCAGGTAGCGTTTGGGTTTTGATGAGCAGCAGATTAGATTATAGGGTGTGTCATGCATTTGACATCCATCCATTTCTGTATAACACTGATTCTATGAAATATCTGAACTACACATCCATACAGAACTGGTTAGTATAAGCATTACAAAATGTTGGACAAAATCAACTTGCCTGGATTCTGACAAAAGCAAGTCCTGTGATATTATCAAAAGGTCCTGAACAGTGACTAAATGAACATTTGGGTGAGATTATTAAATAACTGTTTCCAAGGTTAAGAGTGAAATTTGAACCTTCAGTTTTAAGCCAACTAGGATGAGAAGTCCTTAAAGTGCTCGGAGGAATGAATTTTTAAAAAAACTATTCCAACTTCATCTGTTGACAAAGCTCATGTGACACAATCAAAGGCTCCAGAGCAGCTACGCAATGGACCTTCGGCTCTTTTAACCAAGGTCAAGAATGAACTTTTAACTCCAAGAAATGACTTCATTTTAAAAGCTACAGAGCTGAAAAAGTTAGTAAATGAAAATATTTTCAGCAATGAAGTAAATACTGTATGTATGGTTTAAAGTAAAATTCTGAATTAGGAAACAATCACAGGGCAGATCAGAGAACTAATCTGCAATCAATCCTAATATTACTATTATCATTAATTCTGTAAAAAATGATCATTCAATCAGTCCTTACAAATTTGTTGTTTTGTGTCATATTTTTTTTTATCGAGGGGATCTTAAAATGCTTTACAATAAATATCCCTTTTCTTGATGCATGGAAATCATCATGTAAACTATAATATCATGTGTCATTTCTCTAAAACAATATGTGGGGGGGGCGAAGTTTCACAATGTGTTTCCTATGAAAATATATCAAGCAATAAATTAAATACAAACTAATGCCAACGATGGAAAACACAGCGGCATCATTGGCCGACAAGTACGGAAGCCTAAATTTGCCTAAATTTGCCCTGAAGAATGTTGAGCTGAACAACAAATTCCATTCACTTGAAAAGACCTAGTCTTTATGAGGTTCAACTACAGACCAGTTGTAATATTTCAATTCATCCAATAAGTGGCTCCCTAGCTGCGTTAACTGCCGTGGGGCTGCCGTTGTGGGAACTGCGTTCCTACATTTGTTGTCAACTCTTAATTAAGTTCCAGTTTCACTATAAATCACAGTTCAGTCACATTGTGGTTTAATTTAAATGGATAGTAAGCCATCTGAACGGTTTTGTGGCATACTGTAGATGTGTGCATGGAAAGCATAGTAGTGAGCACATATGAGGGTTAAAGTCCAACTGAATTTTGAGTCTCCTCCATTCACCCTGACAGCATAGTGACTCTGTGTCCCCATGTCGATGCTCATGGAAAGTCATTGTCTACTCGGCTAAGTTGATGAGGATAATAATATTAGAATGGGAGACAGTCACTACCCATCGTCCACAGAAAACCTAATAGTCATCTTCATCATCTGCTCCACCTATTAGGCTAATGACTCCTGCCCATGCAAGGGATGGCATCAAGAGAGACAATATAATAACGGTGATGAAGTTAATTGCTACGTAAACTTTTTGTGTGTGCGTGTGTGCATAAGTGTGTGTGTGTGTGTGTTTGTTGCTGCTGATTACACAGACTGAAGTAAGTGTCATGGTGCCTAATAAGCAAACTACTTTTATATACAACAGTAATACATGTTTTCACAAACTAAAAATGTCTCTTTAACAATATTGCATGACACTAAAGCTCTATGTGCAGCCAGTTCCGCGTGTGTGTGTTTTAACCCTCATTGGCATTTGCTGCATACCAGTTGTATGAACTCAGCAGTCAAGAACAGAACTATGATAACCTTTACTCTCCCTTGCTCTCATACACACCTGCAACTGTAATGTGTCTCCAGACAGTCTTTGAAGATGTGTGTACAGTGCCTCCCGAGGGGACAGTGGTGGGGTTTGCTCCAGAACAAGGACAAACAAGAACAAGAGAAATACACCCTTCACAGAAAAACAGTTCAAACAATCTTTGTAGATTTGTTTAAAGGTGTTTTTAATGTTTTTTTTTAAGCTAGAAAGGTTTTGTATGCTGCTGTACACACGCTAAATGCAGCAGCTGTGAGAAGCAGAAAAAAACTGATTCCAAATGTTTGTTTTCCTTTAATTTAGGGAACAAATTTAGGTCAACACAACTTCATAAACAGTATCAAGTACTACAGTCTCTTCGACCAAACTCTGAGTTTACCCTTTTAAGGGCAACCAGCTCTTTATTGACCTGCCACTAAACACAAACCATTCATTTAACCTGAACTGTACCACAGTGAATGAATAGAAAAGCCAGTTCCTGCCCTCAGGGCCCTTTCTCCAAAAATACCCTACCAGGGGTAGGGGGCTGTTTTTTGTTTTTTTTTTGGACTGGAAAACTGCAGTCTTGACCTGCGTCAACATGCTATTGTCAAAGTAACTAACACCTTGTATCCTGGCAACCGCTGAAGAGAGAGGAAGTCCAAGTGCTCCTGTCATTACGAGACCATGTGACGGGAGAATGTTAGTAAACAAGAGCAGCATAAGGGAAGTAAGGCGAATGACTGAGGGAGCAGCTGGATCCTGGCTGGCTTCATTCTGACCAACTATTCCTTTCAAATTGTTGAATTATTGATGCATCATCATCAATCTCTAAGATGTATTTCACAGTTGAATGTTGATTGTTCAGTGTTTTTCTTTTATAGGATTATGGATTGTTTTTAATGAAAAAACACCGTCACTCTCCTAATAGCTGCAGCAGTCATAAACTTAATGGAATATGTCAATATTCTTGGGAATTAGGCTTATTTGTTTTCTGGCAGAGAGTCAGATAGGAAGATTAGTGAAATAAATATGAAGCTACAGCTGGCAGCCCATCAGCTAAGCTTAGCACACACACTGGAAACAGGGGGAAACGGCGAGCCTGATTCTGTCCAAATGTATCAACATCAGCCCACCAGCAACATTCAAGCTCACTAACTTTAGCATGTTATATCTCGTTTCTTTTTACATTTTTTACACTTTTTTTGCAAGTTAAACAAGTTAGATGTAACATGTTAATGAGCTTTAAGGGTGCTGGTAGGTAGATAAATTCAGACAGAGCAAGGCTAGATTCTCCCTGCGCTCAGCGCTTATGCTAAGCTAAGCTAAACAGCTGCTGGCTGGAACCTTATTAAAACGGGCAGATATGAAAGTGTTATTGATCTTCACACCTAATTCCCCGCTAGGACGTTTATAAGTCTATTTCCCAAAATGTCAAAGTATTAATCCAAAGGGGTATTCCAGCAATTTAGTATTACCAAATACACTTCAATAAAGTTGGGGGACTTGTGAAAGAAAAAAAAAGGAACAGTCAAAACAGATGTAGCTGTGGCCAAGACTGACTTTCAGTCCCTAGTATATGTCAAGCTTCACAAACACTGGATCCTACACTTCCCAATATGCAATTTATATCTGGATAGGATCTTTCATTAGACCATTCTGGCCTGGAATGGTCTAACACCAATGCTTCAGTCGCCCTGCCCCGAGTTTGTAACACAGCCTTTAATAAATCTCTATCTCCAAACTCAAACTAAGATATCCCCAATGACACCATCGGGATTATTTTTTCAGACTTGACAGAGCTCCTCCACAGCCACAGAAGACATCATACAACTTTTTCAAAAGACGTTTTGTACTCCCCACGACCAGTGAAAGAATCTCGATGTGTAAAATGGATGTAGTGACTAAGTATTTCCCCTCCAAAACACTGAAGTACTTTAAAACTCAAGTACTGTACGAAAACTGCAGTACCACTATTTTCCACCACTGCATCTCTTCACCCTGTGACACGGGTACTCCATTATGTTGCTAGTTGCCTCTAGTTTTGGCTTAACGGGACTTCGATGAGTCATAAGACAGGGATAAAGACAGATTTGATGTCTGCTTACTGAGCAGGACTCTACAGTTCACTTTGTCTGAGACTGTCCTCCCCTAAAAAACAACTCTATAAGTCGTCTGTGCAAGCAGCTCATTACCGCTTATTCTTGTTTTATTGTTAGGCGACATCATTGCAGTGGTAGGAATTATTACTGGAGCGAAGGAGGAAGTCAATTGTTGTTGTATAAAGAGTGACAAAGTCCCTATAGGGAGGAGGTCGGAGTAGATGGAGGGGTGGACAAAGCACAGGACTTTGTCCTGTTGACACGGGAGACCGCTGTTCCTTTCCCGTTTGGAACCAATAGTCATCATTGCGTCTTTTGACCATGACCGTTAGCTGCATGTTTATTACTGTTACCATGACGATGAAAGTCCTCAAACCTTGAAGTACTTATTTTAACCTAAACCACGATCTTTCTCCAAACCTGACTAAGTTGCTTTTCTATAAGCTTAACCGTGGGTTGATTATTGTAACCATGACAACGTAGGTCCGGTATGCCTGCCCCTGTAGGGGTACTAATTCATGAGATGCTCCTATGGGTTGCCTCAGAGGGTAGGGACAAACAACCTATATGGCCATTCTGGTTGAAGGACTTGTTGCTCTGTCTTGTCCTCGTAAATCTCAACCACACACAAACACCATTTGCTTGTACACATGACCAAACCCAGATATGACTCGGGAAAGAGAAGCATACTAAGGTAAATTAAATCAGAATAGAGTTAAATGCAGTGTTGTCATGATGGTTTATTTCCCCTATAAATCACTTCTTACAGATGATGGCCCCAGGAGCAATTCTGTGTTGTTTTTTGGGAACATTTAAGTGACTGCGCACACCACTGAACATTTGTATCCAGAACAGAGTAACAGCAGCAGCCCATGCAATTCCTGGAAACATCACCAAAAAATAAACAACATTTTCATTCCAAAAGCTATCAAATCCTTTTATGGAGTAAGAAATGGTACGTAATAATGCAGTGATTATTTTCTTTTAAATGTTCTTATTTAGTTAGTCCAAGAGAGTAAGATTTATTTTTCCATGATTTTAGCAGATTGCTTTTGATAAGTTTGCTGGGAAGAATGCTGCTTTGAAGAAACAGTCTGGTTCACACTACCTAATCTAAAGGACAGGCACTCTCTTTATAAAGATAAAACTCATAAATGAAATGTACAACTGACAACCAGCATTTATCCTGCATTTTACTCTGATCTAACTGCTGAGTACAGATGTTGTTTAGACACTTTGTGGGTTGTATGTGTGTGTGTGTATATCATTAAATCTCGGATTGGCCTCTTTGTTTGACATGCTAAGCCTTTTTTTTTTAAATCAGGAAAGGCTTTTCGTGCCATGGCCTTTTCCTGCAACACTTTGCTTTACACTCACAATGAAGGTAGACACAGTGAAAACTGTTTTAGACCAGTACAACCATAGTCCTGCTGTAGGCCAAGTTGCTCCACCAGAGCAGTTGAAGGTAAAATGTTTTTGGTCTTCAGCAGTAGATAAAGAAGAAAGTGAAAGTGTTAGTCGGTCACTTTACAGCTAACTTTACCCAGACTATCAGGGAGAAGCATACTGATATACACACTGACTACGTATTGTGCTGGGCATTGAAGGGTGCAAAAGTTAGGGTAGAAAGATTGTGATAGAGAGGCCGTCGGTTTGATCACTGGACCCGCAGGACAGATCTGGGTGGGGAAATAAAAGAACAACGCCAGCATCTCCCTCATTACCATCACTGAGGCGCCCTGGCGCAAGGGATCTAACTCCCAACCACTCAGAACAGTGGCCACCACGCCAGACCGAGGTTGTACTGAGCAGCTTTCAGGTATGGACATGGAACTGTACAGGTTTTGAGCAGGCTGTTCCTGCAAAACACTAACCATGGATAAATAAGGCTTTAAAAAAATATGTACAGTATACAGTATGTAACCATAATTTACAGTATCATAAAAAGTGTTCATATTTTTGATTGAAAACTTCTATCAGTGTCTTTTCTAGCATGGGCATGGGCCTGCACACAATATAGCAAAAGTAATTCCTCCAAATGTAATTCTGTCCAACAGCCTTTGGAGACCAAAAAGGTAGCAATGTGTAGAGAATGCTCTTGTTTTTCTAAGCTGTGCCCATCAAACAACTAAACCTGTCTTATGTCAGGTTTGGGAAGCTACAAGCTAAGTACCCCCCCTCGTGTGCCAAACTAAACATCCAGCCATTTCCGCATGGTTTCGTTTGACGTTATCTGTCTGAAAACAGACATTTCCACTACGACATGATGTGCTGAGCAGACCAGGATCATTTATTCTTCATTTTTGTTTTAACCCACTTTGTTTTAACCCACAACACCAGATGGGAAAGGTTCACTCCATCGAGACTGTTCAGAAAAAAAGTCTATTATTGAATCTCAGTTACTTTCCTGCAATTGTTTGTCACACCCAAGTGGCATCTGTGTAGGCTAAAAAAACAAAAGACGCACAAAATATTTGACACTGGGGAAACAACAGAAAGTAATATTTCTTTAAGAACTAGCCATAAAGACATATTATTACAGGATTGTGAACCAAAACGACAAAAACACCTCAAAATGTTAAGTTTTCAGATGAAAAGATGTTTCCATCTCTGTTCTATATAAGATTATTACATCAATCAAACCATGCAAAACACTCAGCCATCAGTCGACCATACTGCCTCCTCTGTAAATACCATTAAGGAAATTGAGGAGCTGTTAACCCCTTAGCCTTTCTGTGGCTTCCTTTTTCCCTCCTCCGTCACCTGACTGACTAAACCCAGACACAAAGACGACCCGAGGTAACCTTGGATGACTCCTCATTCAGACCATAGATGGATGTTGTAAGAAATATTGTCTTGATTGTCCCAGCAGGTCAAAGCAGTTATTGCAGATTCCAGCAATGGGCCTTAGTTCTCAGTTGGGGAGAGTTAGGTAATCAAGTCTGTGGTGGTTGTTTCAGTTTTAAGCAATAATCCATAATAGATTACATTTTCAAAGTAACTTGACCCAGATGTGACAAGGGGGTGAAAGTCAATTTTCCCAGAGTTAAGAGTTGGGACCTTTAATGAACATCGTGCCCTAAAAGTAGCCCCTCAAAAGGCTTCTAACTACAAAATGGCCAATTGCTTGTGGTACAGCTAAAAGGTTGCTGTGAAAGTTTTACAGCCTCCCTTCAGTCACATTTCACTCACCAGCTCACAGAGGCCCAGAGGACTCCAGTATAGGCATCAATAGAATGTAAAAACCGTGACTAAGGTGGGCCTTTGCACTGGAGGCTCTGACTGTCATATTTTGTGAGTTTGCATCGACACTACCATGCCGAGAAGAACCGAGAAGAAAGCACAGAATATTCCACACTGTCAATGACTTGTTCTTACTGTACCTTAGTAATGGCATTCAAAAAATATTAACAACAAAAGTGAGTACAATTGATCAACAGTGTGAAGGAGACAATGCTGTTTCTGAACTTTCAGTATAAAACCAGACCACGATCTCACCACCTTAACCAAGTGCTGTGAGACTCTTAACATAACCATTACAAAAAATGGAAGATGGATAATGTACTGCAAGAACTGATATTTTGATGGAAACCAAAAATATCCTGTCTGTTAAAATTGTGCTGATACATTCAATATCAACATATTATGACCTGCCAAATATGTTAATGAACATTTCCTCATTACATTAACAGAAAACTTAATCTAGTCACAATTATGTTTCCTACAAAATGTTGCAAATTAGCTGCATACAAACGTAATTTCTAGGAGACAGGGTTGGTCAGGATTGTTTGATCCAACACACCTTTCAATAAGACGTTTTGGTATGCAAGACCTTTGTCGTAATCGGTCACTAAAAGCCCCCTAACGACATTCCCAGTAAGGAAATTCTTTTCGGCAGACCAGTTATGACCAGCCACATCATCGAGTGGCAGGGAGCTTGGGCATAGTGTCATCTTTAAATAAACAATAGATTGCCAGATTCTGATTTTAAAGACTTTTTAACACCATCAGTTTTCAGTTACTCTAAAAAGTGATTCAAATAAAATGAATGTCAGTGGGACCACCACATGAGCAGTCGCCTCAGTAAGTCCAACAGACCAGAGTTTCAGGACGGGTGACTGACCTCGGCAGACGAGTCCGTCCTGGATGATGGTCTGTTTACAAACGCTGCAGTGCTTGGCCTTCTTGAAAGTCTTCACCCGGAACGTATGGGAATGAAGAGCCTCCAACTCCTCTGGCTGCAGTTAAGAAAACAAAAACAAAAGACCGGAGAGGTGGAATGTTAGTGTTAAAATGTTGTGACGTGATGGGACTTGAATGAATCCAGGTGGAGCTAGTCATTTTATAAATATTTATCTTTTAAATGCAGGTTTTCCACAAAAATGCATTCTTCCTAATAGGTTTATTTTATATGTTTGGCCATATGCAATATATAAAATTAACGCCTGGCCACAAACATAAATCACATTCACTGATGCTTACGCTCATCTCAGAAGCGAACCCTTGACCAGAGCATTACAGGCACATCATAAGTACTTCCTACTTACTGTGCTTACAACTCTACACAAAGTGTTCAAAATGCCCTCTAAAGTCCACCCAGGAAGTAAGGTTGAAGGGGCTTAGGTAGGCAGAACAATAGCTAGAAAAAGGAGAACACAGCCTAATCTCTGCTGTTTTCCTTCTTTCTTTCACCCTCCTCCTCCCTCCCCTTCCCAACTTTTGTCCCGTAATCGCCTTTCCCTCCTTGCAGGTGTGTTACACAACTCTTTGGAGGGACTCTCTGACAGCGCTCCCCACCCCTGTTAAACACCCCTGTGGGTCTGTCTGCAGCCTGCTGTTTTTCCTCTACTGTATACCATCTACCACACAATCCTTTTCCTGTCCGTTTTGTAAACGAAAGCATTCACCAATGCTGGAGAGCAAACAGAAAAGTCAGGCTTTGGAAGTCTGAGTGTTTCCTGCGGTGTCTTTATGAGAAACCTCCATCGTGTTTCAATTTGCCCCCTGATGACCGACCGTGGGGAAATGGAACATCATTTATGTGGTGTATTTGTTCAGCTGGTCCCCAATTCAACTTTGAGGTTCAGCTTTATGGGAATAGCGGTCCGTTGAATCCCCCAGTAAGCCTGACAACCTTACCAAATTTTATTATATATTTATAATAATAATAATTTATTATAGTTATGTTGTAAAGTACTTCGCCAAAACAGTTTAATATTCCATCAAATACAGTGAAATAGCATTTAACATAACACAATTAACCAATTAACTCAGTCAAAATTAGCAATACAGAGAACAGAGTAATACAAATTTTACTGGACACTTCAGAATATTTGTCTTTAGTTTGACTGTGTAGTTAAATAATAAAAACAATCAATATATAATCAATAATACAAGAGACGGGGTAACACCAATATAGAGCCCTCTCATACATAAACACTTCTAAAATTTCTGTTATTTCATATAATAACTAGCCTTGCTGGATGAAGCAGAATCCAGACTTTACTGTATATATCTGTACACCATCTGTTTTTATCTGTATTTTTAAATGTATTTATCTGTATGTTTCTCTATTTGGTATCTTTTCCGAAAGGCAGTTCAGGAAAGAGAGAAAATAGGATGAAAAATGTCGTTTCTGTGTGTTTTATGGGTGTGTTTCTCCATGTATGCATGAGTATGTCTCCAATGTACCTAAATGTCCTAACTGTACGTATGTTCTATACAGGGATTAAAGAGAGATAACTGATGTGTTTTCAAGACAGGAAGTGCCGGTTTAAAACGGCATCCTGCCACGAGGCTTCCATTAAGCGCATGTGCATGCTGGACAAGGCTAAAAGTGGCCATGTGGTTGGCATACTGGGGGAATTTTCATATGGGAAGACCATAGAACCATCAGGCAGGGTAAGGAAAATCTAGTATTTCTCTGCCTGAAAATTCCCAGACTACAAACCACAATAACCTTGTATCCACTAATGACCCCTTTCTTTTTTCTTCTCATCAATCCAAAAAGGCAACGTGTTGGAAAAGTGGCTTAGGGTACACAATCATAGCACAGAACTAATACTTAAAAGATCAACCAGACTGAGTTTCTGTTGGACTCTGCTCACTCGGATCCTTCCTGGTGTCTTTCTCCACATCTGACTGTCCTCACCCCTTTTATTAGCAGAAGGAAACGACTTAGCAGAAGGAAAGTAAAGCCCCTTTTCTGTTTGTAATGATGTCTTATTTCCAGGCAGTGCAGGTCCCGGTTAACACATAGCCTTCATACTGAACCTTCATATGATTCCAGATGTGAAAGAAGCAGTCTTATTACACAGTTTGTTATAGTTTATAACTCATTATATACAGTATCTACAACAGTCAGGTTTACTAGTCATAAGGAGTACTACTCAGCCTGTGAAAAAAGTTGTATAATGTCTTTTCTGGAGGAGCATTATCAAGTCTCAGAACACCATGATGATAGCAGCATTATCTGGGCTTGGGCTTGGAAACTGCAGTTTTTAAGAGAATGCCTGCATTACAGGACGGTATGGAGTTTCAAAGACAAAGGCGTTTACCAGGCAGGTTATGTCTCCCAAAAGACACTACTGAGTTGCATTATGGGAAGTGTAGGATTGTGCAGCAAAATAGATGTTTGCCTCACTGCAATGCAGTATGAGGCAAGGGGCTGTGTTAGCCAATAAAACATGTACCAGCGCACATTCCTGGTAGACTGCTTAGTAATGAAAGCACAATATTCATGTTTTTTACCTCAAGATTGCCGCACCAAGCTATAAAATGTTTGGCACCAATGTTGTAAAAGCTATGTTTAGTTATCTGATGAGATTTCATATTCACAGATTTATTACTCAAACCGGACCTCCTTAATTATCATAAATCATGAGGTTACTGGTAGCTAAAGCAACACATTCCCAAAAGACAGGTCTTTGAAGTGCTTTGGGCATCCACTCTATTTTATTTTCACAATGAAAAAAGCTAACTAAATGAAAGGTGTGACCCAGAGAAAAGTATAATAAAATACCCTTGGCTTATTTTATTTGTACAAAATTTCATGGCAATCCATCTGGTAGTTGTAAGACATATCACTAAAAACCACAAATGTAAGTCGGCAGGTAGAACTAGAGGAGAAGTCAGCGTCAGTAATTGAACATTTTGCAAGAAGGTGGTGTGTAACCAAAATCTCAGTTTATTCTAGTAAACAGAAAAAGCTTTAAAAAGCATTGAGATTCTGCAATAGGATGGTGCAGTGAATAATATACATTATATTGGTATATTTTATCATTATAGATTACAGATTCTAAAAATAGGTGGATCTGCACAATTCATGAGCTTATACGGAGGTTTAGGAACTCAAACAGACTGATATTACCTCTGGTGTTTATCAGGCTCCATGCGAGAGTTCAGTATTTGTATTTCAGAGCCACATGGCAACAACAGGACAGCCAACCCTTCATTCCATCTCCTGGCTACGCCTTATCACTACATAACATGATTAGCTTAATCTAGTTAGGCTGAAATAATGACCATGGCTCTGCAGGACGCGCCATGTTGGCAAGGGGGCATGTGTGGGGAGGGGTGGAGGTCTCTGCCTAGCATCCATACATGGTGTTGTCAACGGTGCCGCCATGCCAAGGCTCTGGATGGCACCTGCTGGGTTGGGAATCTGTATATGGATTTCAGGGGATTTGAAAGGGGTGATAAGTGGGTTTAATGATACTTGGATGAGTGTGTATATTTGTCAGTCTGTATTTCAGTGTTTCAAGGTGGACTTCAAATATTTCTCTTTCTTGTCAACATGACATCAGGCTTTTTGAAAACAGATACTTCTGGAATGAGGCACTGAGCGGGCTCTCTGGTGACCAAAAAACAATCCCATGGTTTCATTTCCAGACTGTTAAGGAATCAATGCCAACATAAAAGGAGTCATTACTGTCTGCGGAATGAACAGGACCCAGCTGTAGGCAGGTGTTGGAGGAGCAACCTCTTTAATCACTTTTGTCAACGTGTCTCCTCCCAAACTACATAACCCTAATCCGTCATTAAGTCTAAATGTATGAAAGTTCGGGCTGCATTAAGTAATCCGTTTTGCATGCAATTACGACAAAGGTATTAGGGAAAGTGACGTGAACTAGGAGTAAGCTTGTGTGTCTTATGAAACAATGTTCAGTTTGTAAATGAAAACTGTAGAAATGACAGAAAATCAAGAAGAAATCTGTCTTGCTGGTCATTTTATCAAAATTAGTTTTTAATGTGGTGTGATACAAAAAAATACATCAATTAAATGTAAAAAATAATTTTTAAAATTTAGGTCAACAAAAAACTGAAAAATTCTGTATATTTCATAGAAAAGAGGCCTTTTTCAGTGATTAAGAAGTTAGTTAGTTTACAGCTTTCCTGCAGCAATGGAAGTAAAGGAAGCCTTGAAAGTTAATGCAAACAATTCCTACAGGTGCCCCGACTTTTGTTGATTACTTGCAAACCCTCTGTCTGTACAAAGCCAGTTTCGGAGCAAACTGTATTACTACACCCTCTGATTCATTATTAGGATAACACTGTACCACAGGAAGTAGGACTGTATATTGCTATCGGAATGGTCAGAAAAAGGCAAATGACAAAGGAGGCAGACTGGTTTGTTCGGGGTTCATCCTACAGCAAGATAATGACCCAAAACATTACAGGAAGAGAAGCAGACAGTGGCTTCACATGATGGGAGACCAGCACAGTCCCCAGACTTACACCCCATGGAGCTGGTTTGGGATGAACTGGACAGAGGGTGAAAGCAAAGCAACCAGCAAGTGCAAGACATTTGTGGGAACCTCTGCGACAGTACTGGAATGAATTTTCGGAGCAATTTGATTTCACTGGAGAGAGAATGTCGAGAGTGTATTCGGCTGCCGAATGAAATTGCAAAATTTAGAATAAATTTAGGATTTAAGATTCCAAGAAACACTGACACACTGAATTATATAAATTTAAATGACAGCTGGAAAAATGGAAGAGTTCTAAAACTTTTGACCAGCAGGGTTTCATGAAAATATATCATAATATACAATTATAGAAATACACATAGTAACTAGTGCTTCTCTGTGCTTGTTTTTTCTATCTAATGATTTATGAAACACATTTTCCAGATTCCAAATCAACTTACTTCTACAACATGGGGTGTAACACAGCCAATGTTGCCATAGCAACAAGCAAGGTTTATCCAATGTAGATACATTTCAGCCTCTGCCTTCACTTTCCTGTCCCAGGGGACTTAATCGCTGTCAACTAAATTTGCATGAATAAGTGTTTAAAAGGTCTCAAAACTGTCATTCTAAGTAAATCAAGTTGTTCTTGTTGCCCATTTAAAACAAAAAAAATAATTGTTAAAGGGTTTGTCAAACTGAAAAGTAAGCCTTGTTACTATACAGTAAAGTCACAATGGTATGACAATGTCACTTTAGCATGGCTGGATTAAATGCCGTCACATTAACGTAATTGCACAAAGTCAATTCTATTTAATAAAATCCACAAAATACTGTGTCAGTTTTAAGTTGTTGAGAAGATTCTTCTTATGTCAGATCACTTATGTTGCCTGTGAGAGAACTGACAAAATTTATACACACTACCCCCACCCACACACACCTATATATTTGTGTGTTAAACAGGCAGAATGTCTCAATCTCGGAGTCTATTCAGCGGCCTCTTTGACCACTTCTGAGCCTTCTCACACTCGCCTCAGCCTCTGGCCATTCACACACTACGGTTTATCCAATAAAAAAAGAACCTGTGGGGGGGGGCAGTCCTCCACTGCTATGCCACTTGTCTTGAGTGAAGTGAGATTCGAGGGGTATGATGTCCATAGGGATACTCAAACTGAAATTCCTTCAGCTTTAAGGTTTTCCTTTCTTTCCCATTCAATTTATTACTTGAGTGGCTGGTAGTCCAAGACATCCTGGTTTGCAAAGCCAAACAAAAGAGAGACCTCTTCAGCAGGCCTGTCTATTTTAGTCCCCTTGGCCTCAGCAGAAATCCAGCCTCAGTCATTTAACCTCAATATACTATGTAAATATGGCACGGAGCAATATAGCGGGACGCTCCCTTTTGTGAGTTCTTAATTGTTTCCGACCATTAGCAATGCACCCAAATTCAGTTTGTTTATTGTTTGGGGGGTGGCTGGAGTATACGCGGAGTTGCTAGGGGAGACATGGGTGATGAGCAGAGCTATGGGGGTGGGGAGCAAAGAATTAAAGAGTTAAAGGCAGCCATGATAGTACGTACCCTCACCGATTATTTTCTGTTTCAACGTGTTGCAAGACCATGCAAATGGCCTCAGTCCTTCACATTCGCTTCACACTCTCACACTTTCAAATGGGCCACAAAGGAAGGAAATGGTTTCAGACAGGCAACCAGGACCCCCGAAAGCTGGGGTCAGGGTGTACACATACCCCCCTCAGCTCAGGCACTGCAGCTCCTGGGAACAGACTCTCGTTCCCTTAGAGACGCACGCATAATCTCCTGCCTCACACTCATTAGCACACACGGGCAAAACAGGCACTCTCGTGCATAAAAATGTGCAAACACACACGCACACAAACAAACGAACACACTTTTACATCAATGCACACACAAACATACACATGTATAGACATATGTAGGACTGTATATTGACTTTTTGAGGTATATCGATATATTGTCAAACGATATATAGGATGAGACAATACCGTTTATATCAATATAGTTTGTTGTTGCATTACATAACCTGTTTCCTCCGTAGAGCCGTGCTAGTGTTTGCGTCTCTCCTCTCTCACACTCCCCACGCAACCCTGCCCCCACTCACTCACAAGTTCTCCAGCAACATGAAGGGAGACACAGCGCCAGCTCACACTGCAGAAGATAATTGTACTTGTACTCTATTTTAATCAGCCTGTTACTGGTGTTGAAAAACATCTGAAGGAGCATATTCAGAGACAGCAGCATTTCCCATATATAGGCTCTTACTTGGGCGGCCCACCAAGGTAGATTAAGACCCACCCAGGTAGACACACAGTTTCAACCTAGCACCTTATTTCACTCTATTCAGACTAACTCACGTTTGGCCATACATCTGTTTGAGTTGTGTGGGCTGCAGTAATTGTGTGGGGACTAGAAGCTTCTCTGTGTGCAGCCACCTAGCCAGCATCAGCCGATCACTGGTAAATTGTACAGTCTACCAATAATATGCATGTGAGACGTTTAAGGGGCATCTGTATATTGTAGCTACAGATACAGATAACCTGGGTTACACACTCCCATCTAATCTGCATGAGTCTCTGCATGTACATCGGTCACACACACCACGCTACCCACCACCATAAGTAAATTCTCAACCTGTGGGAAATACTGGATAGGCCTACTTTTATTTTATATAGGCTATTTATTTTATATAATTTTTTAATTAAATGTTTTACAGCTGTTTATTCTTAAAGAGGGAAGGAACCCTGTCCTTTCATCTTACTTTGATCACAATGTGAAATTAAAGTACTTAAAGTACTCGCCCACTTCATAGAAAATACCAAGATATATATTGTGTATTGCCATTCAGCCTATAAATACCTGGATATGATTTTTGGTCTATATCACCCAGCCCTAGACACATGCCCAACCATCTCTCACACATTCCACCCTACAATGACACTTTTTCCCCCTGCTAAAAGGCCTTAAAGAAGAAAAAAGTCTCCAGCAAGCATCTTCCATCCCTGCACCGCTGATTTATTTTTCCATTATGGGTTATCATTTGTAACAATGATGGTCCTGTAAGATTTTTATCAACACAGCAGTACATTTCGGTTGGCCCCTTCTGCTGCCGTTTGCATAGTTCCTCCTAATTATCTGAGGCATTTTTGCCATGTCACTTTTAATTTCACAGGAATTCTAGGAACCTTCAGGGGAGGTACTGAATTAGCCTACCTTAGCTTTTGCTTCAATCTTGTACTCTACTACACATTTTACACTGATGTTTTTTACAAAGAGTCTAAACCAGCTGACATTAAAAAATCTCATTCAAAATTTAAAGCTCCTTTAATTGATTTTTGGCCACTCGGGGGCAGCATAACAAACTGAAAACATAAAAGTGACACATTATTGTCTGATAAAGTTAACAGGGTATTCATTTGGAGTTGTATTTTGTAAACCTGATGCATGTAAGTACAAATTATTCCCCCTTTGGCTCTGGTTTGGTCTCCACCAACTCCTAAAGAATATATATGGCTTTTTAGCTGCTAAATGCTCCATTATATGTGTACACCTTGGCCACCAGCTAGTTGCTGACTGTTTGTGTGCCATTTGGTGCTGGGCAGGTACTGTACAGTGGGTTTATCAGAGCATTTTTGCTGAAAACAGCTGCCTACTGCAAATATAAATGAGGCTTGTAAGAGTGGAGTAGTGGGCTGGAAAAAACAAAAACAATGAGCTAAAAGAAGCTAAAAGGCTCCACAGAGCGGCATAGAGCTGTAGAGTTGGGTCATAATTCGCTGTGGAATCATCATCATCAATCATAATAACGTACTGCACCTTTTGCATCACACAGTCCTTAGATCCACTGTTAACATAAAAATTTTAGTTAGTGCAGCTTTAATGTTTAACCTCATCCTTCACCACAGAGCAGCTGAAACAGCACCAAGAAAAATACAATTAAATATAAGAAAATACAATATAAATAGAGCAAAATAGGATGTATAACATTTTACAGGCTTAAATATCCATGTTTTTGATAACACAAAAATTATTTATCACCCACTTTTCACATGGACATTGAAAAATTTTGTTTATTTCATACAATATACTACAAATTACAGTGAGATCTTATTTATTTGTGATTATAATTTTCATATAACAGCCAGCTAGAGGAGAATCTGGCATCAGAAGGATTAAAATGTTAAGCAGAGCAACAAATCAGGGATAAGATATATTGCAGTTTCTTTACCGTAACACTGGACTTGGATGTCAGGACACTCTGCCAAAGTAAAGAAAGACAGGAAAACAACCAGACAAGCAGACAGGAAAAGGAAGATGAGCAACCTGACACAGACAGACAGACCCTTGGTTTCTCTGGCCTTAAAACCACAAATACATCCTAATTTTTCAGCAACATATAATTCATTGCAAATTAAATACCACTGGTTAGCCACAATTACAAAAAAAAGGATGTGCTTTTTACATTAAAATAAAACTAAAACTTGAGAAATATAATGTATCATCATTATTAATATTATTAAAGTTATCAACTTTAAGACATCTGGAATTCTGGTGTTTGTCAAGTGCTGTGTCCCAAATTTCAGATAGCAGTGTTTATCTCATAATGGCTTTACTGTATTTAAGAATCAAACTGTTCACACTGAGCAGCTTCAGTATGTGTTAGGTAATGTTGGTAATGTTATACTATGGAGATAAACCATTCCAGACTCTGCTTTGCAACAGACATTCCAGCTGAATAAGGTAACCAAGAGACTGTTTTTCTCCTTAAGTTTAGAACTCAAAACTATTCCCTCAACTGTTTTGAACGTGTGACTCATGGAGAGATTTACACAGACACACATATGTAAACTTATTTCACCTATGATAACACTGGCATTTACTTTCAGCATTTCATGCATTACCTCATATACACATGGAACCATGTTAACGTCTGTTCAGTGCACATGTGCACCCACACACACATGAATAGAGTGGATATAAATCCCAGGGTATTTAAAACTCTGGAAAGTATGACAGTCCAGGTTAATTCTGATCCTTTGCATTCATGCTCAATTCTTTGCACTTACACCTAACATTTTGGCAGATTATGCATTTATATTTTACGATGTACAAACACTCATATTTTATTCTAGACAGCCACGAGGAAAGGAAACACACAAAACCAAAATTAATTACATCTACTTAAATGCCAGTTTTTCGTCTTCTTGCTAAAACATAGTAGATTTACGGAAATACTTTTTGACTGAAAACATTCCTAACAATCATGGTTATTTAAGTTACTGTTTAATTTTTACTTAGTTAAGTAAAATTTGGGCAGACAATGGAACTTACCTCACCCAGAAGGAAACCATGAATTGAACTTTAGGTGCTCTGAGCTAAATGCTAACATCAGCATGCTAACATGCTCAAAATGACAATGCTAAAATTCTGATGTTTAGAGGGGTTTGTTTACATGTTCACCATCTTACTTCTGCACATTAACATGCTAATATTTTGGTATTTAGCACACAAAGTACAGCTGGTGCTGACGGCAATATCATTGCTGAACGAAATTATGACCTGATGATAGTAGTAGAGAAAAAGTGAAGGGATCACAAAAAGTCTTGCCTTTCATCCTTAGGGGGACATGAATATCTGTACCAAATGTCATGGCAATCCATCCAATAGATGTCGACATAATTTACTTTGAACCACCAAGTCAACCTCAAGTCAGGGGATCACCAAAGTCATTAAGGTACATCAACTGGGAACCATGAATGTCTGAACCAACTTTTGTGCCAAATAATCTAAGAGATGTTGAGGTATTTCACAGAATAAGTGAAACATTTGACCTGCTTTTGGCACTAGAGGAAAAGCCATGATCACCGAAGTCATTATGATTCATCCTCTGGGGACTATGAATGTCTGTACAAAATTTCATGGCAATCCTATAGTTGTTGGGGTGTGTTAGTCTGGACCAATGTGGTGGATGGACCAAATACATTCCACTTCTTGCCTTTGACAATGAGTGTCAAAAAATGGGTCTCAAAAAATGATTGTGCCATTGATTGTGATTATTACTGTACTTAGACCAAACCCATCTCATGTGATCCTGATCAAAAGTGATCAAAATGTAGATTTGGTATTCATACTGATTGGACACTGAGCAGTAGTGCCAGATGGAATGACAGAAAAACAGACAACAACACAAAAAGACAGTCAGCTTAATGCACAGGCAGACTCACAGACATACTGGCAGGCCACTAACGGCAGACGAGGCAGACAAGCATGACCAGTCTGGCCTTCCTTTCTGTGTGTTACAGTCTGAATGAAGTCAGTAAAAAGGATATACACACATACGCACTACATCATCGCCCCCCTCTAACCAGAGGCTATTGTTCATCCTGATGGAGCCAGAAGACTAAACGAGACCTCTCCAGTCAACTGGGTTAATCAGCCACTGACGCGCCCGTCTCTCATATGGGACACCATATGCATGGATGGATATTTTAACAAGAAGCAGTGGGGGGGCCATCACATGTCTCCATCTGTGACTGTTAATCTGTGTGTGTATGTACAGTATATATGACACTGATTCATTGAGTTAGCAAAAAAAAGTACTCGCTGTTGAGTAGAAAAGGTAGTTTTGTTTTCCATTTTTGCAAAATACTTTCATAGATCCTCTCAACACACCTCTCTTCTCTTGTTTTGTCCTACCCCCTTTCTCATTGGTTGGATTCCCATGCAACAAGGCAGCTATTCTTCATCTCTCTCAGCTAACCAGGAGGCAGCAACATCAAGCCGACCTTTGACCCATCTTCACTTCTCTTCTTCTCCTCTGCATGCCCTCTTTCCTCAACTGCCCTCATCTAGCCAAGACTTTCCCCACCTCTCATCCACCTCTTCTCCTGTCCAGTCACCTTATCGCAAAACCCCCACTCCCTCTCATATCCACACTCTCTCCTCTCGTGTTGTCATATGACTATAAAGAAGCCACTGGAGGTCCATGGGAAAGAGGCAGAGAGGCTGTCACTTTGACCTGAAAGGAAATCAGTGAAATCCTTGATGTGATCTGTGTGAAATCACAACTATTCGTTTGATGATGTGTTATCCTGTCACAGGAGTGGCTTTGTCAAAACACACACACACACACACACACACACACACACACACACACACACACACACACACACACACACACACACACACACACACACACACACACACACACACACACACACACAGCTGGCTAAAGGCAAGCCAGAGGGAGCCCACCTATGACATGGATGCACAGGCTGAAAGACTAATTTGGACTGAAACAAATGAGACCCAATCCTTCTATCTTACTGCTGCTTTAAATTTCCTACAGTCAAGGCCTTCTGATTAAAATCTGCTTTATAACATAGCAGTAAACTGAAAAGCTGGACAGATGGGATACAGAGGGCTTACGACACATAACTTTGAATTTAGTATCCTTTTATCCATAACATTTAAAGGTGGCACATAATCAGAAAAAGGTTGTTTGAAAAATGTATGCTTTATTAAATGTTACTATGAATTTTACTATATATATGTTTCACACCATACACCCAGCATAAGAAAAAATGTAAGCCAACTAAATCTTTGCCGCTCCTGTGTAAATTTACAGAGCACAGGGGGGAAAGGGAATTAATTTTTTTATTGTTGTTTTGCGCAGAATGATTGCATCTGCAAGTCAGTTAATAATGCAAAACGTTTTGTCTTTATTTCTTACCTATTACTAAGACGTTGTTGTTAACCACACACCACCTTGGATAGACATCTGTCAGCTCTGGTGGCTAACATGATACATATTACACTAATACATAGCAGCTAGTAGTAGTGGTAATGCTAAACACAAGGTTAGCTCCACAGATAGAGAGAAATAACCTCTGAAATAACCTGTGGGTCCAAAAACATGACAAATAGGGATAAGAATCGAGTACCAGTTCCAGTTGAGAACCAATCAGAAACTGTCCGAACCATCTGAATCATATGCCTTCGAGCTTATCGATTCCTTTTATCAATGCTGGCATGTTTTTCTTACAGCTGCACATTGCAGAAAAATAACGTTGAACTCATGCATCTATGGAAACTTGCAACTTGAAAAAGTCATGGCAGAGAGGAAGAAATGGTCCAAAGCATGGCTTCATTTCACGAAAAAAGATGACAACAGTGGTAGTTGTAATGCAGCATTTCCATATATAGGCTCTTACTTGGGCGGCCCACCCAGGTACTGTAGATCAAGACATCCCCAGGTAGATAAAATCACACAGTTTCAACCTAACACCTTATTTCACTCTCTTCAAACTAACTAATGTTTGGCAACACACCTGTCTGATCTGCGTGCACTGCAGCAATTGAGTGGGGACTAGAGGCTTCTCTGTGTGCAGCCACCTAGCTAGCGTCTACATTTAGGGAACATTGGTAAATTGTAGCATCTACCAACAGTCTACGTGTGAGGCATTTAGGGGACATTTGTAAATTGTATCTACAGAAAATAACCTGTGTTACACTCTCCCCCTCTAAACTGCATAAATCTCTGCATGCACATTGGTCACATGTAAATTCTCAACCTGTGGGAAACACTGGAATGTCTGTAAAATGGTCATTTTAAGTAAGGGTCGCAACACCAGCAGTATACTGAAACATCTTTCTATGCAACATGGGCTTGGATTCCAAGAATGCTATGTACAGTATTTGACACTCTACACACAAGTGCCACTGCTTCCCAACTGAGCAGCACGTCCGTTGCCGAGGGTAAATATCTCATGTTATTATAACATTAGCACCACACAGGCAGGCCTAGCAGATATTTTCTTTGACTAAGAAAGCATAAATGAAAACTAATGCTATACAAATATTTTCTCATTTAATCCATTTTCAGATGATGACAGACAGACTGGTGCTAAAGCTAGCTCTCAAGCTACAGCCTTGTTAAGAGTCAGAGATAATAAAAGAAAAATGATAAGGAATTGTTAAGGGAATCGACAAAGAATCAGACCAATAAGCAGAATAAACAATGGCACTGTTATCAATAAAATCTTATCAAATCGCGTCCCTAATCACAAGACATCACGGGTTAAACGTTAGTATTAAATACTAATGTTGTCATGCTGTCATGAGCCTTGTTGCACTCATTCTGGTTATTATATTCATGACATTAGTGTGTATGAAAATCCCACTCTTTCCTCAGATGCCGAATGTACTACATGAATACAAAAACTCCTATTAGAGATGACTGCAGAGTAAACAGGCAGAGCATCACTCCTGACAAACTGTGTCAATACAGGATTTAATCAATATTATTGATCAGCCACACGGGATCATGTAAAGAGACTCTGTAGGCCTATTTATACATTTCTGGAAAATTATAAGCATAACAATGTGACATAGTTTCCATCAGTCTTCTCCTCTATCAGCTATCCTCCATCAAAGCTTGACAACATCAGTAGGACTGGAACTTCAAATAATGAACTAATCAGTGAAGATTATTATTTTCTTGCTGTCCATAAGGGTTGGTAAACCCCACCTTAAAAGATTTGGAAAATAAACTGCTTCTAGTATTTTAATCTGTGAAATAACTAGTTCTGTTTGAACAACCCCCAACCCCCCAAAATTATTTCCTGACAACCCCATTGTTACTAACTGCTGTGCATAACCAAACGTAGGCAACACACCGCACAGTTTCATAATCAACATTTCACATGAAATGAAACACTTCACTTTACCCCCATGTGTAAAATGCATGAGGTAAAAAATGGCAACAGTCCTCCGCTATACAGTGACTGAATTATTCAAAACATAAGATTAAACAACAAGAGGGATTCACTAGAAGCTCTGTTCCTTTGGCAAACACAAAGGCCTACACTACTATTTTCTGCTGATCCACATTTTTCTGTTTAGCCTTAGACTCCATCTTATCTGATACTAAATAGCTATTATCTGTGCAAGTTTAAACATTGTTTGTATCTGTTTTATTCCCAGTTTAAGATATCTTGCATGAGCCTCAAACAAAACTAAATTGTTATGACTGTTAATTAAAATACTCTCAGCCCCAAATTGCATGTTTACGAGACGTTTAATTTCCTTATACCACCAGCAAACACATACATTGATAATATTTTCATGGGCTAATGTCAGTGTGACCGTCACGCAACAGAAAAGTTTGATTCTCTTTTGATATGCAATGCGCTACTACATAGCATTTTGCTCCAAGAATGTTGACTTAATGTCAACATTCTTGGAGCAAAATATTTCAGATAACTAATCTAGACAATTTTGCAGTGACTTCTTGTTCAGCTCCTAAAGTGCAAATGCAGAGCAGATTTTAAAAAAGCCTCAACCAAGAATAAGCCTGTTTCCAATTAAGCATTTAACCAACTTATCCTGAATGACATGTTACAATACAATCAACAGTTGAAGAAGGAATTGCTATGAATCCCTTAATTGTAAGCAGCCCACTACAGAACAAGTGTAATGGGCAACAATTCACAGCTAAATACCAGTAAGAAGAGGGGTGTTTTTTTTTTCGACCTTTCCTTACTCCCGTTTCTTCCGCTCTCCAGTTCCCACTAACCAAAAGGCCTTACAATGAACAGTCACCTGCTTTTCATTTGGGGGAAAAATGCACCCCAGGCATTCCAGTCCCCCCCCACCCCCACCCCTTCTCTCTAACTCCACTCTCTACATGCATTTCATCTCAGTGAGGTGGATCCCAGGGAGGAAATTACTCAGTCATCCAGAAGGGAAGAGGGAAAAAATATCCCTTCTTTTTCTCAGACCATCAGCAGCACCAAGAGAGTAACATAGAGGGGTCATCTTATCTTGCTTGTCAGGATTTAGTGCTCAGTCAACTTTCCAAGTAGTACGGGGGGTGACAGAGAAAGAATTAGTTAGAAAGTTCTTTTTTTTTTTTTTTTGTGAGAGCAGTGGAGATGGTCAGCTCGCCAGCTGGAAACAATAAAGACACAATTTTTCAAAAGCTAGTTATTGCTTTTTGATTAAGATCCTACATTTTAATGAAGATCAAACAGTAGTAGTACAGTATTTGGTAGTGCTTGGCTGTTATGGGTTACTTGAGAGTGTTGCAATATGGGGCACCAAAATTTCTGAGAAAGTTCAGGTTTTGTTGAACATTTTTTGACCTCTTTTAGACCTCTTTTATTGTCATTTTGTTCCCTTTCCTAAGTTTAATTCATGATCATAATTCTGCACTCAAAGACGAGGAACTTGATGTTTCAGGTTCAAACCTAAACACTTGGGCAATTTGCATATGAAAGTTAGTTTTTTAGTCGTGCTATCAGCGTGGCTCATTTGTTGGCAATGTCAATCTGATATTTAATTTACTGCCATGAAATTCGTTACAGACATTCATTGTCCCCAAAGGTGAATTGTCATAACTTCAGTGGTCCCTTGAGTCTTCATCTAGCACTATCATCGGGTCAAAAGATGAATTTGTCCAATACTTTGGTTTGACTATTCCTATCAGTCTCGTTGTGTTAAACGCTAATTAGCAAACATTAGCATGCTTACATGGTAAAATAAGATGATGACCACGGTCAACATTATCCCTGCTAAACATGAGCATGGTAGTGTTCTCACTGTGAGCATGTTAGCAAGCTGATGCTAGCATGTAGCTCAAAAGTCTGCGATGCCTGGTACAGCCACACAAAGCTGCTAGCATGGCTGTAGACTCTCGTCTTATTTAAGCTTTTCTTTTCCAGGACAAAAGCTGGAAAGAACCATTCTTCCTGTCATTCCAATAGTTGTCAGTTCTTACAAATTAAAAAAACCTAAAAAGTTTGAATTCTAAAATGGCATCTGATCTGTGACAGGTTGAACCAATTGATTAAATCAACAAGACGAGTCAGCTCCCTGAGATTCCCAGAGAATATTGAAGTCAAGCCAAGTCTTACAATATTGGAACCGCTTTACAGTACATAAAATAAAAATTAAATACAATTATTTATTTATTTTTGAGATTATTTGGAATTACTGTGTCTCTTTTTATTTTTAAATCTTAAAATACTTAAACGAACCCCACAAAAAAACAAGACAAAGTGCATGTGGTTTGAAGAGGTGATTTTATCAACCAAAGAACCTCAGGCATCTCAGAAAAAAAAAAAAAACTCAAAAAGTTAGCATAGTAAATGAAACAAATACTATAGCACCAAAACAAAGTACTCTCTCTGTAAAACTTCCACAGTGATTTTTTGATTTTTTTGTATGAGGATGTAACAAGGAATACAGGGTTAGTATCTTGACCTTATCTTCAGAAAACTAGGAAATAACATCATCGCAATTTAATTAAAACATGTTTAGTGGAAAATATCGTCATATCTAGCTTTAATCTGTTGATATGCCCTGCTTGGCTTATGTTGATACAGTCCTGACCATTAAAGTATTTTGACAGTAAAGTTTCAGCTTTAATTTGAGTAGATTTACATCAATATAGAAATTACTGTGGGAGATAGTCTTTTTAACACATAGTGCTTAAAGTTTAGGGTTTCAAAAGTAGCTGGACAGATACACATGAAGTCAAACAAAATCATCATATTTCATATTTTGGTGGAAAATTCTTTGCAGTCAATGACTGGCTGAAAACTGACCAACAGACATCAGAAGACACTTTGTATCTTCCCTAGTGATGCTCTCCCAGAGCTTCACTGCAGCCTCCTTCAGCTCTTGCTGTTGTCATGGGGTCTTTCTGCCTTTAGTCTTCATCAAGTGGACTGCTGCTCAGTCGGGCTAAGATCAGGTGACTGACTCAGCCAGTCGAGGATATTCCATCTCTTCCCCCTGAAAAGCTCTGTGGTTGCTTTGGCCATATTTTTAGGATCGCTGTCCTGCTGAAGGATGAAATGTCGTCCAATGAGTTTTGATGCATTTGACCGAATCTGAGCTCACAGAATGCTCCTGGTTGATTTTTGTTTCATCAGTCCATAGAACTTTGTTCCAGAACTCTACCCGTTTCCTTTGTGTGTTTTTGTGTACTGCAGCCTGCTTTTTGAGGTTTACCAGGGGTTTGTGGTGAATCCTCTGAGGTTCTGGTCATCAAGTCTTCTCATGATTGTTTACAAGGAAACATGTCTGCCGACATCCTTGGTAAAGTTCTTGAATTGCTGTGCAGTCATAAAGAGGTTTTTCTTCACCACACAAATGCTTTTCTGCTCATCCACAAGACTTGTGCTCCTTGGTCTACCAGCTTGTTTACTATTTTCAAGTTCAAACCAACTACTTTTGATATCTCTCTGGTAGATTTTTGCTTTTTCTGAGCCTCATCATTATCATCTTCACTTGCATGTTAACCTCTTCACTCCTCATACTGACAGACAACTCGAGCTCAATCTAAATGGCATCTCTCAACTCTCAGTCAACTCTGAGCCATGTGAGTGTTTGTAGTGCATGAACTAACATTGAAACAACACAAAGCTGCCGAAGAAACATTTAGTAGCCAAGTGTGCAATTACTTTTAAACCTCTAAAATTTAGATGCTGTGTTTATAGGGCTCTATCTCCCACACAGTTTTTTCTATGTATGATGTAAACTGTACTTATGGTCTGCACGGTATATTCAGCTTTTCTTCACATATCCACTTCTTCTTGTTCTTTAGTGTTTTATGTCTTCTCTTCCTTAGTTTTGTGGTCTGTTGTTTTGATTTTGTGTCTCCAACTAATCTGGCAAGCACTCTTGGTGTAAAATAAATTGATAATTATTGTTGTAACACAAGCACATTGTCATTTCCTGTCCTTGATTTAGGTATGTGTTTTGAAATCTTACAACATCCATATTAAGCAACTCATAAATGTTCTGTTTCATTTGTTTTAAGTGAGAATCTCAAAATGGCCTGAGATAAGCCATCTGTTTAAGGAAACAAAGTTATGAACTTTCTCTCACAGTATTGTGATATGGCAGCCTATGAAAATAAATTATACATGTGGAAGAAAGATGGCTATAGGCCCCAAATAAAAGCGGGAGGAAGGGTCCTTGCCAATAGCATAGATACAGAGGGATAAAACAGGTTTAATCAAAGACATCCAAAGTTCATCATAAGAGCTAACTGCCAAGAGAAAACAGCACTTGTTCCATATTGCGCTGGATTGGCAGAGGCTCAGTAACTTGGATGAGACTGATGAAACTAGAACTATAACCCCAAAGTGTTCTCAAGGAACAATGGCGATGATATGTTTTGGGGGATTTTGTTCTTATGATTAGATATCATAATTTCCAGAAGAGTGCCTCTTCTGTTCTTCCAAACTAGATAAAAATAATTTTGGGGTTGTTGCCTAAAATACATAAAATACGGAAAATCAAATAAATCCATCAAATTATTTGTGGCACCGACAACACTGAAGACAGAGTCTAATTATTTGAGTATGAACTAGAAGAGTGATAAAACTGAAATCTATCAAATGCAAATCAGAATCACTTTGGATAAATGCACAAGCAGCCCAGCAGGACGCTTCTAGTGCCACTTCCAATAAGGATTGTTTGGCCTCACACTTGAATGCATAGGTATCCACAGGAGGTCTCAGATCACATCCAGAGTTAGAGGTTATCATGGCATAAACAAGTTCTGTGGGTCTCTTTGGTGAAGGCCCTTGACTGACACATTGGTGCAATGGTGCCAGGAAAGCTCTTGATCTGCTCAAACAATCCAGAATGTACAGCTGGCAAAGTCAAGAAAATAATATTGGTGTTACAGAGAAAGATCCAAGCTCCAGCTCTTAATCTCTGCAGAGTGCTATATCATGTCAGAGCTCTCATATTCACTCACACAAATGCACACATGCACAAGTTCTGGCATGAGATTTAATAACGTGACGTTTCCCGGGTTTGATCAGTGTTTGTGCTTTGTTGTTGTGTAAAAACAGTGGCTTGTTAAAATATCTAACATAAGCTCAACTTGGCTGCTCTGTTCTGTTCTGGCAGTGAAGAAACACAAAGTCTGAGTCTACATGGACTTGTAAGGAATGCTTTGGCTTACAGTGATTGTGTTCGCCTCCATGAGATGTGGAGCACATCCATTTAAGGTGGCTTTGAGTACTAAACATGGGGTTGATAAACAAAATATTAAGCCTTTAAAGGCCCCAAAACTTAAGAAATAGTTCAAATTTGAAGCCAGTATATAACCACTGCTAGACCACAGTCACTGTGGCCACAAATGGCAGTTCCCTTACACAAATTGGCATTATGTGTGTACTTCTTTTAATTTTATGATGAAACCACGTAAATGTTTATCTGTGGCAAGTAGAGAAAAGTTGAAAAACATTAGCAAAATCATTCACTGTGAGTAATGTCAGTTAAGCAGATATATCTATGAAGTTAGCTAACATTAGCCATAACAAGGTACTGGTCATACCAGACCAAGTAAGGATGTAGCAACAAAACCCCTGAGTTTACTGAATTGAGCAAGGGGGCGTTTTATTAATTATAAATTCAACTTTGCATTCTAGAGAGGAAGATGGTGTTATTTCTTCTTTCAAAAGTTGCATGGTCTTGTTGTAAGCAGAAATCACTTACAAAATGCTAATGAATTTTCAAACTATGTCCAAAAACACATTTCTCCAAACGTGGTCTGGCCACTGCTGTCACAAAAAGTCATCATAAATATAAACCTAGAAATATTTATTTCATAGATATAAGTTATAATATTATTTAGTTGTGTATAAAAATGACAATGGCAACAGTAGCTCAGCAATTAGCAACCAACAGCAAAAACAGTCAACAGCAATAGTAGCTTATACGGAATAAGGTATTGATAAAAGTTGAGGTGAGGGCTGGCATGTTTTCAAGATTAGTATATGACGGCTAATAACTACTGGAGAGCAGCAATGACAGCTGGGTATACAGAGCTGGAGGTAGAGCTAGACCACTCAGTTATGTGAATGCAGGTCCATTGACCCTAAGGATATGTATATTTTTCTTACAGAGTCCAAGGTGATTTCTGTCCTGCCAAGTAAACACAAATGAAGCTTGTGTTATCGTCACAACTACTGTCTCATTAATGTCACTGTCGACTGTTTATCAAAATTGCAGGGGATTAGTTTTGCACTGTCGCAGCTCCAGTGTTGAGGGGGTCCAGACCCCACAATGAGCTTCCTGTTAGCTGTCCAATCTTAATTACTACCAGGTCCAGACAACCCCCCAGACTCCAGAGCCAAGTCTGCAGCCATTCTAGAGTGGTTTCACTTCTCCAACAGTGACATTTGACCCTCTTTGTCCTCAAGAGTATAACAGGCATTTCCTTGAGTGAGCTCACCTGTATTAATTTATTGCCCACTCTTTGTTCATCCTGCAGTCTGTCAGGAACAAATTTAAGCACAACAGCGGCTGACTAAAAGTACAGAATATGTTGTAGAACATGTTCTTAACAGACATTTTCAGTTAAGGGTTTAAAGACTGAATTCATACCACAACTGAAAATGTATGAGACAGTCTGCTCTAAAAATCTACATAAACCATGATAAAATACATAGAATTTCCTACTCACCATTCATACTTAATTTAGCAACCACCCATGTGGTGCCTCCTATTATGCATTACCAGAGCTGACAGTTTGACCTGGCACTTGAAGAGTTAATGTGATCTGCATATTTCATGGCAATCTGCCCAGTAGAATACTATAGATGATGACCGGGGGATATCCTGGGTAAATATAATGGAAATCTGATCGTTAGTTGTCAAGATAGGTTGTTACTAACCAAAGCATTGGTCATTGGTCATTGGTCAATGGGTGTTGGGTGTTGGGGACTGGGCAGAAATTTTACAAAAAAAAACAACAAAAAACATTCAGTATCCCTCAAGATTTCAGAGATATATTTTGACTTATTCCGGTGTTAAAAAGTACACATGCAATAACCAAAATGATATTGGTAGTCCACTATAATAGTTTCATACAAATAGCTAATGTTGAAATTCTGTGTTATACCAAAATAACTTTAAACTGTGTGGCATACATGATTTAAGACATCCAGAACCAAATCTAAAATAATGCATGTGTAAAAGGTATGACGCAGGAAATTCTGATTGCCATGACTTTTAAATGCTGTTGATCTGTCATGTTCCATCTATAATAGAAATAAGTGTGTGATGGACATGACAGGAAACAAAACCAGAGGTTTAAAGGACAAGTACATTATCTGGAAGGCCACACTGGTTAAAGCCCTTCAGAGACATTAAGTAATATTGCACTAAATTTGACACAAAGGTCCGAGGAACATGATACCTAATACTGGGATGCTACAATATTACTAGATGCCATAATAGATGAGAAAATGAGGGAACTATGGGTCAGGTAAGAGTATTGTAATTATCCTTGTGTTTTTGTCTATCTTTCTTATGCAATGCAACACTGGCATCTAACATTAATCACTAATCTACAGGACGAATTAACAGAAGAGAAATGACAGCAGGTATGAGGGTGAAAATATCTGACCATTGGTTATTCCCAATCAGTGCATACCAAGAATTTACTATATTCCATTAAGATTTATTTCATCTCTGGTAAAGCAGGAATTAAAATATCTGAATCCTGAAACGCCCTCCAGCGAAAAACCAGAAGGCCATGGAAGGTTTAAGGCCAATGTGCCCAATGAAGCATTCACGAGGCTGGGGTCTCTTCAGGAAAGGGGGGTTGCTACACAAAGCTCAACAACTCTCATAAATCAACTGAGCAAGGGTTAAACTTGCCATTTTGTTGTTCAAGATTTTTCAACCAAGTCAGCATCAAGAAAATACGTGAAAAGAGCAACACAAAGATGAAAATAGCGTGAGTCTTGTTGCAAAATTCCACAGGATGGAAACAACTGAGAGAGCGTCAAGCCGGAAAGAAACTGCATGGCAAATCCATTATACTGAAAAACATTGGGGCAACGTAAACCCAGATGTTACAATTACAGAAATCTTTCCGTATTTCAAAGGGGCCCCACATGTGGAACTTTTTTCTCAAATCAAAGTTAATCTCAGGACCTCTGATGGGACAAGAATCAAACTAGCAACAGATCAGGAGAGAAGCGGGGGGGGGGGCAAGTGCAAGGAGTATGAAGGAAGAGCCAAAAGTAAAAAAATAAAAAGGACAAGAAGAAATATTGGAAATAAGACCTTTTAATCAGAAGAATGGACTGAGAGTGCAGATCTGTTTCTTTTACGTGTCTTGCTTTCAGAGTCAGATGTAATGGGTCCAAGTCTGTCTGAAGCAGTTTGTCTATTTTATAGTCAAGAAAGACCAATGTCCTAACATTCCTTAGATTACACTATTTCCCAGCGCTATCCTTTTGAGACCCACCTCCGACCCTAGATGGACTGAGTGTACGTTAATGGATATTGATCATCCCAAGGAGTTCTTTGAACCCTGGCAACTCTGAAGGTTTACACAAGGATCAATATTTGGATTGACACAACTGTGAGGCAGTGATCTGAGGCAGTGTTTACTACAACGCATTGTTAGATCAGAGACACCTGGCCACTGCTACCAACAGCTTTGCAATTGCTTGGTCCACATACTATCAATTACACCTGTTTGGTGCAAAAGCCACAATAAATGGCTGCATTCATACTGTGCAATTCTTAAATGTCAACAGGATTTGCATGCCTTTAAACTTTCACTCAGCAATGGGCTGGTAGAGGACATTTGATTGGTTTCATGGTCATTTCACAACCCTGATAAAACTCTCTCTAAAACCCTCTTTTGGCATTCATTAATTATTCACATGGTTTGGTGGAGCAGTGTCACTCAGAAGGGCTTCTTTCAAGGCCTCTTGCCCTTTTCCTACTTACTTTGCCCTCTGATCTTGGCTAGTGCAAATTCTATTCATTTCCTTTGTCCTTCTAGTTGTTCCTGTCATTTCCTATATTTCCTTGAGCATTTTCTTTCTGCTTCTAGGCTGGAAAAAATCTCCTTTCATCCAGGACCATCGTGCTCTGACAAGAGGAAACCCTCCCCATTTGAGGCCAGGCTACGGAATAGATCTTGTCTAGTTCATGACTATGGTCTGTTTCCTTCATCTGTACCTACTAACTCACTCTCACATGCTCATTCTCCTTCTTTCTATCTCTCTCTCCTACCTCTTCATTGCTTCATAACAGCTTTTCCAGCTGCACTTACTCCCCCAGCTGCTCAAGAAGTTAGTCTATGCCCAAACTATGACAACCTGATCAGTCTAGCAGGAAGTATTTTACAGAAAACTATCATCGGGATGAAGAAATATCAATAATCTATGCCTAAATCCCTGTAGACTTTTGGCATTTAAGACATTTCAGGGGTTTTTTTATTTCAGTGCTCTTGACACATCTTGGGTTTCTGGTTAAGGTACATCTCTTGGGGTTAAGGTTAACCCCAATGTAATGCAATAAGATGTGGCAAAGTTAAGGCTGTTTCGGATTAACCCAAACCCTAATTTGCTGACATAATATGTGCCCATATTAAGACTGTTTTAGGGCCTGCTATTAACGCAGGGGCTCAGATTGAACCCCGCCCCCTTAAGTGAGCTTGCTTTGTCATACTCTGATCCAGTCAATCAGTGACCCAGAGCTTAGCTGGGGGGCTTTGAGATTCTTTTACGAACCCCCTTTCACCTCGCCTCCTGCTCCTCAAAAGAAAGAACAGTAATTAACTGATGAAGAGCTCTGTAAGATTATCCAGTATCTTTGCCAAGAACTCCAGCTCTGCCAGTGGTGTGAAGTCATGTCCCAAAGGACCACTGCAGAATGAGGAAGGATGGATCTCAATGGTCTATTCAGCTACTCTCCTCTTTCATCCTCTATTCAGCTGAAAGAGAGGAGAGCACCATGCAATGTTGTATATTTGAGCCAGGAATGTACTTTGCAAAAATGCAAAAATTAGTAAAACCCTTCACAGAGTTTTAAGACAAATATCGAGACCACAGTCACAATGCTTTTAGCATGGACACACACAAACACAGTTCTTCACTGACCACATCACAGCTTAGAGGGCACATAAGTGCACAAACAGCCCCTGACTGTGAGCGGGAATGCGCGGCAGATTGAATTATACAAGAGAAAGCAAAAATAGCTGTGTGTCCCAACCACCTAGAGTGAGACAGAGCAGGATACAGAGGGAGTGAAGGAGTAGGAAAGGGTGAAAAAGAGACTTGGGAGGAGAGAGCCAGAGACACATCTAATTCAACTCAGTGTCAGAGCAGAAAAGTTTTTAGTCTGTGCTTGGAGCTGTAGAGAAAATGTAAAATATGTCTCTCGAGGGAGAAAACAACACACAGTTTTGTCTCACATGTGCACACCCTCCCATTCTCCTTCATAATATCTTCCTCCCTCGAATGTGTCACTGTGCCAAGGCCCCCCACAGCCAGGGTCCCAACCCTCCACCCAGCCCCCGACAAGCAGACCACCCAACAAATCCGCTGACCAGCTTGATTTGATCAGGGTTTTTCGATGGTACTGAGCCAGCACCTTTTCTCCATATGGTTAAAAAAATAAATAAATAAATAAATCACAACATTTTGGCTAATTTTATCATCAAGCTCATTCTGCCTTCCTCATTCAACTCACTCACTTATATGCACTCATGATTCCGCTGTTACACAAGGTATATTATGCAAAGGCAGTTTGCAAGTCATAAGATTTACATGGTCAGACTATGCACAGAGATCTGCTATCTCCTGCATCTTGGTTATAAATGTGACAGAAGTCCCATGCTGAAACTTAAAAAAAAGTAATTCATGATCCTGGGAAAAAATTCCAGGTGAAAACTTATCTCACCCAGAACATGCAGGACAGGCAGACCCAGGTGCGTGCAGGTCCAGCCAGAGCTGCTGGCAGGCTGAGAGAGACAGACGGCATGTTGACGGACAGGAGTGTTGGTGATGATGCTGCTGCTGCTGCTGCTGCTGCTGCTGCTGCTGCTACAGACCACTGGTCTTCCTTAAGTCTAATCCAGGCAGGAGAAGAGTTTCCCAACGTTGCAGAGCCATGACTATCCTGAACATAAACACTTTCTTTCACCTCGGGCTCCTGTTTCTCCCTTTTCCTCACTGTCTGACTTGCTTTCTCCTCCTGTGTCTCTCCTCTAAACCTAAATTGGATCCTGACAGCCTCTCCTCTGTGCTCACTCTGCCTCTCTTTCCCTCTGTCGGGGAAAGTTTCACAAAGCTTTTCTTTTTTCTTTTTTTTTTTTTGGGGGGGTCAGGCTGCCCCCACCTCTCCACAAGAGCAACGGGGGAGGGGGTACTCCATTTATTATCCATCTCTTTTGCCCCTCCTCTCCCTCTCATCCCATCTCTCCCTCCCTCTTTACCCCTCTGAGTCTCACCAATTTTAATTTCATTCATTCATTGATCCCACCCCCTCCCTGTTCATTCCCCTCAGCATCTATCGCACTTCACCTCCCCCTCCCTCCATCTCTCTTGCTCAGTTTCCCTGTGTACTTCTGTACTAAGCCTATTTTATAATTTCATAAACTCTGTCTCCCCCTGAATGCGCCCTTGAGATGAATGTCCACTGGCATTTCTCTTGACACTGGAAAGTGCTATACTTAATCATTTTGGATGTCAGCAAAGACACCTGTGATTTAGATTGTCAGTCCCTACCTAAAATTTGCATAAAATTTGCATAAAATTTTAGAGTTCTTCTTTTGACATCCACTGTCTTCAACAGTGCTTGACATTATTTGATGGTCAATCAAAACCTGTCCCCATTAAATCAAACATCCTGTAAGTTTACATGTTAAGTTCTTTCAGTAAAATTATTATTTGCAGCCATGTTTCCACTTTGTATATTTTCCAAGCAGCCAGTCCATTTTTTGCTATTAAAGGCAAAAATCTTTAAAAAGAAAAAGAACAGATCACAAATATATAATTTCATGTCTGAAAATGGCTCAGTCTTTTCCTTAAACAGCTGGGCACTGAAGTTTTTAAAAAACATTAATCAAGCTGGAGTAGACAGAGTAAGGAGTGCATATGTTGGGGAATATTGGGGAGCTACGGATTAATACAAATTTGCAGTAGGACAGAGTATATGGGATTGAGACAAAAATGTGTGTGTTCATGGTGATGAAGGAACATGTCACCCAGTGCGGTGCAACAGTGTGGTTCAATGATGTGTTTGTAGTAGTTTTTGGACAACAATGGAGCTCTATGGCACAGAGGAACAAAATATATCAGGCTTTGGATCCACACACAATACTTGTTATTAGGATCAATTCATTGTTGGTTTGGGTCTTTTCCTTGTATTTGTTACAATAAAAATATATATACAATTTCGCCAGCTTTATCTTTTAAACATCTCAGACAACCTTTTACCATTTTCAGCCTCCTACACGTTTTCCATCTCAAAGAAAAAAAAATAAAAGTAGTTCTGAAGGATCTACCTCTGACATTAATAGAGGCCCCAGAGTCCCGCCCCCCTCCCTCTTAAACCCTTACTAAAGAGAAAGAACACAGAGGGGCCAGGAAGCAAAAACTGCTTCATTAAGTTCTCACTGCTCATCAATGAACATGTTAGCCCCATACATGGCTCTTAATCCACTTGTGTGGGTATTTCATTTACACACACACACACACACACACACACACACACACACACACACACACACACACACACACACACACACACACACACACACACACACACACACACACGCACACACACACACACACGATCGCGCACATACACTTATGCACAAGTACTGCAAACCTCCATGCACAAATGTAACCGTTACCCAGTCGTGGGCTCATACGCACCTGTAAACACTCATGGACCCATAATTTTCTAACATACACAGAAACATTCTCAAACATGACAGGAATACGCAGTACCCGGCCCAGACTACTTCCTGCAGACATACAGTAAACACACACAATTTTAGCTATCAAACTCACCACATGCATATACAGTACATAAACATCCACCAATAACCACCTACCCCCCACACACACTCTTTCACACACACTCACATACATCTTCACATCTTTTTCACACACTATATAAATACACAAACCCACCCACACACAGACATATACAAACACACTCACCCAGTGGCACAGAGGATTAATCCCCTGGTATTTCCTGCAGGCCACCCCTACAGAGACAAATTCACTAAAGGAGACAATGTTAGAAAGAAAACATTTAGACCTAATCCCACTCCTGCCAACACACAAAACCCTACACACACACGTCCAGCAAGATATTTGTCTGCAAACTGGCTTTGAGTTTGAGGAAATTGTGTTGGTATTGTTTCCTCAAAACTCAAAGCTCCTCTTGTACAATGTCTTGTCTTTTTATGGCTTCAGCTGACAATTATCTTCATCACTATTTAATTTCAATTAATCAATCATTGAAATGAAAAAGGCCAACCACATGTAATCAGACTGCAAAGTTATGTTTCCAAAATTCTTACCTAGTGGGACCAGCAGCCAAATCCCCAAGCCAAAATATTATTTTTATATGCTATGGAATGAACAAAAGCCAGCAAAGTGCATATTGGTTTTACCTATTAATTGTTGCAGCACTAATTTGTTCAACCAAGAATTCTTTTTTATAATCAGCCATAACATCAGTTCACTTAACACTGCAGTGTGCTAGATAGGACACAGTTCACATGGGAATGCAAGACACACAGTCCTTAATCCTGCACAGCTTTATCTGCGTTAGATTCAACTCAATGATTAATGCATTCAAAGTGCTCATTAGTGAATCAATAGTTTGGTCTTCAGTTCAATTAATGCATCCGACCATAACCAACTCTCTCAGAGAGCTTTCACAAATGTGGCGGAGATCCATTCTGAAATGTCGATTTACCTTTTAACCTGCGTTAGCAGATTTTTCGTCACTTGGTGGCAGCAGAAACAAGCTCTAAATAAAACTTGGACTTGATATGACAAACTTGCTAGCAAACTGTTGCTTATTTTCTCATTCACCAGAATTAAAGCATTTGGAATCATGTTTCTGGCCATGAGGAGAAAATTCACTCTCCTTTTTAGCTCTGTTTTGCTCTCTACCAACTCCTAAGAGGAACATCTGGTTCTTTAGTATCTCAATGCTCCTCTATGTTCACCAAGTTTTTGCTAACTTTGCCTGGTCTATAATTTTGTTGGTGTTGAGCAGGTAGTATACAGTTGGTTTTTAGAGCTTTTTTTTTTTTTTTTTTTTTTTTTTTTGCTGGAGCAGCCTGAAACAAAGTTGCACACTGGAAAACGAAAACAATGAGCTGAAAGACACCAAAACTTTCTACAGAGGAAATGTAGAGTTGCTTGATAATTCTCTGTGGTTTCATCACTGAGCAACACCTTTCACATTACACATAGGTATTTGAACCATTGTTAATATTGTATTAATATTAATTATAACAGCTTTAAATGTTTTCTAACTCAATTTAATTGAATTTATTTACATTTCACTTCACACACGTCTGTATATAACCACTTGAGGCTATTTTGGAACATAACACTGAGTCACTAAATGACTGTGCATTTGAGTGTTGTCCAGCAGAGCTTAAGTGTTCCTAAAGTAAAACTTAACAGCATTGTACACTATGTTCTTGCCTTGTATAAAGTCACATTTTCCAGTTCCCTGTCAGCACACTCAAGTGCAACAAACAGGCCATGATGCATTATTTATTTTTGATCAACAGAATATTTCCTATATATGACATCAGGATTTACTGTGAAGCCAACTAAGAGAGCATAAGAGAAATTATATCAAGTTTTAGTTAGATTTGTAATTTCTACATTTTTTATTGTAGTTTTATACTTAAACATTTTGTGCTTTAAAATAGAAAATCACATGAAAACACTCAAACACAAAAGGCATAAAGCAGTTAGTAATAGTTAAAAGAAGGGTTTGGAGTTTTTGCAAATCAGATATCATGATTGGATATCATGACTATTCAAAAACAAAGTGATCCAGGACTAACTGTCATTTTGGCACAACAGCGATGACAGGCTGTATTACACCACTGACATTATCTCCCAAAAGACCACAAAGTTCATACAGCAGGTGTTGCTGCTGCACCCACTTGTGGTCCCTGAACAAACTGCCTTCACATTTATAGTTATACACAGACACTTGTTCAGAGCACAGTTATTATCCCATATTATTAAATATAGGAGGGCCTGCAGAGGTGATGGAGGGAGTGTGTGTGTGTGTGTGTGTGTGTGTGTGTGTGTGTGTGTGTGTGTGTGTGTGTGTGTGTGTGTGTGTGAAGGAGATTGTAATGTAGTAAAGGGAGGGTGGGCATATTTCCAAGTCTAATCAGATCCCTCATGGGATTTGTTTTAGAACCTCTTTAACCTTGACCATTTCTGTCTCCTTTTGTAAACCAGAGCCAAGAGTGGACAGCGTGGCACTTACACAATTAAGAAGATTAAGCTGTGTCAGGTCACTGTCCTTGACCCAAGTAAAGATGGGTAAACAGCTGAGAGGGATCAAAGCCGGAGTGTCTGTTTCAATGGACTCAGTACTAAAAAAAAGATTCAGCTGATAGAAGAAGGAAAAAAGAAAGTGAGGAAATATGTAGAAAGACAATTTAAAGAGAAAGAAAAAAAACATAATAGAGGTTCTTAGCACACAATTAAGCAGATGGATTGATAGAGATAGTAGATACACAGAGATAGATCGGTAAGAGTGAATGTATTAACAGCAGAGGGGTGTGTTCTGTCATCCTGGCTGACGTCCTAGAACCTGCTGGATGAAGGGGGAGTTCATCTGTTGACAGACAGAGGAAGAACACACTCCAGCAGGCCCCCAACACACACACAGACATGTACACACCCTTTCCCACCCCCATGACTCCCATCTGTTGAAAACAATACAGACCCAGGCCCTCCCTCCCTTTGCAGAACTCTCACATGTGTGTGCACGTTTTCTTCTGTTCTCTCTCTGCTGTGCAACACTGTGAGGAAGGACTGTCCATCCAACACCAGAACACACTGACCCATACAAACAACGATAATCCCACAACAGTACACAGTGTAAAGCCTTTTGGGTTTGCTAGACTGGCTCTTTGAAGAGCTGTAATTTAAGAACCGTTAACGTGACAACCTGTGAGATCCATATTTTTAAACATCAAACTAGCATAGGTGGTAGATCCATCTGTAGATCCACTCCTTTCTGTGTATGTAAACCACTCTGGCTATGACTGCCTATGCCAACTAATCATTTCATCTTCTATTTATGTCAAACAAAATGCTTTTGTGCCAGAAAGGTTAAATGTGCAGCAGAAAAAGAGCTGTTCAACATTAAAGATATGCAAATAAAATAATAATCAAATAAACATAAGAGCGCGCAGTACAATACTTTGTTGAATTATTCCCTGACTGCAATGCACACCCTGTGGCTTTGACATTTTAACATAGCAGCTTTCTGAAGGGTACATGATACACACATATGCTGAACAGCATATTACCCAACAAAGTGGGAGGTAAGTGATATAACAAGTAAAATGGTAATGTGGCATTGTTTGTTAATACTTAAGCTGATTAAAGACACGTGTTGATCGTAGTACAATTGTAAGAGCTTAAACTACTGCATTAGATTAATGATATAAAGGTTCAAAATACATTAAAAGTGACTGCAATCAACACCTGAGACTGATCTCAGACTCTGACTTGCCGCAGAAGGCAGCTGCTGTCAGTGAAAGGCTATAAGAGCCCACTGTATGCACTCTGCCCTTTACCAAGCGGCATACAAAGTTAGCTTATAGCTTTTTTGATGATTTATCATTTAAGTCATTTTTTAAGTAAAAAAAATCCAAATATTTAACATTACAGTAAATTGAATATTTTGGGGTTTTGGACTCTGTTGATTGGAAAAGAAAAAATCTGATGATATCACATTTTTAACTGTTTTCTGATGTTAAATAGGCCATAAGAATAATCAAGTCATTGGCGGATCAATCAGTTATGAAAATGTTTACTAAATAATAAATTAGTTGCTGCTTTATTTGCCATATCAACTTTATACAGTGATAATACATCAATGGTGGGTCCGCTTGTTTCCGGTGCCCCCAAGTGGCCAAAAACTCACTAATTGCAGGTTTAAAAATAGAAGTCACAAGTCAATCTAAAAAAGTTTTATCATTGTCAAGGAAAGTATCTTCTGGGTCAACTCACATTAAGAGGTCACAGCAGAGGGTCATCCAGGAAACTGCATTCCTGGATCTGGCAGGTACTCAGCTGCTTAACACCACAGTCATCGTACTCACTGCACCATCTCACTGCCCTTGTGAGCCACTATTGCCAACAAATTAGCCATTCAGAGCCAACGTAGACTAGCCAGAAGCGAGGGCAACTGCAGGTAAAGTGCTTATTCGCCCCAGCTGAATGCCACCTCCAGGCACAGCAACCATTAAGTGCCAGCGGAGGAAGATGCACAGCCCAGGGAGAGGGAGATGCATGCTAAAGACCCTCAATGTGTTTGTGGCCAGACAGCCAGCCAGCCATTGACCGAAAACGCTTTCTACTTCAATCAAGAGTGATTTTGACATTTGGGTTTGTGTAGCTGAAAACTGTGTGCATATCGGAGTCTGTGTATGTGAGGTTGTGTTTGCCAAGACACTGTGCAGTGGCTGCATTTACAGGATTAATGGTTCTGTTCATCAGCACAGACCCACTATCGGGAAAAGTCAAACTGGCAATATCCTGGCGTCTGTCTGTGTCCGTGTTTGCGTCCTGATGTGTTTATCTCTCCCCCCTGTTTCACTGTCTGTGCTCATGTAAGGACTATCACTAGCTGGGCATTATACAAATATTACATTTATTTCCATTGTCATTTATACTGACAATTCTCTTGGCAACTTCACATGAAAATGTTGGGACATTTAAAGATCACAGTGTTTCATATATCCAGTATAGGAAAAAAATTATCAGCACAATCAAATTTAATGTCACCATGAGTATGATACAAAGACTCATTGAAACTTTATCTAAATTTATAACAGACTAGTTGTAATTTGTGCAAAATATAGATGCTCCATATCAATCTTGTGAGAAAACCAACAAATGAATAAATGTATTTCACAGTCAAGGAAGAGACTGAATTTAAACGCGACTATGAGTCTATAGCCTTGCTAGTCGCTCTGTCAGGCAGTGCTAAGGCAGTGTTGCTTTGAGCTAAATGCTAAAATCAGTATACTAACATGTTAACAATGACAATGCTAACATTTTGCTGTTTAGAAGGTGTAATGGTTGCCATGTTTATCGCCTTAGTTTAGCTTGTTAGCATGCTAAAACAATTCCTTATTAGCACTAGACACAAGGTACAGCTGAGGCTGATGGGAATGTCATTAGTTTTTGCAGGTATTGTGTCACAAACCAAAGTCCTGGACAAATTGAATCTTTAACATGGTGGTGTCGCTAGAGGAAACGTCAGAGAATCAAGAGAGTCAATACGATTCATCCTCCGGGGACCATGAATGTCAGTACCAAACTTCCTGGCAACCCATTTAACAGCTGTTGAGATACTTGAGTCTGGACTAAAGTGACGGACCAGTCAACAGACAGATCAACCGACTGACGACCGACATTGGCATCCCTAGAGGCAAACTGCTAGCGTGACTAAAAATAACGTTATTTATCTCAACCAACTTGGAGCTAATTAAGTGGTTGTCCTATCAATAAGCAGCATTTGTTTTCCCTATTATAAACAGGAAAATCACTGAACGTCACTGATGCCAAGTTCAACAAGCAGATGGATGAGTCTTAAACTAAGTAAAATGGGAAAAAAAACAACCAAAAAAAAAACACTGAAGCTGACCCCAAAATCCCCCATCATTTATAATACATTTAAAATATGAACTGTACCGTGTTTTTGCTTTTCCTTTGTTTCCAAAATGGGAAGATGCAGTAGAAGAAAAATTTTACCCAACTGAAAACTGTGGTGAGACACCAACCTAGTCCACCCATTCTCTCCTGAAAATCTCCTCACGTCCTCTACTGTATGACTGCTGCCACTCCTTGCTCAGTGTCTCCCTTCCCTCTCTAGCCTGTCCTTCAAAACCTGTAACCAGAGGTAAAAGACCTTAGTAGTTAGTCGTGGACTGAATCCTGGGACGGTTGCTGATCTGATCCAAGAAATGGTAAATTTTCCTTCAGTTTCAGTGATTAGAAGTTCCCTTAGAGTATAGTTTAAGTCATTCCTAAATGCATCCTTCCCTCTCTTGCCTTTCATCCCTACAGCATCCCTGCATCATCCATCCCCTGTTTCTCTGGATGCTGCAGGTTCTTCAATTCAAGCTTAAAGAAGGAAAAAGCTTAGGAGAGGGGAGAACAGAAGTGGGCGGAGGTGGTTGGGGGGGGTCAGGCAGAGCCGTCTGGTAAAGAAGGAGGCACTTATAGTGATGGAAAAAGGAGGGGGTCTGAAATTTAATGTAAAAAAGAGGGGGATGGCTTGGAGGGATTCTTGGAGCAGGGAGTTAATAATGAATATGAGATGTGGTAAGTGGAGTAACAGCATAGTCCCAGCGATCAAAATGAAGCAGTAAATACAAATTCTGAGGCAAGTACATTCCAGTTGATGATAATATGACTGCCCATTTAGTGTCAAAGTAACAGGAGGAAAAGATATCCAAGAGAGAGACAAGGTACATGAAAACATGAATGAACGATATATTAAAGAAAAAAAATCAGGGAAAAAGTGAATGTATGTGTGCTGGGGAAATAATTGTAATCAGTGGAGTGTGCTGGTGTATTTGTAGCCGTCAGGGGAGCCCTAATGAAGATTGGCAGTCTCAGACCAATCGAAAATGGTCTATGGAGCCTCTGAGCCTGTATGCACTGGGAGTAATAAGTTAGCTTTGAGACAAAGGACCAAATCCATGACTTAAATTAGAAAATGAACTGCATGTTCGGTTTCCCTTGTTCAATAACGTGAAAGGCACATGTAACAAATTGCTCCAAAGATATTCCTAATTACCATAACATGAAAAGAAGAACACAAAAAATTATGTTTTATGAAAAGCAAAAAAGGTTTTAAACAAGAAGCCTGAATTACACACCTCCCAATAAGACAAGGGGGTTTATGATGTTAAATTCTGCTGATGAAGTCTGCAGTAAACCTCACTGTCATCATGATGCAATTTTTCATTCAAAGAATCACAAGAGCCAGAACATTTGGCTCTAGGTTCTGGCAAATGTTGCATTAGCTGAATATCCTTACAAACAATAAAGAGTAGCATTGTTTCAGATCTGCAATGTAGCTACACAGGAAGCTCCCTTCTTTGTTTTCTTTCAGGGAAACAAGAGGAGGAAGCCTCTGACTTTTTGGTGAAAAAACAGCAAGATAGGCCTAATGCCCTATTTGGGTGTATTCTTAACTGCTTCCTGTTTTTCTCACGGCCAGCCTTTTTCCACAACCTGCTCCACATCCAAAAATCCCAGCGAAGTGCTGGAAAGTGCAACAGTTATGCTGCAATGTCCAGGCTGCTCATCTTACTTTTTACAGCCAACTCTGCTGTAATGCAGTAGTGTATACACAACCTTTGCACTGACAGTATGGAACCCAGCAGGTTTAATGGAGGAAAAAGAGCTCATCTGCACAGACAAATTAGTACCTCTTGCTCTAAAATTGTTCATCATGTACCACATACCACTATTGAGCCGTACATTTATGCACTGCAAAATAAACAGCGAGGTTTTCAGGCCATGGAAATTTAAGTTGTTGGGTATAACCCCTAAATGGAAACCACCTCAGACAGCCACTCTGGTATAATGCACTTCTGTTTTAATTTTGGACAAAGATACATGGATATAATTTGGATTATGCCGGTTGAACAATGCGTTTCAGATGACAGCTGTTGAATATAAATGTTTGGCGTTACACGAATTAAGTTATTCAAAAACACAAATTAGTAATCCTTATGCATACATCTCAGAGCAGTAATTACTCATTTATGCACTTGAAATTTTTTTTTCCCACGCTCCAAGCTGTCAGTTAACAAGCTAGCTAGCTTGTTTGCTAACCTGACAAAGAGTTTCTTTCAGAAAGCACACAGCATCTGTAGCATTGACTCTCACAGTTGTGGCAGGAGTTGAGAATACTATGACTGCCACATACTCCAATGAGAGCTGTAGAGCAGTTACCAGATATTCTGTGCGTTGCTCAAAGACAAGTTGGTGAAGTTGAAGCTAAGAACTCAGGTGAAGGCATGGTCTCATCATTAGACCAATCCCCCTGTATGGCTGTTAAAGAAGATTACACAATACTGGCAAAGGGACAGAGACGTTCCACAGAGGGCGTGGGGACAATATCATGCGCACTTCCTGCCTCTCTGCAGTACAAACAATGGACTGGTTTCAAGTCTCATTCTGGCAACGTCAGGTCTGTTGTCCGTTCTAGGAAACTAGACAAGAGGTTAAGGAGTTAAGGGTCATCAATCCTGGGAGAATAAAAGGGGAAGTGGCTGGTCATGGTTTTAATGGGGGATTGACAGAGATGTTTTGGTCACAGCTGGAGGTATACATTTATCAGCATCACTAAGACAAAAAAATCTTTCAATGCTGTCTAGGCTACTCTTACGTTTAACAAAGGAGTTACATTATCCAATTATTCCAAGAGCATCACATTGGACATTACTGTGAATCAATAAAATAATGTCAATACAAGTCTAATTCAAGTCAAAATTATAAATGTAGTGCTGAGCAGAGTTACTATTGTAAGTGCCACAGTCTCCTCATCACATTTAGTACAGACACAGTGCTGCAGTGCAGTTCACTGCAGATGATGATGAAACTGTGAGCTGGACTCACACCTTATTCCGTATTTCACATGTATTTCAGCTGTCAGCAGCAGAGTGCCAGCATTTAGCTCAGCTCCAGTAACATCATAAAGCCAGCTGATGCTCTGTATGCACATAGTCCCACAATATTAATGACATTTAGAGAGTATTTGCAGAGTCCGTTGGTTGTCACTGCTGCAACGGCAGAACAAAGTTAAAATGAAGTTAATTAATATCTAATTATAATATTTGCATTGTAAACCCATTTCTTTAAATATTAAATTTCATGTTACTGCCCCCCAACAAAGTGGCTGTAATTAATGTAGCAATTATCTCCTGCCCTTCCCTCTATTGATCCAAGGCAACCATTTTTTGGACTGAGAGCTTGGCAACTGTAAGCATGTGGCACAACGCCATAGGGGAATTAAGTGAAAGCTCATTTGAGCATAACAAGGAGACATTGCTCTATCTTAAATTGGCAGATGGAAAGAGTTTTTGCAAATTGGCAATCATGGGAAATTTAAATCCGGATTGGTGATAAAATGGAGCCCACAATAAAAAATCCCACCATAAGAAAAGATATAATCCAAGCTGTTAACCCAGAGCCTCTTTAGACAGAAGGAGGCACAAAGAACTACAAAAAACTACCTTGGCACAGGTTCAAATCTCTGACTGCATGCAAGTGATACTGCAACCTTAAACTATAATAATGTTATCGGATGAGAAATTATATAGAGGATTCAGAATTTGATGACATGCAATGGTAAAATCATGTGGTGCATTTTCCAGCACCATAAAAAGATCCCAAAGTTTCAAATGAGGTTCTCTGCACTGTTTCCAAAAGTATGACAACTAATGGTGTTCCTCCATAAATTTTGTGGATGAGAAGTGCACAAAGTACCCACAGTGACCATTTCACCTTTGGAGCAGCAATTATCAACTCATCTCAAACACCAAAGGCCTCTAAGAGGCAGTGACAATGCTAACATTGTCACTCCTGACATGCAGTCATTCAGAAGTAAAGTTGAAAACGGAGCCATTATAGGTTAAATCAAGGTTAATTCAAGAAGTTTGATGTTCTCTGTTCTGTATTCACTTAACAGACAAACCAGCTGAGGCTGACCCCTCCATAAGAGTCAATGGCAGGCATGGGTCCACCTCCAGTCAGGAGTAGACAGCCCCTCGTAAAACAGCCATCGGTTTCAAAGTTATTGCATTCTGCACAGCTATAAAGTAATTAGCTGTGCGGCCACCTCCGAGAGTGACACTTCTACATCAGAGGACAGGACAAAAGAGTGACAGAGAAAGACAGAGATACGGGGCAAATGGACAAAGCACAGACTGTATCTGTCTGAGATCAAACAGACAGTCAACTAAACAAGGCAAAGCATTGGTCATAAAATACCTATTAAGACAAAAACGAAATTATTAATAAAAGAAAGAGCATTTCATCTACACTAAGTGGACATTACTCTGTCCATAGAAAAGGATGAATAAAAAAGAGAGAAACACAAACTGTCTCTTAGATTAGTGGAATTTTACAAAGATCACCCAGTTACCACATACGACTGCGTACTGAATACGTGGTTTTCAACCCCTCAATAAACGGTGTATTATCATTTTCACATAACACCATTGACAGTCTCCATGCTTGCTTGCTGTTTGTCTTCAAGGTTTGATTTTCCAACAAACCTCATGAATGCAGCCCTTTCCAGCTGATGGCTCAGAAGACTGCATACAATAATAAGACTAGTCATCTGATACGATGGATGACCTATGTCAGGCAAATAAATAAGAAATCTCTCAAAGAAGTAGTAGCTCAGACGCTCATCACTTTCACTGGCTAAAGTGACTAACATCACCCGCCGTAGATTAGATCAACTGTAGCTAATTAACACTACTTAGCAACAGCTAACGTCACGTTTTGCGGTGTTGGTTACAGCTGTCGGTCAATATGGATTAGGCTGCCACTTAATCCTCGAGTGCTGATTTCCACCTTCTCTGCTAACAAAAATATACTTATACATCTCTGAATTTTAGTTATTGATAACTAATCATTTACAAATGTTGAACACTAAACCTCTTTAGATTCAATAAAGGATTTCAAATTCATTACATGGATTCAAAACTGGGTTTGGTTTTCATAGCTCACTCACATGAATGGAAAACAACCACTGCAAAGAGGAAAATAAGGAAAATAATCTAAACAACTATGGTATACTTGGGAAAATGGCTGGAGGTAGTGTTAGGCACACAAAAATTACTTTAATCACCTATAAAGAGGCCAAACCACCAGCAAAGTCTTCGGATTCAGCTTCAATAATTGGTGTGACTGGCCTCAGGATGAGAGTGAATCCCTGACCACCCACAGTTAAAAAATGACAAGTTGAAACAGCACTCACCAGCCAGAGGGACATCGCAGAGTTTTCTTTGAAGACACCTGGGGCAGTAATTCCCTTTCACAGATCCAAAACTTTCTTTAACACTTACCTAGCTTTTCTGGGATTAACAAAACTATGTTATTGTCCCTCAAAGTGGGATGCACTGACCAAAGAGAGCCTAGCAGTCTGGCCCTTATCCTGACATACTTCCTGAGCTGCATTGTTAGCAAGGAGAGAGGAAACACACACACACACACACACATGTACTATGGAAAGTCAGTGTCAGGAGATCGTAACATGGAAAGTGAGAATACTAGGAGCCGTTGTTTGCTCTCTGAGATTTTTTTTTTAACTAATATTTCTTGTACTGTCGCCAAGTTCAGTGTTTAGGCCGAGAGCAGACTGGGCTCTCTTTGACAGAGGAGACAAGGACAAATATAATAAATTTGATAACATGACAATATTAATATAATGTAATAAAACTGGTTCAATTTCTCAGTGACACCTAGCAGGTTCTGTAGTTTTGGTCACCACCACCTCTTAAGAACTATATCTGTCTTAAGCAGGCGTGTAGGTTTCGTTTGAACATTGGGTGGGGGGTCACATTGTGGCGAGGGTCTGAGCGTCCTCCCCCATGAAATTTTGAGTGTCAAACAATTAATTTCCAGCATTCTCGTGAGTTTTTATGGACCAATTTGTGCCTCTTCTGCTTTTGAGATTTTTGGACCTTTTCGTCCTCCTTTTCTCTTCCTGCCCCTCCATGGTTATCAACCTGCCCCGTGTGCAAGGTGCCAGAGGAGAGGAGACGCTGTGACGCTGTTGACTGAAATCAGGACACTGTGTGTGTGTGTGTGCGTGTGTGTGTGTTTGTGTGTGCGTGTGTGTGTGTGTGTGTGTGTGTGCGTGTGTGTGTCTGTGGGGGGCGGGGATAATTATGTTCGACACAAAAGATTCAGTGGTTGTATGAGTTCATCATTCATAATCAAATTTTGGGAGTAAAAAAGCCCGCCACTGTCGGAGACATTGTTGTGTCTATGACTAATGTTATAGCATTTTTCAAAATAAAAGTTGTCTAGTTATTTCATGTTTTTATTGGGGGGACAAATGTATGTGTTCTAAATATTGAGGGGGATGTATCCCCTGCGCCCCCCCCAAAATCTACGCCTATGGCTAGCTAGATGCTTGACTTGTTTTACCAGCTAGTCGCTAACTTTGTCTGTCTGCTGTTAGGTGCCGTGAAGGTGAGGTGGATTTTAATTTTTTAGAGCTTTTTTAAAAGGAAAACAGCTGTCTGCTGAAAACAAGTTTAAAGAGAGCGGAGTTTGCGTACCAGAAAACCAAAACTATGAGCTAAAAGAGGCTAAAAGAAGAAAATTGAAAACAATTGGCCCTAGATCAGCACTGTGTTGATATTTTGCTGAGGTGCTGGCAGTTGAGGTGAAGAGGTCTCCCCTTTGCAATGGCTCCCCTAACCAAGAAACTTCCAACTAAACAGGCTCCTCCATTGTTTTGTTGACAGACCTTAAATGGAAACCACCTCAGACAGCTTCGTTGCCACTCACCCATGAGCGCAGACCATGCAGAAGGTAAGCACCAGTAGTATCATGTGACATTCACATTATTCAAGTCTGCTCTTCTCTCCTCGACACAACTTTTATAGGGTTTTGAAGAAAGAGCAGATATTTACTATGCAGGAGATGAAACACAGTGGTGGCCCTCTCGTCTTAGAAGGAAGGGAACATTACTGTAGCAGAGCACACACGCATTGAAATTACACTGATCCAAGAGGCATAATTCAGTCCTCCCACATATGTTCATCGTTAACTAATCATTAAAAATCCATGAGTCATGTCGTCACAGTGAAAACATCTGAATTCATACAGAGCCAGTACATTACATAAGAATAAAGACCAGGTTGTGCTATTGGATCAATTCCTTAAAGTTCTCTAATTTGTGTATTTACATGAATATGCTGTCTTTATGTATATGGATGTACACGTGTAATTATAAAACTTCATTTTCATAGGAATACAATGTGTTTTACTCAAACTTAACTGTGTAATGGCAGTAAACAACTAAAGGAATCCCATCATTGGCTGTTAAAACCAAGCTGAGAATGTGTTTCTGTTCATGCATGTGTACATAGACAGAGGAATCCTAACTGTGTCTGTATTGTAACCAGTGTGAAACCCTGAACCAAAACCATATAGGGTTCATTCTTCCTTAAGCCCTTCCAAAACCCTCTCAGCTGGATCAAAGTCTGCGTTGTGTGCTAAGGTTTTAACATTGGGGGAGGGGGGGTTACTTTCTAGCCAATTGTTATCACTCCTCAAAGTGCTAAGCCATGAGTGAGGCCTCTGTGAAGTCTGCTGCTAAGAGGAGTGTCTGAAATGTCTGTGCGTGTAGTTCTCTCTGCCATGTGTGCTGACGAGGAATCAAAGGCAAGGGTTTAAATCGGAAGTGCATGTTGCATGAGCCCACACATGTCATTTCTGATGAAGCCACATGAACACCACATAAAAGTAAGACTTTTCTTTAACACAGATAACTCTTGCAAGCTTACTGCACAAACAATTCGCAACAGTGTCTGACCCCTGCTGGTCTCTTTTCACCACAACCACCAAATGTTAGAATCATTTAAAGAGAGACCAAAGCATTTGACTTGGTCGTGAATTATGTACATGACATTAGACGCGCAAGTGTTCGGGAGCCAATGTTTAGAGGCTAAAGACATTGTACAGCCTGTAAACACAGCAATGGTGCCTCAAAATTTCCTTAAATATACTGACTGTATTTAGCTGCACACAGGGTTCTACCACCTGTCTCCAAGAAACATAGCTGCAGTACTTGCAGATTAGACCATCCTTTGGGAGTACATGAAGTCTACACATTCCAAATGTGCCTGAAATGACGTAATTACTGCATGTGGGATGATGCTGGCGGGTTCACTAAAAAAACCCCAATACCAAAAATTCAGCAGCCTTGCAATAGTGGGAAGTGTCAGGTTATAATGGCTGTGCTTTACACCTGCATGAATATGATTGGAAGTTACTGGTCAGCTGGTAGCTGAACAGCGGATGAATGAGCCAGTAATTGTGAAGCAAAAATGAAGCAGTAAATGCCAATCAGCTAATGCAAGCATGATTTCAGTGCTCTGCCTTGACTACCACAGTTCTCTACTGCAGCAAAACAGCCACATAGAAGTTTAAAGTTTTCCATTTTTATTTCATGGTCAGCATTAAAAAAATTTTGACAGAGACTGTGAAGAGGAAATGAGGAGGAAAAAAAAGAAAAAATGTTTTATATTTTGAGTCAAAATATATATCCGACAAAACCATTTAAGAAAATCTCCACAGGTGATTCATATTAGGTTGCATCAACAAATTA